>NC_091496.1:21452487-21757024 GCF_947461875.1 Haliaeetus albicilla | reverse complement strand
TGAATGTTATCCTGCTGGACATGAAAAGATGCATCTCTGCTTCCTTCCTCCAGCTGGGACCTTACCTTGCTTGTTCTTTCATTCCCTTTGATTCCTCTGCTCACTTTCTTCATTATTTGTGATACAGGTGAATGCAAACTGAAGATGCTTCCCCTCTGGGAGTGCTATTCTGTCACTGGATCAGGTGCAGATGGCAGAGCTCTTGTTAACTTAATTGATTATTAAAAAGCTGACATATGGAAGGAATTGCTTGCTTTCACTTCTCAGCTTGGGGAAATAGTAATGCTATTGAGTAAACAACTTAGAAAGTTCCTGAAAGTAAGAGTTAGTAATGTTAGAGGGATGCTTTTGATTTTCTCATGAGTTCTCACCTCAGCAAAAATTGGAAGTTGGCACTGGTTGCTACCATGTGAAGTTGCATTTCTGGTAAATTACATATGAAAGGAGGCTGTCTGTAGATTTAAAGAACTTCCAGCCTGCTTCAGACTAGTTGGGTCCTATTAAGGAAGACAAAACCATGAAAGGTGTAGAAATAGTCCAGGAAATACAAGAAAGTTGAAGAAGAGACAGTGTAAATGAAACATGTTAGTTTTGTCACATGATATATTCTCTGAAGTTTGTACTTCAATATTGCTATTAAAAAATTCTGATTTTCCTCACTGTTTTCATAACCAAACTGACTAAAGGAAAGAACAACTATGCTTTCTATTTGAGTAGTGAGGGCACAAAGTTTGCATTTCAAAGACATGGGCAAAACTCAACATAAAGCTGGCCTATGAAAACCTAGGAGATGTTTGGCTTTGACAAACCTACTAAAACTGCCATTGTTTAAACTTCAAAGCTCTCATAAAGTGTTCATTGGAATCTGAATGTGCTGAGATTGTCTTCATTCAGCTTCTTCAATTCTGGCTATGCACATCTGCTCACATTCAACAAATATAAAGTATTATCATCATTATGGCACTTCTGAACTGTTCTCATGCTTACGTCAAAGTAAGCTGCCTTAGATCACTTGTATGTTAAGTTTTCAAATAACTTCACACTTTTTGTCATGTTGGCTCTCATACTTAGGAAGAACTTCCCGTAATACTCAGAAACCCACCACCTTCTTTAAATTCTTTGTGAAAATTTTCTGGTGGGAAACCTGATAGCCACCAACCTCCCAGAGCACTGATGACATGGTCTATTATGCTGATATTTGTCTGGTATCTATCAAAAATTTGATATTGGACATGCAGACTGTAAATTCTTTAGGGTGGGAAATCATCTCTTTCATCTGTGAGTTTTACAAGAGTTAGTATAGCAGGGTTCTGGTGTTATGGTATTACAAGAACTTACAGCTTCCATCTTCTATGTCAACAAAGGAATAGCAAAATCTGCTCCCAGTGTCCTTCCTTCTCATGGTATCTAATAATTAAACAGTGTCACAATAACCTTTTGAATACAATGGCAGCTGGTACCATTTGAATGTTTGAAAAGTTGTTCAACAGAAAATGCAGACATTACTGCTAGAAAGAGTGTCTTGCTACATAACTTACGTAGGATTCTAAACATAAATTGAAGGATGAACAGCTAAAGGTTGCAGAATTGAAGTAGACATACTTGGCAAAATTAAAATCTGATCAAATGCAGAGTTAACGATCTTATAATATGTAGGTCAGTGTTTCATTAGGAGTATCACATCCAACTGAAGTTGAAGTTTTCTCGCACAAACAGCTTCAGAATAGTTGTAAACTTGGCCCTGTCACTTTTGCAGATTTGTCTATAAAATAAGATGCTCATGAATTGTTTAATGTGTTCATGAAGTGCTGTTATGCCAGCTGTCTGGGCTGGCATAAAGATGTTCAACTGTACACCAATATACATGATAAGATGTAATAAGAATGACCAGGGAACAAAGAACTGCATCTTTTAATCTTACTCTGCAACCAGGAATACTCAAAACCTGAGTGTTTTGAATGGCTTTTAAATTTCTGTCCATTTTTTTCTTTGCTGCTAAAGGTCAAAGCCCATGTATGTGTTAAGGAAGGTATGACTGTGTAGTGATTTTAGACTGGAGATGATGGTGGGTGAATCAGTACCCAGGCAGTTGGGTGGGGAAACTAATAGTGCTGTGTTTTCCTTATTCTGGCTGAAATATCCTGAGCAATGGCATGGAAGGGCGAAAAAAAATAACATCTCTCTCTCTCAAATTCTTAAAGTAGAGAATTTGCACTCCTTACATTTGGGGGAGGAAGGATTTCTTTGCATTAGGACAGCAAGACAGTAATTCTCCATCCCTATGGCACGGTCTTTAGACTTACAGTGGGGAAAGAGGAGGATTTCTGGTGTGTAGGAACAAAGGAGAAGGAACCGGCTGGTACATACCATCTCTGTGAAGGTGGGACTTTTACAGAGCTTCTCACTTTTCTTCTGTTCTTGTCCCCCTCTTTTCTCTATGGTACACTGGTTTCTACCAGTTCTACATTGTATGTAATGGCCTGCTAAACTCTCAAGAGTGTAGAGCCAGTTACCAGTCTAATAAAATGCTCCTCCACCATTTGCTTAATTACAGTATGACGATCAAGCCATATGGTCTAAATGAGACTTTCTACAATTTGAGACAAAGCCAGGTCTTAAATGCAGAGGTGTCAGCGTAGAGAATTAATTCAGGCATTTTGTGATTTAAGAGAAAGGCAGTTAGCCCCTTTTTAAATTTGTGAATCTGCAGCTGTAGGGAAAAATACAGAAACATCAATTAAGCATAACCATGACTTGTTGGTAATAAAAACAGAAAGGTAATGAATGCTTCAATCAATAGCAAAATGCTGTATATTGAATCATGTTAGCAAGCATGTTGGCTCTATCAACATATCCGATGTTCCAGTATGTTAAATACGAATAACTATCTCTGTGTGACTGACTTGACATTCTTTACTCAGTGACACTGATACATTGGAGTTAACATGCAAAACAACATCAAAAGGCATTGTTCTTCTCATCCAAGGAAAAATTAATGGCATTATTATCAATTAATTGAGAGAGGTGAAATTCCAGTGGAACCCTCTATTCTTTATATTCCAGTAGGACCCAATGACATTTGTTATAGTGGCCTGGTTTTGAATGAACAAACAGACTTTAAAGTAATACCTATCTTTTATTATTTTATCTCTCAGCACTAATACCAGAGGAAATCACAGATACGCATCTTATTTGGAAAGCTGAAGAACAGTCATTGAATGTCTTCTGAAACAAATTCTAATCAACACAGTTGATTTTAGAAAAATTGTGCTTGGGTGTGCTCTAATTAATACTATAAATACCACTGCTTTATACAAGGTAAAAAACCCCACCTCTCGGTTTTGCCTGTGTTTTGGTCTTGTAACTGGTCTCTTTGTAGTACCTTCATGCTTGTGTTCACATCTCTGCCAGCAGAGAGCTTTGTGTTGGAAAAAAGTTAATCCATTTCCCTGATGGAACGGTTATTAGATATCTGAATGCAAAGTCCATTAAGCTAGTGTAATTTTGATGTAAGAGATATATCAAATCATGCTCATATCTATGGAAAGTATTCTGTTCTGTGCAAGACTTTTTCCTCTATTACACCTTGAAGATAAAACAGTTACTGTTGTAGTAAGGGGAAGGGAAGGGTGTATTGATTGTATTGAAAGCTGAACTATTGAAGTGTGAAACTGCTCATAAAGACAGTCTGGGAGGGGAGAAGGTTCCCTGTTTACTGTCTCTTGATAATTTATGTACCAAATATGTTCAGATTCAATGTAAAAAGCATTTCCAGTCAAGCAATATTTAAATCAAACTGGAGTGTTCTGCATGTGTTTTCATCTGTAATAAAGGTACTGGAGATGATAATGCATCCCTACTTCATGGTGTTTTCTGACAATTAATTAGTAAATGTTTGCAAAATTCCTCATATTTGCTAAAATCAAACAGAACTCAGATGTGTTCATCCAAAAACCTCCACTATTCCCCTTCCCTTTCTTCCACAAGCCTACTTGAAAAAAATGTATCTAAGAACACTTGTATCTTATTTTAACATACAAAACCCTGTAAGGGATGCTAAGTTTAGAACAGTCTGAAGTAATCTCCCACTCACAGTCCCACTTTGGCACCTGTATCAGGGCATGACAGTTGGCTCCCCAGCCTACACCTGCTAGAACAGCCTTTACTTTTTTCCAACAATGCTGATAGAAGATATATTTATAAATAGGTTTGTACTTAAGGTGCTCCCCTAAAGGGTTAGAGATTGGAGTTTAACTGCTTTTGTGCTTAGTGTTACTGAAACCTACATGTAACCATCTGGCTGATGGGAAAGGGATGTGCTCCTAATTTCCTGCTCCAAGATGAATATCCTCACAAATAGTAACTACTGTTATAAGATGAGATGAGTAACAGAGAGTTGACTATTGCTCATGTAGTTTTGGAGGTATCATATGTTCTCTGAGAACCTTAACCCCTGGTGATTTCTCTTTATCAGTTGGTGGTTGTCAAATGCAAAATATAAAATTCCAGGTATGAGTTTTCCTTCACTTTACCCATTCTTCCTAAGAAGAAAATAAGCTAGTTAAGAGGCCAGAGAACAATTACAAAAACTATCCTGCAAAACTACCCAGAATTCCCAGCTACCTGGGCCAGCAAAGACAGGAGAGCCCACGCTGCACAGATTAAGATGTCTGTTTTGTGCAATACTCCTCCAGAACAGCTGTAATCACATTTCTCCTTTATTTATCAGTTGGCCACACGATGTTCCTGTAAAATTCACATCTATAAGTTTTGGCCCTCAAATTCAGTCTGTGGAGACTCACATGTTTATTGTTGGAGACTTCCAGGTGATTTTCTAAGAAAACAGCCATCTTATCTCTATGCTATTTGTACTCAAAGGCAAGAAGTATACCCATGTTTATAGCAGGGCTAGGGACTAAGTACGGACACTAGCATGATCACCATCTAAACTGCTTCATCATTATCTTTCTTCTTGACACAGGTTATTCTTATGCCAAACAGCACTGTCTAAGACTACTCAGATACAATACCATTGGGTTTGTGTTCTCGAGCACTAGTTTCTAAAGCATGCTGTCATGTAGCAGCAGGACCAGGGCTGCTCTACAGCAGGGGATGAGACAAGAACCAAATGTGGTCACAGCACAGGCAGCACATCAACAGGGTGCAGTCCCGCAGCATCCGAACAGACAAGTCCTAGACAAAGCAATGAATCCGTTGGAGTCCAGTAGGAACAGCAGGAGATGGGTCTGCAACATAACCCTAACATCCACCCAGGAGGCAGAGATGGAAACAGAGACATTTACAACAGTACACTTACAACATAGCCTCAACAAGGATAAGGGACCTACACCTGAGCTTATATGGGTCTCCTGGGCCAACAGGCAGAAGGTGTTGGTGGAGGTCCCAACTGAGGCTGGTCAGGGGAATTAAGGTCTATTACTACACTCAGGACCCTAACACATGCAAACAGTTATTAGTTTCATTCTAAAAATGTTGCTCTGAAAGAATGTAATGCACATTTGCCATGATATCAGAGAATTCAAACTAACAGCACACTTACAAAATAATTGCTGTAGGGCTGTAGGGTCACTTAACAGAACACAGGAGAAATCCAGGGTAGCCTCAGGGTATGAGAGTAGTCCCTGCCCCTGTAATATTTAGCAGTGTAGATGCAAACAGTTGGTCCTGTTAAAACCACTTTTCCTCCAGTGATACAGCATAAACTGAAATGTGGTGTAATTAGATATCCGAGGAATCTCGCTCTCTCTGTTTAAAGTGAATGGACTCTATCATCAAGTTAAGTGTGACTAGTGTAAGACTTATGCTCAGCTGGAACTAACCCTTGTTTTGTTAGCAAAGCAAACTGTGTCTGCTTAAAGTATTTAAAAAGAAAGATGATCCATAATTCTTTCTTTTGGCACTGAAATTGGAAAATAAATTCAATATATAGTAGTGTAATAGATGACTCTGTATGCAGTTTAGTTTAATATTTATGCAGCTTGAAGATGATTTTATGTTTTATGTATAGACCTTTTCAGTGTGGTTACACATTACTCGGTATTGTGCGTGTTTTGCTATCATTTATAATAGCTTCTGGTTGTCTATTCTGGAGAAGAATAATCGGGAGTGCTTATGGATGCTTGGAATAAATCTATATAAATTATCCCTGACAGTAAGAGGATATGAGTGTGGCCAGAGGCAAAAAGAAAGAAAATAATTTGCAAGGGAAGCGAAGAAGGGTGGGAAAGGTTTACTGCTTTCCTCAAACCAAGTAAACTACTATATATTTGTCACATGTAGTATGTATTTAATGAGGAAAGTGGTAAAAATATTTAGTGCTGGATGGACTACGGAGTGAATTCAGGGTTTTTGTAGAAAGCATGGTAGTTATGGTAGACATGGTAGTTATTTAAAAAAGAAAAAAAATGCTGATAAACCTGCAGTATGTTCTGTGGGAGTGTGTTGATGTTATTGTTCTTGAATCCCACCTCTCTTCCCAGGTTCATGTGAATGCCCATCTTGTAAGAGATGTAGTGTTCCATTTATGTGGAAGTAAGTGAACTATTCAATTTACTTGACATATCTAGCCTTTAACTTTCCAGCAGCACATTGTGATTCCTATAGTTTATTTGTTAAAACTTAAATGGCTTTTCCCATAACACCATCAGGATAATGTTCTAACTTCGCAGAGAAGGCTGTTTGCTACAAGTGTTAAGTATGTAAAGTTAGAAATTCAAACACATATTATGTTGTTCCCTTTTGTAATCAGAATTAAAGTAAGAGGTGCCAGTGAATTTTATTGCCAATGATTGGCAAGTTTTTAGGAAGAAATAAAATAAATATGATTTAGAAATGTTGAATTTGTACACCATCTTCCATAATGAGTATATAATGAGAGAAATCAGTGGAAGACATTGTCGATATATATATCTCTACGTAATTATTTTCTTTTCCTTTACTGTTAAAACTCTAATCATTCTTGAATTTGTCTTTTCACTCCTGGGGATGCGTGCTGTATTCTTATTCAGACAAGCTATAAACTCCTCAAGACAGAGAGTAAGTTTTCTTCTCAATTTAAAGTATCATGTGTATCTTTACTTCCATACTCATCACGGGGATACTGATATCCAATTCTTGGGGCAGCTTTTTTAAGAAGCTAATTTATGTAAGCATGCATCCTCAGATTAAAAGCATTTTCCAAAATCATCAGTTTCTGGGTTACCTTTCCCAAGAGTAGAGGGTTTTGCTGAAAAGCCAAGACCAGACGGCAACACAAAAAAAGAAATAGAGGAATGTGAGAACGCAGGACAGAAGGTGGTGCCAAGGGAAAACAGCTGTTAGATGAGGCTTCAAGGGAAACTTGAAAAGACTGGCAGATGTGCTATACTTGTCAGAATTCAGAAAGCCCTCCATGGACTGAAACACACAGCGCTCACCTATTTAATAAGATCAGACTGCCACTCTGAATGTTTCCCTATCTTTTTGATAAGATGCAGTACACCTAGATCCACCCTTTTCCCACATCCATCCTCTTTTTTTCCATAATGTTCAAAAGTGTCACAGTCTCAGCCCTTAGATTCACCTGAAAACAAAAGTAAGGGCTGACAGATGTGCAGCTACATGTTCCAAAATGCAAGTACTCTTTTGCTTTGTTTGTTTGTTTGTTTGTTTTCCTGGTGTGGTAGGGTATGACAACTTATGTTACTGTTCTCCTTTTTTATTATCTTCTAGTAAAATTGTCTCTCTTTGTCCATAAACAATACAAGTGACTTTTGCATTGCTGCAAGTATTCTACTTTCTGTAAATACTGAATGCTCATATACTTATGTAAAATATGAGATGTTTTTATTTTGGAGATGATTTCTAAACTACAGAATTAAAATGTTGTCCTAAAATTTTCATCAAGCTAATCCATTAGTTGAAAAAGAGTTCTGTTATTATATATGTAGTGTGAGCATTCTTTTTAATTATGAGCTTGAATTTTAGAGTCAAAACTCAATTCTCTGCTCATAATTAATTTGCTGCATGATTCTGGGTAAGACACTTCCTTCCCTGTCCTTTGTAAACCAGAGGTAATACTATCAACTCTTTTTTGTGAAGCACTTCAGCTCTCCTGTGAAGTTGAGAAGAGTTGAGAAGTACTATTTTTATTCGCTTTCACATGTTGGGCATTTTTTTGAAGACAGGCTTTAATTCCAGACATACTTCTCTGAGTACATTAATATTTGAAAACTGACCAACAGATATAAATTATTATCAGTTGGAATATTGGGATAACTGATCCACTGATCAAGTGAGTTTATAGAACAAGAGATTGAATATAACTTAAGTAGGCAAGTTTCAGTGCATCAGTTTCTCACAAAAAATGAGGAAACGGTGGTGAGGGAGAGAGGAGTAGTTAACTCCCTCTCTAGAGAAAGTTGGGGGCATATTCCTTCTTTTCTTTTGCAAGCATCATCCCTTGTGATGACATGGAGCAGCTAAATATTTCCTCTCATATGGGGCAGATTGTAAAACCATTCATACTGCAGATCTTCACAGTAAAAGCTCTGGATCCCGAATGTCCACTTGCTGTGTGATAAAGGCATTTATTCCATCTCTGAAAGCTTTCTCACAGGGTATCTACTTCCCCTGGAGCCCTTTATTCTTAATTTCTGTGTACCATTTCTTACCGTTTTCTCCAGTTCATGTTCTCCCATTTGTGATGAGATTCCTTCGAAACAGGTAGTCACATTCCTCAGTCATACAAACTGTCTGACTTTAGCTTTGTGTACAGTAGATCCCAAGAGCCAGATTCACGCCTTGCATATTCTCTTCTCATTTGTGGGAAGACAGTTCTTGCTGAGGAATTTACTGAAGTACTTTGACATCTCTATAAAAATGCAGATGTATGTTTGGACAGTTATAAAAATAAGTTTCTTTCATAAAAAGCTGTATGTATTGAACTTATAAAGGTAGGTTTTATATTTAATAACTTAATTAGAAAAAAAATAGGACTGAGTCACATACAGTATTGCAAAGGCAGAATATTTCATTTTTTATTTTGGTCTATCAATATTTTTCAGTAAAAGTAACTCACTATAGTAGTTCAAGGGTTGTCATATATGCAGGGTAGAAATTGATGATAAGGTTCCAGCACATAGTGCTTTCCTGCTGATGTGTGTATTTTTTTCAATCAAGAAAAAAATGTTTTTATTCATATCTGAAAGTAGCCCTTTCCTGTTTTTTTTAGATATAAAATACTGGCTTTTGTGCTTTTATAAAGATGTGCTGAGCTTGTTAAGTTATCTTTCAAAACACAGGTGTACTCAGGGGTGGCTTGCAGACAGGCAAGCTGGAGAAGGATTGAAATAGATGTGTTAAATTTAGAAAAAGACTCCCATTTTTAAACCTTTTGTAAATGCTACCCATGTTTATTCTGGTAATAAAATCATTACCAGCTTGTGACGATTATAAGTATGTGCCTGTATGATATTATTTCTATGTAAAGTAGTATCCCCATCAGAGTAATATATACAGTGTGTATCTACACTTGCATAATAGCTTGAAATGAGGGAAGGTTGCATGATAAGATGTAATGGCTCATGGTCAGAATACCAACCAACGTTTTATTTTGGAGAAAAGCAATCTCACACTTGACCAGTACGTGTGTGTGTATGTGTGAGTGGGTGTTCAGTTTTGTTCTGATGGCTTATGTTTGCTCTGATTAACTTACCAGTCAGCTAAGTTCTGTCTTTGCATCTAGATGCCTCAAGACAAAGAATGGAAGTTTATTTTGCTTTCAGTCTCACTGATGTAAAGAAAGAAACTCAATGGAATTTACCCTATATGTATGCTAATTGGAAACATATGTAGTATGTAGCTTTGAATATGTGACGTGTAGCTATAGCTCTTCTATACATTCTGCCAGCTCTAACAGTTGGTTTGTCATGTACTATGTACAATTTTCAGTGTAGGACTTTTTGTAGTCCTCTGTGCTTTCATCTTTCTTGAAGTGGCTCTGGAGCAGAGTAGAGAAGGGTGATAACTTCAGGCAGCATTTCAGGAAAAGTGAAGGAGGCACAGAACCAGTGTCCCTGAAAGGTGAGCAGCACGCTTCTTCCTCTGGAGTCCTTCTGCAGTACTACCTGCAAAACCACAATCTTTCCCCAGCAGCCTCATGCGAGGCTCAAAGCTTTGGTCCTGAGCTGCAAATGTCCTTGGGGACAATGGGCACTGGCAATAAACACCGCAGGGGCCCTGAATGCTGAGGTAGCCTGGGGTGAGATGGTGAAGTTTGATGTGGGGCCTGGGGATGCCTCGATGTAGGGCGCAGGGAGTCATCCCAAGGTCCATGGGTGCCCCATGCAGCCTGAGGCCAGGCCAGGCGTGGCATGACAGGCCATGACCATGGCCAGGCACAGGCATGGCTGTGACAGAGCAGGAGCTCCTCAGGCAGGGACTGAACAGCAAGAGGCTCAGCTTAAAGTGGTTCCTGAGCGCAGGAGGGAGGATCTTCTGCTGAGACTTCTTCCATCTCTCTCTTCACAACAGCTCTTCTCAGCGAGCTAAATTACTAGAAGTGGGGGTAATGCCCTCAGGACCCTAAAAAGTAGTGCGATACATTATGTACTTCCAGTGTCTGGCAGCGATCGCTACGACTGATTTGTATCTCTTTCATTTGCAGTCATACGTAAAAGGGAAATACCACTCGGTATAACCACGGTGCTGCCCAGCCGAAATGCAAAGCACATTGGGTTATGGCTGAGGAAAGGGGCCTCCACACACACAGAGGAGCACAGAGGTGCAATGGCAGGGTGGGGAACCTGTGTAGGACCCTGTCCTGGCTGTTCCCAGGGCTATCACAGAAGAGTGATCAGCCCACGAGAGGCTCATCCACATGAACGTGAAGGAGCACAGCCGTGCAGTGGCAGGCAGGAGAACCCCAACAGCCCAGTCAGAGGAAGGGACGCTCTGCCCCGGCTTGTCCCGGAGAGCCTCTGTCTGGTTGTGAAACCCATCAAGATGAGTCACTGACAGCAGACCTCAGGAGGACCATTTAGACCCAGTGGCGATACAGAGAAGAGCATTTAGGGATTGTTCAAAGCTTATTATGGGTTGTTCAGGGGGAGGAACCAAAGGTGAAGAAAGGTGATTAGGGTAGGATCAGGCATGGGTGAGTAAAAAGATAAGAGGTTCAAAGGGTCTGGATGTGTGTAAACTAGGCTTGTCAGTATGCTTGTCTCACCACACCCTGTACCTCATCATTGCAATCTGCCCTGACTAGTCAGTAAACTCCATTTCTACTTTCCTGGGTGAGGGCTCTCTAATCCATGTGCATCTGTGTTAATGGAGGTCTAAATGCCAGCAGCTGCAGTTAGACCAGGTATCACAGGGCCTAGGTTTCTGGGGCGGGCAACTAGAGTGAGTAAGGGTATGCACATCAGTGTGTGATTGCTAGCAAATACCAAGCTGGACTAGCTGACAAGTAGGATAAGTAGCTTGCGAGTCAGGCTTTGAAGCGGTTGTAAGTCTAGGTCAGATATCTGTGTGTCCCTGGGGAGGACCTGACTGCTGGAAGAACAAGTACAAACCAGCTACTGGAGAGAATGTGGATTCTGGAAATTGTGTGAGACACCCATTTGTATGCATATGTGTGGTGTTTGCATCGTCGATACCATTTTCTGTAGGTCTACCTTTTTCTTTGAACTGGAAATATTAACTCACGTAAGTTAAATCATATGTGTATGGCATTGTTGTGGTTCAACCCCAGCCAGCAGCTAAGCCCCACACAGCTGCTTACTCACTCCCCCCATGATGGGATAGGGGAGAGAATCAGAAGAGTAAAAGTGAGAAAACTCATGGGCTGAGATAAAGACAGTTTAATAGGTAAACTGAAAGCTGCACACACAGGCAGAGCAAAACAAGAAATTCATTCCCCACTGCCCATGGGCAGGCAGGTGTTCAGCCATCTCCAGGACAGCAGGGCTCCATCACGCCTAACGGTGACTTGGGAAGACAAACGCCATCACTCCCAACGTCCCCCCTTCCTTCTTCTTCCCCCAGCTCTATACGTTGAGCATGACGTCCTGTGGTCTGGGATACCCCTTGGGTCAGTTGGGGTCAGCTGTCCCGGCTGTGTCCCCCTCCAGCTCCTTGTGCCCCCCCAGCCTCCTGCTGGTGGGGTGGGGTGAGGAGCAGAAAAGCCCTTGGCTCTGGGTTAGCACTGCTCAGCAGTGATGAAAACATCCCTGAATTATCAGCGCTGTTTTCAGCACAAATCCAAAACATAGCCCTGTACTAGCTACTATGAAGAAAATTAACTCTATCCCAGCCTAAACCAGCACAAGCATATAAACCAACCATATAGTTCCTTCATCAAGTACTTTTTTCTAGACTTAGAAACTTAAAGACTTTCAGGCTTCTGTCATGAGATGTCTTCCCTTTTTCTCTGTTCATTCTAGTAATCTTTCTCTGCATCTGTTCTGATTTCAATTTATATTTTCTGACCATTAGCCATTCCAACTGTACTGGTTCCACCTGAAGTCTCACCAGTGCTGGCACAAGAGGCACTGAGCTTTGAATTGGCCTTTTTATGGCCTCACCTGTGTGATGATGCCAAATACAGTATTCTCTCCTACACAAAAATAAAAAAATACCTAAGCAACAATTCACCATTATCTTCACTGAGAGAATAGCTGGTAAAACATTCTTCCCCTCGCAAAATGAAAATAGCTGAAATTATTGCAGATTACAATACATTTATTTTTTTCAAACTTATGTTAGGAAAAGCAGAAAGTCCGTTTGAAAAGGATAGTTCAAGTGTTCTATTAAAATTCTTCATGTTTTCAATATCCAAATAGGAGCAGCATCTGTTGTACTGCTTGCATTATTTTTAAATGTCAACGAATATGAAAGAAACCTTTCCTCTACTGTCAAAGAAAAATAACCCAACTTGGTAACTTAATATAACCCAGCTTAAAAAAGGAAAAGAAGAAGGTCATACGAGGATATATCTGTCATATTTAAAATATTTTAGCAAAAACAAATGTAATTTCTTTTTTTTTCTGCATATATGAAGAATGTGTCTGTTGCACAGCCTGTGGGATGCCTTGATTCCAGTTAGAAGGATACAGTTTCTGTTGGGGGTCCCAAGAACAACCATCCAGCTACTGGGCATGCATTTTTGGGGAAAATATGTTTGTGAATGGGTCAAGGTTCCATTGGGACTGTAAGAGGCTATTGGCAGACAACTCAAAATGAGCACCATGGGTTGCTCAAACTGGTCATTGTGTAAATAAATTGCCCTACAGTGCTAGCATTTCAAATTATTATAGGCTCCACCAAAGACTCTTGTTCCCAAATCAAATGTGATTTATTTGCTCACATTTTTCAGTCATCTCCAACTATAGCTTATTAACACCAGAACATAGACATTGATAGAGTAGCATTAGCATAGAGCTTTTTAATGTTACCTTATTAAAATTACCTCATAAGATATTTCTATTGACAGAAGTGGTTTGGGGTTCTTTTATGCTGGAGGAAAAGAAAAAAAGGGGGAAAAAAAGGAAGTAAATCCTGCCTATTTAAGTGGCATTGGGGGGGCAGGCTTGAAGCTTTTTGAACCTCTAACTAAAGCTATTTGTAGGAACTAGAATTCTTCTTTTGCTTAATATATAATACTTAATGTGAACTTATATTTAGTAAGACATGCTTCAGAGAAAACTATTGACATGCTGGTATGCTTTTATATGAAGATTCTTTGCTGCGAGAAAATTTGTAACAACATTTCAAAGCTATCCTCAGCTAAATAAGAGTTACTCTGCAGTGCTTAGATGAGAAAAGAAAAAAAGGCTGTTCATCTAACATGTCCTACTGCAACTGATAGTTGGAGAAACAACTGAGAATGAGAGAAGAAACCTTGACTTTAATCCTCCTACTTTCAAAATATAGAAAAGAGTGGCTATACCTCAGATAGGATGAATTAACTTACTCTCACTTGTCCTCAGACCACAGGTGAAGGAAAGGTGTCAGAGGTTCTCCTTACAGCTCCTCTTTGGGTGACATAAATTGCATTCAGCTAAGCACAGTTGCTCAGTTCTAGCCCTCTGAGACTGGAAGCTACGCACCATGAGAAAACTCATACAATTAGAAGAAATTGAACAATGTAGAACACTTTTTTTTCTTGTTTTCATTTATTTAAGTAAAAAATAAAGAGAAGGAAAGACTGGAGGGAAAAGAGGGATAGGAGGGGGAAAAAAGCCTTAAGAGGAGAGAGCTATACTGGAATATGAAACTATGCTCTCTCCATTTACAACAAGACATGAGAAACAAGAGACAGCTTTTTAAGTGCTCAGTTATGACTGTGGGAATTGGTGTTTGTGAGAGGGATTAACCGCCAGGTGTCCTTGCTCAAAACCTCTTCAGTTTGTAGACGATTTTGAAATTATTGTCTTTACCCTTTGAAAAGAAGTAAAGTCTCTTCCTTCAAAGCTGCCACAATGTGAAGACTTAATTGCTGTTCCACCTCATACCTACATGTACCTAAGCCATCTTCACGCAATAGCTGAAGTATGGAATAGTATATATCCTGAGAAAGCTTGATTGCTTCTCTTCGTGTTGGCACATGGCTACACCAGTTCTAATGTGTTCTTGCTTAATTGTCTTGCCTTGCATTGTATGCTAAGCTGGAGTTACTACATCATCTCTTCTTGATCACATTTCAATTGCAAAAAGAAAAATTACATGCAAGTTTAATTATGCAAAGATGTTACGTATCTTTCTTGCCTGCTTAAACTCTACATTTATTCATGTACATTAACTATAATTACTGTACTGGCTCCTTGTACCAAAATATCACAAAACTATGGTTAGTGTTTAATCATGTATAAATAATCTTTTTGGCAGACACATTGTATGAAAACAGAATTCCATGTGATACTCCAGTATTTCTTGCAGCAGGAGTAAGTATTTATATCACATGAGTCTTACTCGCCTTGTTTCCATAGAAACCTTTTGCAATTGAATGTAATTTCATTATTAATAGACTCTACATGTGTTTTGTTTTGCAGTTTTGGGTCAGTTTTACAAATGCTAACCACTTCTGTGTTTTGCAGTTAAAGTTCCCATATGGTTTTCCTTTCTGCCTCTGTTGCCTTAAAAAGTAGGTTTATAGTTTTCCCTAAAGCTGCCCCTGTAATACTTCACAGAAGATGATCTTACCTTAAGAGGAGATCTAAAATACTGACTCAACAGTCCTCTTGAAGCTGAATAAGCTACCTCTCCAGCCCAGATTTGATGGACTGTCAGGGTAAAGTAGCTTCATGAACAGTCTGACCTCTTGTTCTGTTATTCTGCTTGTTCTCCCTCTCTCGTTCTGTCATCTCAATATATGAGTGTGTGTGTGTGTATTTATATATGCATGTTAAAAGATTCAGCTGGAGATGCACTGAGGAGAAAATCTGGCATGCAAAATTGCAAGTGTTTGGTTTCAATATTCTGTGGCTAATTCCAATGATTTACTTGTAGCTTTTCTTGTGGATGGAATGGTTTCTTACATTTTGAATTCATAAATTAAAGAAAAGTTCCATTCTTGGGAACATTTGGTCCTTCCAACAGCTAATTTGAGCTAATATGATTTGTCAAAGGAAAGTGTCATTTCTCAGTCTGAATATAGCCTTTTCTCAGTTTCTAAGAGAAATGCCTTTATTGCACTGACTTGCTATGCATTATTACTTGACATTGTCTATAACTGGGCAAAGGGGTTAGTCCACACTCTGGAGCAGTCTATGACCCAGCTCCACACGGCTGAATTAGTAGGAGGTAGAACACTTGTAACTTGACGATACTTGCCTCTTGCCTAAAAACTAGCTAAGCTAAAGTTGATTTCAAACCTCAGGACCAATTGCTCATGCAATGACACTGGGCCTTCTGGGGCAACTGCAGAGTAGGTGGGTCTGCCTGATGTTAGACACATCAGCATATAAAGCAGCAAAGATAGATGGGATAGATTGTGTTAGCTGTATAAGGTCCATCTACACTGCAAATCAGGACATGGTGTACCCTGTGGTTTCCTCAGGTCTGCACCTTGGTGCAAGCTGTGGCCATGTAATGCGGGCAAGAGGGGAGTTTGAGTTAGAGCCTGGAATCAAAAGACAATGTAAATACAGTCCAAGTGCCTTGGGCAAAGGATAATGCTCCCTTTATTGTCTTTCTTCCATTCCAGCTACAGGCATGGTGTTTCGTTTTCATGTTGTATCACAGGAAAAGTAATAAATCAAGCATCCTTAAGTCGATGGTATACAGTGTAGGCAAAAATTGTTCTGTCCATTTTTACAGTCATAGAATCATATGAACACTTGCAGGGATAATTCCAATGGTCAAATTACCATATAGCTTATGATAGCTGTTGATTAAGAAAGTATTAAGAAAGTATTTCTCTTTTTTTCATCTATTTATACCCTACTTATTCCTATGACATTCCAAGGAATAGTTTGACACTCTACAGAGAAATGTCTCCTGGATGACCTCCAACCTCTTACAAATACTATAAAAATCTTCAGGAGATTCAGCAAATGAGTTCAATAAACATCCAAATACCTAAGCTTATTGAACATTTTAAGGCTTTCCCTAGAACTTCCTGAGAATTTCCTTTTCTCTGTCTGTGCTTTGCCATCATTTGATTTTTATTCTGTCTTTGTAACACCTTGTTTTTGATGTGCTTTTTAACCTTAACTATTAGAGAAATTTCTACTCCTGCCTCTGTGCCTTTCTTCCAAATGGCGTCTTGGCAATTTCAAGTGTTTGTCCTGTACTACTCTTTCTCTGTTGTTTTTTTTTTTTCTTTTATTGAATTATAACATGAAAATGTGGTCAGACACTGAATTCTACCCTCCTTTTAGCCAACAGACTAAGCATCAGCAAAAGATTCAGTTCAGAAGTCTGTAGGTAGTACTTGTATGTAATGGTTCACATGAAGTCTATTCAAAATATGATACATTTGCCAAAATAAACAGCACTTGGTGATTTAAAGTAGACTTAAAGTAAGAGACCTGTACTGCCTCACCTAAGCTTGGCTTTTGCCTTCAAATCCACAGTCTCAGAATCATACTATGTCTGTATGCTGTAGCTTTCTATCACTCTAAACGCCTTGCAGAAATTGAAAATTTCCCTTCCCCTTAGCCTAAGAGTGTTTGGTTTTTTTTAACAGGTAAATGTTTTGTCACGTCAGAAGATCCATGCTGCTAAGATTGGGGCAAAAGAATCCCTGCCTTTTTGTAACTATAAACTTTGGTTTTATGTTTCAGGGAATGTTCCTTGTCTGTGTTACCGTTTTACTATTCCTGCCTGGTTTCTGTAACAATACGTTTTAATCTCACTGTCTACATTCACGCAGGGTAATATCACATAGGTACTCTGAGGATCTTATGGCATTGGTAAAAATCGATGCAAACATTACCTCTTTCCCCACAGCATCCTCATATAGTGGAGCTGATTTTAGATAGGCAGCAGCGTTCAGCCATTCCAGTGCAATTAGAAACTCTTTTTTCTCCAATCCTGAAGAATCTCTGCAGCCCCCTTATAAGGTCTGTTTACATTGACTTCACATCACCTTTTGGCTGCATGCAATGTACAGGCTTTCTTTTCCAGATAACAATCTCCTTCATTCCCGATGAGAAAGAACTGTAGAGTTGTAAACTGTGGTTTATAACAGTTTCAACCATCTCTTTCTAAACTGTTGTAATGCAAATTACACTTTCAAAGAACTGAGAAAATGAGTTTTATTTTTTCTTATTTTCTTGTGTTCATGCCTTTCCAGAAAAAAGTTTATAGAGGAAAATAGACAGTTTCAAGTTTTATTTTTCTTTATGTTATAGTATAATTGGAATCAGATTTTAGACTATCTGTAAATAGAAATTAGAATTCTTTAGGACTCTTGCTCAAATACAATGTAGTTATATCTTTTTGACATATGTAGTGAAATGGGGTTGAGAAGCAATCACACTTAGGGTCCAGCTGCTCCTCCAGAATGTGGATCTGCATGTGGGCCACTGAGTCTCCCCTCAATGGCTTTAAAGGCAGACACAGTATAGCATATATGGTTTGGAAGTTAAGACTGTTTAAAGCCCTCTAAACTTGTATCCTAGAAAAATATGATTCCTATGGAGTCTTTGAGCTTATAGACTTATTTTGGATTCTCTGGAAAGTCTGAATTCTAATTTGATTGAATTGGCTTCTTTTCCCCCTTCCCATAATGGTTAATACTTTTATAAGGCACAAAGTGAATTCAAGATGTATGCCTCTAACTTTTGAAATATACAGGTGCTGTATTGTCATCCATTCAAAACAGTGTCATCGGCTTGCCATGCCCTTATTTTAGTAAAAACGATTCAGGTATTTACAGTAGAGAAGTGACATGACCTTGAAAGATGATCGTGTTTCTACTGCAAAGGCAAATATTCCCCTATCACTCACCGACCAATTCATCTGCACACAGTCACAGACTGTATTAAAAGCTTGTAGCAGAGTTTAATGTATTCACCCTCTCCCTTCTAATAAATGTGTTAGAGGTAGGATTTTTAGTTTTTGCTTGGCTGGAACGAGGCTTGTCTGGATAAAACATACAGGAGCAGTTTCATCTCATTTATCTTCAGCCATCTAAAAGTCTGATGTCTAATCTGCACAGTTTGTCTAGGTTTCCTCTATAGCTAAGAGCTAAAAAAAGAATCTTCAGGTAGTGACTTTTCTCAGATAAAATGTGTCTCAGGTGAGATAGCTTGCTTTCTGGACATACGTTTTTGTCGGTTTTTTTCTGTTTTATTTTACAGAGGGAGTCTATATGAACAACTTAGACATACAACCTTTAGCTAACTGAAATTATATGATTTTAATCTTAGGCACATATCTTGAATTAGTTTTGGTATGTAAACTAGACAGAGTTTCTGCATATGTTAATACCACAGGATTCCTGTCTTCTTCAAATTTATCTCTTCGCTTTCAACCACACTCTTATGTAAATATATTGCAAATCCAAATTTATTCCTAATCACAATGAATACAGACCTGGGCCTTTATATGTCTCTGTTGCTAACCTCTGTTGTTTCTAAGACTGATCAGAATAAAGATGTATGTTTCTTGTGGGATTTCTCCAGTTATTTTTAATGCTCTGCCTGGAGGGATGGAGTTCTCCGTGCTGCTATAAAGCAGCAGCATTTGGGTGGGAGTCATCTTACATGGCCCATTCAGAAGTACAGAAATTCTTCTTCTAGGTGTCTCAAGATGACAGAAGATGCTCTGGTGATAAGCTTCAGTTTAGGAATTTTTTTTTTGAGATTTGGATGTAGAGGGCTTGATATTACTACCTATATGGAGCATCATTTGAAATATTTTAAAATATCTGTATATAAAATATGTCACAGAACCTATGAGGATCTGTGCTTTTTCTGGATTGACTGTTGCAAATACTCCAGGGCATCAGAAATTCACCTAAAGGCCCATGTTTAGGCAACAAAACTGACCCAAGAAGCAGTGTGTGATTTAAGTCATCCTTTGCAAACAATAACAAACAATTCACGCCTCAGCATTATTAGTTCAAACTATTTGGGAAGCACGAGGGAGCAGTCAACCAATAAGAGGAAAAATGTCTAAAGGTTTAATTAATGATATTGAAAATAACTGCTGGTCATGGCAGCATTGTACTTGTTCCATGTTGCACTCAGATACCACCCTACAACCCCATCCATACCAGCGTCCCACCTATGCTCCTCAGCAGTGTCAATCTCTGTCAGCACCATTCCAGTTGTCAGGTTTTAGGCAGTTTCTAACATGGTTTGTGGTGGGGTACTTTGGTGATAAATGTATTTATATATAAACTATTTGGAAATACATCACACTTGCAGGACACATCATCATGGAGTGAAACCATACTTGGCTGGAAAGAGCATAGTGGGATTCCATTTTGGCAATACCATACATGAAGAGCATTCAGCCCAGCTATTTATCAACAAGGATGTGTAATGAAATACTAGTGGGAATGATGCTTCAGAGGCTTTCTTTCTCCCAAAAGAACTAGACATCAATGCTTTTTACCTCTTATCTGGAATATGTACATATAATGGCAAAAAAATGCATTCAAATCTGTCAAGTAAGAGCATGGATTTGCATGAGTCTTTTTGTAACCTCATTAACATTGGCATTTAAAGATTTACCTTTTTAATATTTTTTTTCTCCCAAGTGATAAATTTTTTGCCTTATGCCACCTGTGTTTAAAATTATCAGAGCTGGTATTGTGCTATGTTAAGTGTGCTTCTGTGTAGGACAAACCTTTCTTAAAGGATATAGCATTTGGAAGAAAGGCAGAAGTTGGGGGTGGGGAGCAATTTAAACAAAATTAGATAATTAGGTAACCTTTTCTATTTCCCTCTTGTCCTCTCCATTTCCTGAGACAGGCTGCTCTGTACTTCAAGCTGTACTTTGCCTAATATGCATTTTGTGATTTCCCACAAGAGAGCTATGGTCAACACAGGAACCAAAGTAATGTGAGGCAATCAGCCCAAGAACAGTTGAAAGGTTACTGTTATACGTATATGAATATTTTGTACCATACTGGCTACTTTAATTGATTTGGCATATGTCAGACATTCAGCAACGTGTCTGGTTCTCTCTCCAGCATGGTTTGATGCAAGACACACTCAATGTCTTATCAGTTTGCTTTATTTTTGAAGACTTCAAAATTCTATCAAGACTTTCTTTTTACCTCTTAAACTTCTAGATGTTTAAAATGTACTTAAAACTGCTTAAAGATGCTTAAAACTTCTTCCATGGCAGAGATTTGAACTTCTTGTTCCAAATACCAGCATGAGAGACAGTAAGGGGAGCTGTGGTAGCATTTCTTTTTCATTTGCTAGGAGAAATGTCGAAGTTTTCAGATTGACTGAAACATCAAGAAAAAGCTAATGTGGAAACTGGTAGTATAATCAGTAGGAATTACTAAAATGTAGAAGTGCATAAGCATTATTAAATTTAAGAGACAAGTTTTACAAAATGAACATATAAGAGAAAATGTCCTATAACAGTCAGTGATAATTGCTTAATTTATAACACAGTTGTGGGTTAAATACAGACTAAAAATTCCTTACAACCTTTTATTCTACAGAGAAGGAATCAATAATTAGGAAGCAGGAAAAGGATCCTGCTTTTCTCCCTTTTCATAATTTTTACCTTTTTTAGTTTTAGCAAAGATGAGAAAATCTCTGTGTGATTCTTAGCTATCTAAATCATGGTTTCACAACTTCATTGCACAGGCAATGGATTTAGCCAGAAAGGTTTATAGTCACCTAATGTTCTGGACAAATAATGGCTTTAATAAACTAAACTTGAAAAGAAGACACAGCTTTTCTTTGCTATATCTTTTATAGGATCCTGACCTGGACACTAGCTAAATGCCAGAAAACCTGAGGCAGTAATGAAATCTGGCTGCTTGCCAGTACCACTGACTCAACTCACTGCAATGCTAAGCCTTATGTAGAAGCCTATGGCGCAGTGACAGAATTGCTTTCAGCTTGGCAAGAACAGTATAAACAGACCTATGGGCTGAGACTACAAGTGCACAAGAGAACTGTAAACAACTTGACTTCAAGAATCCCAGCTGAATAACATATCATGTTCTACTACAGTTACAATGCTAGATCTCATGAATGTAACCTTCACAAAGGATAAAAGCCACAGAGAAGGTTGCATGGTTCACATTTCTTTGTGTATCAAACATACAGAAGGAAAAAAAAGATCTGTTAGTTTCAAAGCAAATAAAAGAACTCTTTTCACCTTGTACACACACACAAAAAGGCAAAAAAGCTTATACAAATTTTAAGAGTTTACAAATATTCTCCTATGTAAATCAGATTCTAGCTCAGTTCTGGGCATTATGCCTTTGCTGCCTGACCACAGGGGCCAAAACAGTTTGCTGCTTTGTCAAGGATTCAAGGCAGCAAAGGGCAGCTAATGATGTACGTTTTCCTTCTGTTGATGACTGTAGTCATCTCAGAGCATAAACACAGCCAATTGTAGTGGTACAGAGATCAATTTTTTTTTAGGAAGCTTAACATCAATATGATGCATCACTGCTTGATATTGATAACACACCCTTGCAACCATTTCTTAGGCTGTACAGGAAAGTGTCAACTTTTCTTCTGTTTTGCCTAAACATTATGAAACATGTCTGTGGACCAGCTTACATGTTAGGATCATTTAATGAATCAGCAGGTATAGAAAGAATGATGAATAAAGTACTTATCATTTAGGAAAATATCTTCTCTATTGCTTTCCAGTATCAAACTGTAACTGCTGCAGTTTCGTTGAAACTATTGAGACTGAAAACTGTTTAATGTGACCTGCCTGCAGATTTAACCATTTAATAGTGCCTGCCTGCAGATAGAGACAGCAGCTGGGAGAAACCACTCAGGTGTGCTGGGGAAGGCAGCACTAATATGTGTTCTTTGAAGGAAAATATATGTATGCCCATGTATGTATACGCTACGTGCGCACGCATGTATGTGCTTATATATAGACATTTCTGCAACCATTTTTTGGATGGCTTTCTGATGTCTTATATACCATGAGCAGTCTGTGGACAGGAGGCTGAGAAACACCATTCTACTGCATCTTATTTGAAATATGATTAGCATATTCAGATTTGTGGCAGAAAATAGTGATGCAGCTAATTAAGCATTGACCCACTGGATAGATCCTGCAGGCTTCTGAGAGAGTGAGTTATATAGTAAGAGCTCCAGCTTGCTGGGGTTATTTTGTCTCTTAAGTGGTACTGATATAATTTTAGTCATACATTTGTTGTAAAAGATTCATAATTTGTCAGAGTTTTACTTGGCAATTAGCATCAGAAGCAACCCATATAACTCCTTTAGTCTAGAATCATAGAATAGTTTGTGTTGGAAAGGACCTTTAAAGATCACCTAGTCCAACCCCCCTGCAATGAGCAGGGACATCTTCAACTAGATCAAGTTGCTCAGAGCCCCATCCAACCTGACCTTAAATGTTTCCAGGGATGGGGCATCCACAGCCTCTCTGGCCAAAACTGGACACAGTACTCTGTCTGTGGTCTCGTGGTCTGACAAGTAGAGGAGGATAATCCCTTCCTTCAATGTACTGGCTCCGCTCCCACTAATGCAGCCTCGGAGGCTGTTGCCCCTCTTTGCTGCCAGGGCACTGTAGGCTGATGCTCAGCTTGCCGTCCACCAGACCCCAAGGTCTTTTTCCACAGAGCTGCTCCCCAGCCCTCAGTACCTATGTGGTATCACTCATGAGAAGTTTGCATTTTCTTCTGAAGTGATCATGTTAAATTAAAAAATAAGTTATGACTTGTCATAAGAAAATTGATTGTTAAAGACAATTTTGGGATATTATAAAAGCCACTAACCTATGCGGCAAAATTTTAACACTACAAATTCAACAGCACAAAAAGATGACTCATGAGTCTCTGAGGACCCATTTATAATTTCTGCAGGCCTTACTGGCAATTGTGTTTAATAATTAGAAAATTAATAATCTTCTGTATAGTCAGTCAGTAAAATATTGCACATAATAGTAAATACATTGCTGAGCAAAATGCAGAAACCATAGAGGAAATACCAGTGGTGATTGTTCTCCTATTCATTTGTAAATTATCTTTGCTAAAAAAGGGTCTCTGATGGTGCATCCATGCAGCATTTTAAGAATGCCTTTGTAGATTGATTTTTAGATTATATCACACACATTTTATGACACCTGTGATGACGTGTATTAAGAAAACTGCTATCTCTCTCCTTTCCTCCTCTTTACTGTCATTTCTGGCCACTACCAATACTCTGAGCAGGCAGAGGCTCTAAAACATGGGAGCAGGAAAGGGAACTGATGCCAGTATTGGGATATTTTCCTGAGTTTGGCCTCTCACTTTATCTAAGGGCGATAGCTGGGGGTCCTTGAACTGTTTAGGGCACCAAATATAATATATGGGCTAAATTTTGCTTTTGCAATGGAAAGAAGGTAATTCTGATTTTTTATTTCTTGTAAGCCATGCAAAAACTCGAGGAACATCTTTGAAGTGAGGGTACAATTTAAGAGCACAAGGATTTTCAGCTGTCAGTAGTCCTGGTGTTCCTCAGCTCCTTAGATGTTAGCAGATTTCTGCTTTGTTGTAGAGTACTAGCTGTAGTCCCACTAACTGACTATCTGTGCCCCCCTAGCAAATGCAGTTCTGTTAATTTTGTAAAAAGGTGCATGATAGATGTGTTTAACACATGTATCTTCACATTATTTTCTAAGCTTTGAACCGTGAAAAGTTCAACTTTCCCACTTGCCAAAAGTCACGTGAGTTCCATCCTGATGGACAAAAGAAATATACATTTTCCATCTGAAATTTTATATATATATATAAATAAAATCAGGTCAGCTAGGATAGTTAGGGTTAATATGTAATGTACTACAGTACTGTTATGATTTTTAAGCTAACTCTTGAGACATTTCTGTGTCTGTTTAATCCTCTATAAAATAAGAGGACTTATGAAAACAGGTGATTTCTTGCAAAACTTGCTTTGCTGGGCTATCTAGTAACTGTTATAGCGTTATGGAGGATCTTAGGGAAGTTTCCCAGTCTTCTTTCCAACTCTTGGCACCAAACTAGATCCTAGAAATTGAAGGAAAAGTCTTGTAGTTCTCTGATTCACGTTCAAGGGAGGAAGAATATTTGGAAAAAGGAGATTTTTGTCCTCCCCTATAGAGAGTACTTAAACAGGGATTTTTCCAGGAACTTTTGCATGACTTTTTAAGAAGACGGAAAATACCTTTATCCCGATTTTTCCATATCACTCAATTTTCCTTTCCTCATCATGAACTACAAAAATGCTAGAGCTCAAAAAAAAAGGTAAAATCTTTCCTATTAAGTTTGGCAAGTTCATATGTTTTTCTGTGTCTTAATTTTCTAAAACTAATGCCTTTGCTTTTGCTAAACTTTGTGTAAGAGGTAAAACTTGAGCTAAAGCTTTGGCAAAGAACATTTCAGCCCTGGTGATCTAGCAAGTTACAAAAACTGGAAAAATGACACGTAATAAAAAAGTGTTTCATAAAATGTATTTAACCCAGCAGAATCTTTAGTTCTGCCTATTATAGCATAGGCACAACTGAAACACCTTGTTTTGTTTCTTCTAGTTCGTTTTCTAAATCAAAGATAAAAATAAATGTCTGATACATATTTATATATGTTCTTCCTTATACTCTATGCATGTAAGACATAGCTGTATGTAAACCTTGTGAAAAATCAGAGATGTCTCATGATATAAGAAAGGATAAAACTGAAAAAAACCCCCACATTTGGGGGGTTCTAGTAAGGTAGGAGTGGGTTAAAATGAAATTTGCCACATTCAAACTCACTTCCTGGTTATATCTCCAAGTCAAATTTGAGTGTCCAATGCTGACAGGGCTGATTGCAAGTGCCAGTTTGGATGTATCAGAAATCTCCTGAGAGAAGCTGTTTTCATAAACTTCTGCTTAATATAAAGCACTATTTTCAAGATTCACTTATTTCACAAGTTTTTGCCCTTTCCTGAGTAGCAGAAATCTTTCAGAAATTGGGCAATTTCAAAACTTATTCTACTTGGGACTCAAATCAGGGAGCCACGAAACCTAGCTCTGCTAAACTTAATTCACATGCACACAACTATTCTTATGTCCATTTTGCCAAAGAATACATTTCTGTCTTTATTATATATGTAAAATTATCATATGAAATTCTTCCTTCTAGAAATGGCAATATTTGCTTTAATTAAAAACCACTTAGCAGTGTGTTTGCTATTGCATGGAATTTTATTTGCATGTTTAAAAACAGTTTTGGAGTAGTGTCTAGGAAGCAACAGGTTTGGTTTTTTTGTTGTTCTGTTTTGTTTCTCATGTGCAGTATTGTAGGATTTGAGGCAAATAATTATTAAGGTCAGGGTACTTGAGTGGAAAATTTTTTTTACCCTCCCTCTCAACTCTATGGCAGAGATGTGAACTTAGACCATGGAACCAGTTTCATTTTTCACTTGGCTGAAATATAAAGGAGAAAAGCAGCAAAAGCTAATCTGATTAGATTCACTTTTATTTAAAATTCTTCTTCACATGTGTTTTTATGAAAGTAGAAACAGATGCAAAGGCATTACATACTATCAATAAATCATGGCATAAACTGCCTGAAATTCATTGTTGAAACCTAAACAGACGTAAACAATTTCCACACCCCACTCCTTTTTTTTTTTGTCCTTAAGTGTCAAGTGACTGAATTTATTGAAAAATAATTATTTTAAAGGGTTCAGGGCTGTTAAGGAAGACTATACATTTAGTAATGAGATATTAACCTTTTGCTTTGTTCTGACAAATAATCCATCTTACTGTATTACATGTACAATCATGTGAAGTTACATTACAGATCAGTTAGCAACATATTTTTAAGGAAATTGAATTAATGAGTTGTATAAGTTTGTTAGGTTTCCGGAAAAGTGATTATTAATGCAGAATGTGATATAAAGTTAGTTCTAATAGTAGTGCTTTTCATTTAATGTTAGCATAGTTATTTTAAATAAAACATTTCACACCACTTCTGTCAAATTCACAAATGGAACTAAAACAGTATTCTCAGATAAACTTCAGTGGTCTAGAACATAATTTTCAAATACATGTATCATAACTAAGATTTCCAAAAGGCCTTTAAAGTAGCTTTCCCCCAGGCTTTCAGTCAGTGTGCAGGCTAGAAATCAAAGCTGTATAATGAATGATGCTCCTGCCTGTAGGATCTTGTGTCATTTGTTATAGAATTTGATGGGTCCATAGCAGGTGTGGTCAGGGACCGAGCAAAGACTGCCCTATGAGTAATACAATTAAATCTTGTCTTAAAAATTACCACCTGCAGAGGTCTTTCTTGGTTATGCCATAGGGTTCCTTTGTATTGCTAAAGATCTGCATTAAACTTTTTCTTCTGAATGAGTTTTCTGCAAAATTATTGGTAAATGGTCTTTGAACACATGTAGCCCTGTGTAGGACTGCATAATTCTAAACATCCAGGACTTCTCAAGCAAAATTAATGAGCATTTTGATCTCTCACCATCTTGGTTCCTTATCTGTAATACTAATACTTATTGTTTAGTTCACAATATTGGGATGAAAGTGTATAAGTATTAACAAACTTTCAAATATGGCAGTGGTGGTAATGGTGGAAAAGTTTGTGGGCAAATGGATGCCTTTTTCTGAGAAGGATTTTAATGGCATGCAGTAAACAGCACAAGACTCCATGAAGAACAATAAGGAAAGGCAAAATATTAAATAGCTGCTTATTAAGCAAACACTGTCCATCTTGCGGACTGAGCTTCTGGTTTTATAAATAACGTTGTGCTAATTAAAACTAAGGATTTGCTATACTGGATATATAATGGAGAGCTGAATTATGAATGCAGAGGCAACCTTATTTATTGCATTACTTAAGTTCGGAAAGCTTGACTTTGCAATTGCAATGTTATTTTTTTAACATCAGTTTTGCAGGTGTTATATGCATATGGACATGTATATAAGACTTTTGCATTTTTTATTTATGTTGCAAATGCCATCTATTACTATAGAAAGAAGATGGAGAGTGTTATAGTAGCCTAAATAAGAAGATAGAATGTTCTGGGTTTGGAGGCATACAAAAATTAGAGAAATAGGTTGATCCATCTAGTTGTCAGGTGTTGTATTCCTTCAGGAAAATCTGATGAATATATTTGCTGGCTGAAGTTTGTGATAAATAAGCAGAAACAGATTAGGATGTTTTTTCTAGGTCTAAACTCATAAGGAATCCTAGAGAAGAAATCTGGACCCATTTTAAAGTTGGTAAGAGTTTTATCATTTGCTTCAGTTTGTAAAAATTTAACCTTAATTACTTTAAATAGAAGGAATTGATTATTCTTGATTAGTTGCTTTGCAAATAAAACAAGTAAGTGTTGACTGTGTTTTGGAACAGTTGGGAAAAACAGATGCTCATACCAAATAAAAAATATCAAAGAGCTCTATATAATTACAGCACAACTTTCTAGCAGTACATGTGACTTTATGAAGATATTACACTTCCAGTGCAAGTGCTGTGTATTAATCAGTTAATGTGTGTGAAGGATTTTGAAGAGCTACTTAAGTGCTGATCATTAATAATAATTTACCCTATGTAATGTTTTACTATATGCCAGACATAAGCATGGTTGCATAGTTGTGTCAAAAACTTGCCAAAACTGTAATTGCAGTGAAAGAAGTAAACTGGCCAGGTGCCCAGCAGATATTAAAGACTTTGTTTAGTATGTCACACTTGCAAGAATGAAGACTTATTCAGAGCTGGCAAAAAAGACAAGCATATTTCCATATGTGTTTCCCAGTAAAATTCAAGTTCTGGTAAAATTCAAAGATTTAGAATATTGTTCAAAATGCGTTAAAAATAATGATACTGGAAACTTTCAGATAGCCTTTTCCATCATGCCAGTGCAAGAAGAACGACTACTAATTAAAGGTAAATGTAAGACCCTGAGAGATCATGGAGGCCAAGAACCTGATGACATTTTGAAAAGATTATTTATATGTATCACAACTATAAGCACACACATTTTTAAAAAGAAAATACAAAGTATAAAGGAGGATCATCTTTGAACTATAAATTTACACATTTTTTAAAAAACAAAATATGAGTTATAAATCTTTATACAGTGTAAACTTCTAATAATTTTTGAAGTTTTTCTGGTTTTCCTTTCATAGTTTATTGCTAATGAATTTTTTCAGTTCTTTATCAGATGATAACAGACACTGCTGGAGTCACAATACTGAGCTGATACTGATACAATTTGATCTCCTATACCTTATCCTGCAAAGCATACCTGCCAATACACTAGACTTCTAATATTTATTGACAGGAATACTTTCATGTCTGGTTCTGTCAGAACAAGCAGAAACCTTTGATTTAGGCGTGGGATACTCACTCATTCACTTACCATAGTTATTTAATCTAATCATGATGTTCTTTTCATGTTTTCCTGTTTGCTTAATTGAAGTCATTATCTGTCAGTATAACTTACATAAAAATATGATGACATTGGTAATGTTGGCAATATTGCACACAGCAGCATTAAATACTGGATGAAGATATGGAGTGGAAATGGCGTATAATGCACTTAGTGCAGATATACTGGACAAGGTTATTGGCCTCAATAATGACAAAAAGCATGGAAACTCACAAAAATGCTATGTGTTTTAAAAAAATCACAATAAAATTGTTAAATCTTCATGGAATGTCTTATAGAACTGTTAACACATTATAGATTAACATTCGAATGATATACAATTTAATGCTGGTGGCTGGCATATACAAAGTATTTTTAAAATACCCATTGTCCTACACTGCTTCCAATGCCTTCAAGTTTGAAATATTGAACCATTATGAAAAAAGGAACTGAACAACAGAAAGGAGGGATTTCATTTGTCAGATCTCCAACAACTATAAATGCTTCATCATTACGGAGAGCTTTATTGAAAAATCAGTGACATGACCAAGAAAATAATTTTATAAAATATACAGTCCAAATCTCTATCTGGAACATTTTTGTTGGTTTTTAACAATTAAGAACTTTTTTTTTTTTGTGGATTAGAATGAGATATCATTAAACTATTCCCTAGACTAGGGCAAGGTTAAAAAAATGCACATGCAAGCATATGTTAATAAACTGCTTTCTTTACCAAATTAAACAACTTGTTTTTTTTTGTTCTGCATTACCATCATGGTAGTCACTTAGGTATAGCAAGCTCTGTACTGTGTAAATGATTGAGAAATATATGAACATTTTCCTTTGGACTGATATTTATTGTCTCAAATACGTCACGAGTATTGTTTGGTGGACACAGAAATGTTTAAATAGTAACTGTTAGAAATTAATTAATTTTTCATTTCAGGGCTTCTAAGGTATATAAAGAGTTTTCTGTTAAACAAGCCCTGGAAATTCTTGAGATAGATATCCTTAGACTCAGAAACAAAGCTCTGTACTGTTCACTTTGAATGAATACTGTTTTAGGATTCTTCCTTCCCTTTACTGAAGGGAATGGCAAAAGCCTCCTTTATCATGGGCCGAGAAAAATCCAGCATGAATAGATTAAAAAAAAAAAAAAAAGGCCATTAATGATTAGATTGTATTACTTCTGAAATTACCCAGTCATTTCTTGGAGATCTCCTGTCTAAGTATGTGGATCTTCCAGTAGAGTATCACCTGAAATAACATAAAGGCTAAAGAGAGATCAAAGTACTGAGGGAATATCAAACATTAATATTCCATAGAAACAAAAGAGAGCAGATTGTTGGAAGTCTAAGAAATAGTACTGCAGAGGAAGTAGAAGTGAGTAAAAGAAGAAAATACAGAACTGGAAGTACTTCAGATCTCTGAATAAGGAAGAACATGAATAATTTTGAAAATGCATCTGCCATTCAGTTTTAGAGCACAAGTGTTTTGTTGTGTCTTTCTTAACAGACTTTGTAATGTTCATCACCTGAGGAACACAAAAAGAACTAACAGTTCCTTTTGCTATTTTAATTATTTTCATTCTGCACAGCATTAAAGAAATTAGTTATTGATTGTGTTGACATTTATAGCTAATCAATTTTTTCAGTGTTTCAGAATAAAGTATCTGTTGCAACGCGCTTTACACAGTGAAATTCTTCAAACAACCTAAAATAGTGCAGACCCATTACTAGAGCAGCGTAAGATTGTTTCTGGTTGGAAAATGCCAGTTCAGTTGAACTAAATTTTGCAATAGAAATTTATTGCTTCCAGCAGTACATCTGAAAAAAGTTTTTTGAAGGGAACACATTTTTGGCCAAATGTGAGAAAGCTAATAGTCTGGTGGTTGGGACATATGCCTGAGGTATGACAGGCAAGATGAAATTCCTCCTCGCTCAGATTCACAGCATGATCTTAGATGTCGTCTCGCAGGGTGAGTGCCCTAGCCATTAGCTCTTCTGTACATTGGCTTACTTCTCTCTAAGGCTTTGTAAGGTGTTCTGCACTTTGCCCAGTCTGGAACCAAAAGACCCATCTTGGTGTTTTACAGACTGGAAAACCTGTTTCCCACCCAGCTCCATTTGTAATCAAGTATTTTATTTCTCCTTAGTATGAAGGTCTTCCTTTACATTCTTGAAACATGATGAAATGGAGAGGAATCTGCATGTTTTATTCCATTCTCTCACTTCCCAGTAAGTAATGACCACGGTCACTTGCTTTTAGTATATGTTATGAGTCTAAAGAAGACTAATCTGATCAGCTCTGAGAGCCCTTCCTACAGCCCCTATGAGGAAGCTCACTTTGCAGAATAGTGACCCACCAGGTCTGGCAGTTCACAGCTATGTAAATTCTGGGCAGATAAATTGGGTGTTTGGTACACCAAACCTCAACTCTGGTCTCCTTTACAACCACTGGCTTTTTGCAGATCAGCTGATGGTTGGTAATTTACTTCTCTGATAGCGAACCTGTCATTCCAGCAACTTCTTGACAGCATTTCCAGCTGAACTGCTCTCTGAAATTAGGTTCTTCGTCAATCATTGCAGGTGGCAGTAGGAGAAAATATACACTTTTGGGATCAGTGAATATTGATTGCAATTACTACTCCTATGGGGTTTTGCCTGCAGTTTGTAAATAATAACTTCTGAGAAGCTGGTAACCTAGCTGGTTGACATAGCATCAGATAAGTTGTTAATTTAATTTTGGTTTTTTGGTCATTCCTTTCTGTTTTCCGGAGAGAATGAAGCATTTGTTTTTTATCTGGGGAGACTGTGAATATATCAACAGTATCATTTATTCAGTCCTGTTGGAAACATAATCACTATGTTTGTGCTGGGAAGCTAAACAGTTCAGGCACGCGTTCAAGAGCTCTCTGTGATTAACCATACTGTTAATTGTTAGCATGATCTCTAACTTGGTTTTGGACTGTGCCAACTGTGCCTGGGTACATTCAGGGAGTCACCAGGGACAGGGGATCATTCCTAATAGGCCATTTGGACTTGGCTACTCTGTTCTGGGAGGGAAGAGGGCTTAGCTCTATGGACTGATAGGAGCTGTGCAGTGCCAGCTGGCCTCAGGTCCACGGAATGATCCATGGCCCATTTAATTTACTGGTGTAGATGTAGCCAGTAGAACTGTTGCCAGCACAACAACAGATGAAGAAGAAAAGTTTCAGTAGTCAAGAATATTTTCAGCTTAATGTCAGCAACACTCCAAATCTCCTAGACCGGCATAAAAGCTTATTTTCTTGAAAAGAAAATATAATTTTGAGGTTAAAAAGAATTATCTTTGCCCTTTTAATTTAAGCTTCCCAAGATAGGAAGTGCTCTAGGGAAGCATTTTCATGGTACTCTGAGTGATTTCATACTTATCTATTTAATTATCTTCACTCATAATAAACTCTGCTTTGTAACAGTAGGTAGTGCTCTACCTTGTTCTAATTAATGAATCAGTTAATGGACAACCTGCAGAGTCAGAATATGCTAATTTAGAGAGAATCTAGTTAATTTGGTGAAACCTACTGGTGCAGTACAAGCTGCCCAACGTTTGGACCGATAAAGTAGAACAGCCCTTCCAGACAGAAACCAACGGTCACTATCAGTACAGCTGGAGTTAAAAACAAAGAACTGTTTCTTTAAATCTATCACAGTGCTGAGAGATATTATCCTTCAAAATGATGCTTCTTTAAAGACTTTTCATGAATAATACATTAGAGACATGAAGAGGATACCTGTGATTGTGTATTAGCATGTAGTTCTGAGGCACAGCCTCTGCATATGGCTCTTCGGTGCTGAACCCTTTCTTGTGTATTGACAGCAGACGATTCTGGGATCCTGAGGCCATGCTGGATGTGCAGTAACTACAGATAATAAACAGAAAACAGTGTACAGCAGTGGCAAGCAGTCAAATGTTTGGGTGCCCGTGTTTTGGAAGGGAGGGTAGCATGGGCATCAGGCAAGTCTCTCGAGATTACTCCGGTCAAACAGATGTCTTTCAGAATATGGAACTCAGGTAATGTCACGCATAAAACAGGAGATGAAAAGTTGGAGTTTGCATAGCAGATAGCTAAATGGAGAAAAAAGAAATAACGTTTTCTATACTGTAAACAAGAAAGCTTCTAGGGATTTAATTGGTTGGTTTGCATGAACATCAGGGAGAAGCAATTAAAAAGAACATTACAGGGAAGATAAATGATTTCTACCCTTGCAGAGGATTGCCCCTTGAAAAATAATAAAGATCAGGTACGATCAGAAACTCAGACAAATTGATAGACCGATGAGTAGCAGCTCCCGAGCACGGGACTGTGTGCGTGTCTGAGTTCTGGAGTTTGATAGTGAAGCTGCTGAGTGTATTACAGAGGTTTGCAAGTTCTAATTAAAGTCTTTTGTAGTTCTGAATCATAAAGTTTGAGGGGATGAAGTGTATCTATCTAAAATTGCTTTGAGAAAGATCTTGAACACTGAATATTGACAAGTTTTCTTTGAATAACAGGTACATTGGCTGAAACAGGAATTAAAAAATAATTTATAAAACCTCCTGGTATGAGAAAGATAAACAAGCTTGACTTCACACATGAACACAATGGGTTTTTGGTCCCAAAGAGTTCCAAGTGTATGTAAACAAAATAGTAGGCAAAACAAGATTGGAAACATTTTATCTCTTTTTCAAAGTGTTTGCTAAATCTCACATTGGAAGAATTAAGGGAAGCTAAATAACAATTGGTCTGCAGAAAAAGTACTAGCATAGATTAAAAACCAGGTAAGGGATAGAAAAGGCATTCAGATGTTGCCAAGGAAAAAAAATCAAAAGTGAGGTTGCCTGACCTTTCATTTCTTTTACATACAGTTAAAAATGTTCATGTAAAAGAAAGGAGCAATGAGGTGGCAAAATCTGTATATGACACAGCTACTAATATTAAGCAACTCAGGAAAATGCAGAAAGACCTAAGAACTTTAGAAAAGCTATACTGGGTCAGATTATGAATCAGTTTCTTCCAGTACCCTGTTTCTAATGGCAAACATATAGGGAAAGAGCATACTAAGAAGAAAGGCAACCATTAATACTTCCCCTGGTATATCCTCCTAGCTCCTAACTATCTGCAGCAAAGAGACTTCCCAAGACAAAAGATCTATCTGAGACTTTATATTTAATAGATTCAGGGAATCTAACGAGTTGGATGTGTGGCTTGATGGCAAATGAAATTCAATAAAGATAAATGCTAAGTAATGCATATTCCCGTAAATAATTTGATTTATACACATTACCGGGTTCTAAATTTACTGAAGTCACTCCAGGAAAAATAAAAATAAAAGTAATATAGAACTAGGGCACCAATGTGAACCCTTTATTATTTGCCATTTGTATATTAACTATTTGTATTGCAACAGATTCTCTAGACACTGAGTGGGCCTCTACCGTGCACATGCATTACACGGATAAAAAGTCTCCAGCCTGAAAGACCTTGCAATCCGAGTGTAACAACAGACAGGAAGATGTGGGGGAACAAGGAAACAATGAGGCAATATTGATTGGAAGGATAAGCAGTGGTGTCAGATTAATTAACCTTTGCTCATTCTGCATTGGTGGTCAAAAAGGAAACAACATGTTAGCATGTATAATGCTATTACATGAATCAATGAGTTCTAATCCTCCCATCTCAAAAGGCTACAGTAAACCCAGAAGGAATACAGAGCCAGATGACAGAAATGATTCGGAAAACAGAAATATGGGACTCAAAGGTTGGGAATAGTTAATTTAGATGGGGAAACATTGTTTCAAAATGTGAAATGAGAAAGGAATGTGTAATAATGACAGGGAAAGACAATGTCAAGTCAATGCCCCTAATTAGCTGTTCTACTTATGTAGGGCATAACAGACATAAATAAAAAAACATTTGAAATGTAATTTTTCCTCACTCACTGCATACTTAATTTATGGAATGAGCTGTTATTATCTGATGTTGCTGTGACCAAGACTTCGGTCCTATTCAAACTGGAACTACAGCTTAATCTGGATAATGCCATGTGTGTAGTTGTGAGTCTCTCCTTTTAATGATATGCACATCGCTATGCATCCAGGCATTGTCCAGCCACTAGCTCATGAAGGACAGGAAAATATTTTCCTCATGGACCGTTTATCCCATAATTGTCGAGCACTGGGTTTCTTGCTGCTGTCTCTGAAGCACTTAATGCTAGCTACCCACTGTGAAAAACAGGACACCAGGTTAGATTGGTCTGATCTAGAGCAGCAATTGCTGTGACCTTTAATGAGAAACTTTTAAATAAAATTAAATATCAGAACTGAGATTATAGTGTATGCCTATAAATAATTGGTAACATTTAGTTTTTAGCGTGCATTTCGTTCTCAGTTCTTGCTCACTGCACAACAAGAGCTGCAGCAGGACTGATATGAGCATTTCAGGGATGCCTTTCCTTCTCCCTCCCTTCTCTAGTACTAAGGAAAGAGGGAGAGGAGGGGAGAACAGCAACGTTGAGCTGATTTAGCTACCAGTGGTACCGCTAACTTCAAGAACAATTAGAAACTGCACAATGAATAATTCAGCGTTTTGTCACTTCAGGAGCTTCCCATTCTGCCTTTATAATTCAGAACCCTTCCTTCCCTCCCCCTTCTCGTTAAGAAGAAATCCTAGCTGGAGAGGCAATCTCCAGGGGCTGCCTGCCTGCTTAACATGCAGGTGGCATTTCCCTGGGGTTTGCAGGAAGCCCCCAGCTGGAGGCACGTTGACTCTGTGCGTGTGGGACCTCGACGGTATCCACGTCCTGGCCATGCTCACACAACTGCAATACGTAAGGAGGGATTTCCTGTAAAAACGTTTTTTCTTTCTTATTCCCTGCATTGTTTGAGGAATGGCACGTAATATGAAATTAGAGGGAAATTGTTTTATCTGAGAATCCTTGAGTGCTAATAATTTACAGCAGGGTTTCTTTATCTTTTTTTTCTGTCTCTCTCCAGCAGAGAAAACTGTTACTCGGTAACAACAGGGTCTGATTAAGGACAGGAAAAGTGCGTAAGAGATGAGTGGGCAGACAGGCACATACTATAAGTACAACAATTTTCTAGCACTTAGTTTGTGTGAGGAACTGAAGAACTCTTCTTGTCCTTCAAATGAAATTGCAGGCATTCAATGATGTTTTTATGTACAAACAAACAAATAAACAAACAAAAAAACCTTCTGTGCAAAAAACCCTTCTCTGCTCTTGCTGCAACTGTCAATAGGAGCATTGCATTCCAGTGACAAAACATTGAGCAAAGAAAACCTGTACTGAAAGAAAAGCTTTAAAATAGGCTTCCAAGGACAACATATTGTTCCAGCTCAGAATAGAACTGTGCTTTTAAAAAGTCAGGGCTTGCAAGTCAGTGTATTTATAGTGCCAAGATTTATTATTGCAGTGTTAGAATTTATGTACGCAACACTAACTATTAAGTTATAAAGGAATAGTCAATACAGCCAGATGAGTGTTAATATTTTGGGATATTTTTTTTTTTACATTGTACAGGAACTCAGCACACTTTCTAGCACATGTTTTAAGAAAGTATTTGGGCCAAATTGTGGTCTATAACAAAAATGGGTCAAAAATCATAGAATCATAGAACGGTTTGGTTTGGAAGGGACCTTAAAGATCATCTATTTCCAATCTGCCTGCCATGGGCAGGGACACCTTCCACTAGACCAGGTTGCTCAAAAGCCCCATCCAACCTGGCCTTGAAAGTTTCCAGGGATGGGGCATTGTCCTGGTTAATTGTCTTCCTAGTAGCTGGTACAGTGCTGTGTTTTTCAGTTCAGTATGAGAAGAATGTTGATAACACTGATGTTTTCAGTTGTTGCTCAGTAGTGTTTAGTCTAAAGTCAAGGTTTTTTCAGCTTCTGATGCCCAGCCAGCGAGAAAGCTGGAGGGGCACAAGAAGTTGGCACAGGACACAGCCAGGGCACCTGACCCAAACTGGCCAAAGGGGTGTTCCATACCATGGGACGTCATACCCAGTATATAAACTGGGGGGACTTGGCCTGGGGGGATCTCTGCTCAGGGACTAACTGGATGTCGATTTGTGGGTGGTGAGCAATTGCATTGTGCATCACTTGTATATTCCAAGCCTTTTATTATTACTATTGTCATTTTATTAGTGTTATCATTATCATTATTAGTTTCTTCTTTTCTGTTCTATTACACCGTTCTTATCTCAACCAGCGAGTTTTACTTTTTTTCCCGATTTTCTCCCCCATCCCACTGGGTGTGGGGGGGGAGTGAGTGAGCGGCTGCGTGGTGCTTAGTTGCTGGCTGGGGTTAAACCACAACAGGCATCCACAGCCTCTCTGGGCAACCTGTTCCAGTGTCTCACCGTCCTCACAGTAAAGAACTTCTTCCTTACATCTAATATAAATCTACCCTCTTTCAGTTTGAAGCCATTACCCCTTGTCCTATCACTACATGCCCTTGTAAAAAGTCCCTCTGTGGCTTTCTTATAAGCCCCCTTTAAGTACTGGAAGGCCGCTATAAGGTCTCCCCGGAGCCTTCTCTTCTCCAAGCTAAACAACCCCAACTGCCTCAGCCTGTCCTCGTAGGGGAGGTGCTCCAGCCCCCTGATGATCTTGATGCCCCTCCTCTGGACTCCCTCCAACAGGTCCATGTTTTTCTTGTACTGAGGACCCCAGAGCTGAACGCTGTACTCCAGGTGGGGTCTCACGAGAGCGGAGCAGAGGGGCAGAATCCCCTCCCTCGACCTGCTGGCCGTGCTGCTTTTGATGCAGCCCAGGATATAGTTGGCTTTCTGGTCTGCAAACATACATTACACTTGGCTCCTGCAACTGAGATATTAGTGAATCTGTATCCACTCTAATATTTTTCTGTGTAGGAAAGAAACACCCTTCCCATATAAGCCTCTTTCTCATATAATAATAAAATGCTCTGCCTTGCTGAATACCCCTTCAGAGCTCAGGGCCCATTTCAACCCCTTCAGAGCACAGGGAATATGATACAGATCCTAGGCTGATTGCAGATCAGGGCAGATATATTTTCTTAGCACATCTTCTGCAGTCCTGTCTTTCCAATGTGTCTCTTTAGCAAAGTACTCAGGCCAAATACAGCAAATAGTGGTTTGCTGAACTATCTCAGAGCCATGGTTTCATCAGCTAAGGGTGGACTGCCATTGAAAGGAGCAAACTCCTCCTCCTCCTTTACTCCCAGATAAGAACTCCCAAATTCTTCACTGTGGTCATCCAGATCATGGAATTCATCCTATTAAAAGCCAAACCCACTGGAAAATAACTGATTTTTAGCAGAACAGCCCCTGATGAGTCTGATTGCTCAGTGGCACAATACTGTCATGGGGTGGGGTGTGGGTAGGAGCACCACGAGGGTTGGAGTCAAACATGGATTTCAGAACAGCTTCCAACATCAAGCAGCTGTACCCTCAGTTGCTTCCTTTCATAATTGTCTCTTCCAGGACTCTACAGTGCTCCTAACACACCAAGTAAAGGCACAGGATTATTGTTGCTTGTATTCTCTAGTGATGCTGAGCCTTAGTTTATCACTTGTTAAAAATTATGAATATCAAAATTTTAATATACCCCTGTGGCATTTCAGCACTGTGTCTGGTAGGATGTCATGCTACATAGAATGGCTTTCAGGAGCTCTCACATATTTGGAAGGCTATTTGTAACATGAAGCTGAATCAGCCAGGCAGTAGAGAATAACATGTCTTTAACTTTTCTTTACTGACAATTTTGCCATTTTTTTGCATTGCAACACTTCTGCAGATAAGGCTACAAGAGTAGGTTGTTCCATGAACCACAGAACAGAGGAAATTAGTCATTAGCTGTGACTACCCAAAGCTGTGCACGTTTTTGTTTGCCAGTCAGTATGTTTGGCTGAGTGGCCAGTAGGTACATGTGTTCTGCTGCCAAAACAAGATGTATAACAGATGAATTCTGCCTGTCTTTCCCTTCCTGGCATTCTCCTTTAACAACCCAACATTCTTGATGAAACTTGCAGGAATTTCATTATCTCTGAGACTTCGACTTCTCGTTCCAATTCGCTGAAAATTAATCAATAATGTGAAATGTAGTAAGTGCGGTCTGACAAACAAATGTACAAGCGGTTCAACTGTATATGCCTTGGGAAACAGATGTCAAGAAACATATTAAAAATAAAATGTTGGGACGATCCTTCCAACTGTAGTTGGATTCTATATTGCAGAGAACTGAAACATAATGTTTATATAGGTCTTGACAAACCTGAGCAGAAAGCAGTCCAGCTTTGAAAGGATATCCAATATCTTTTGTTTCAGGGTCTTATCTCCATGTCTTTTTTTGTCTATACAAGGTATTAAGGTTCAGCCACTCTCCTGTATATCTCCACTTCCTGGGTCTTTCACTGCAGATCACATAACTTTAGGCAATGGTAATATTATTATAATATGCTATTAATCAACATTATATAAATATTCCATAAGTTAATTGCCTGAAATTATAAGTGCCATAAAAATCTTATAAAAGGAACTCCACCTGAATAAAGACAATGCAGTCCATTTTCCTGCTCTGAAAGACTTTTCTCCTCAGAAGCTTGTCCGTTGCTTCCCATTATGTCCGTTGGCCTGATAAAATATACTTCTTCTTCCTACAAAGCCTATCCTTCTCGCATGCCTACAACTATTTTGGTTACAGCACTGCTGTCTGTTGACTGAGAGTGCAGTCAGCTCCTGAGCTATGCTGCCTTGTGTAGGGAAACAATTTAGTTGGTTTCATGACTTCTAAGGCTGGATGCAGCTTAGGATAATGTTTGGACCACTTTAAATTATTCTGAAGATACAAATTTCACAAGAAAGCAGGTATTAAACTTTCACTTCTAGACTTAGCATCTCCTCCCTCACTTTTCTCCCAAATGTATTCCTCCTTATGTGTGTTTTTTTCAAATGAGCAGCTTCATTCTCTTTCATATTGCATCTCACCCTTTAGATACATTGCTCATATGGAAGTGCTAAGCTCTCTTGTATTTCTGGTTGCCAGTTTGTATGTCAATCTCTAAACCATCTTTAAAATGTATTAATATTTTCTCATTGTCTCCTTTCATTCTCATCTGTATTTTTATATTTATATCTGTTCTCTTGACAGATTATCTTTTTTTCTCATGTTTGCATAGTATGCATTACAATAGGCCTGGGGTCTGGCCATGAGAGGGGCCTGTATATTAGTATAACAAAGTGATAGCGGATACAGAAGGGTAGGATAAACCCTGTACCCTAGTGATATTAAAGAATACAAATAGAAATGAAAAATTTTTACCAGTTTTTCATGTGTGTGTGTGTGTGTGTATATATATATATGTATCTCATAGAATCATAGAATATCTCAAGTTGGAAGGGACACATAAAGATCATCGAGTCCAACTCCCAACTATATATATATATACACACATACATGCGTGTAAGAGAGAAAATGATATTTAATATCTTTCCCCTTTCCTCCTTTCCTTGAATTTGGTTATGGTGATTCTGATTTTTAATTCCAAAGCCATGTGAACTGAGTCAGTACCACTGGCAGATGGCTGAGGGAAAGATGCGGAGATCTCCACAGTAAAAATCATTTAGACGGAGTGGCTGAACTAAGCATGTGCTTCATGAAGTTGGGGAGAAGAGAACAGAATGTTATGACTAGCACATTTCAACAATCCATTTTTAGAAATGCCAATTGCTCTGAGTTATGCAGAAAAAACCAGCCCCTCGCAGTGCCCAGACCCTAATCCTGAGCTTGAATGATGGCCATGGCTAGCAGCTGCCAGCGTGTAGTAGGTGTGATGCCAAACACCTCAGAACTATTTCTCATGCTACATGTGGCTGGGGGAACCACCACTGTGGGTTATATACCACGTGCACAGTGAGTCCAGACCGCAAATGAAGTGCAGACTGAAGTCTTACATTGCATGTTACCTGGAATCCCTCTAATACAGACGTGGCATCCAGTATCTCAGCACATTCAGATTCTTCAGATGGTCCTGTCTCTCCATAGTTAAGTTTGTCCAGTTGCCTGTCACATAAACAAAACAGTCCCCACTGTCCTAGTCGCATTAGCACCACATTTTGTAGGTTAATCCTGTAACTAATATATTTTTTTGAAGTAATTTGGACAAGAGATCATTAGATTCAGTTGTCCAGTTTTGCAATACTCTTAGGGAAAAACAAGTGAAAGGAATAAATTGTAATTCCATATGTTCTTATTCTTTTTGACTGGTGTCCCATATGCTAGGTTTTATTCTTACAAACTCTTATTGATATGCCTAACTCCCTGTACTACTACCCAATAATTTGAGGGGGTCTGAAAGAATGTCATGGTGACAGTCACCATCGAAAGTTCCATAGTAAAGGCTGGTCACTAACATCTGTAACAGAGGAACTTTTTGGACTAATCCTGTTGATCAATATACTGGAAGATATAAACTATCTGGTTGAACATAAATAATTCTGTCCATCTAAACCTCTTCAATATGAAGACTCATGTACTCAAATATCCACCAAAACTTGGGCAGCAATCCAGACTGCCTTCTCCCACTCCACTCCTCAGTGACATGAAAGGGTTTCACAGTGATCAACATTTCACTGTCTGTTCAGGAACTAGGGGATCTTGAATAAAATTAGTAGGTGCCAGTTTCAAAACAAAACAAAAGAAAATAGCTTTAGTTAAAATAAGTATTAGATTTATTGAACTTCTTGCCAAAGGATGTTGTTGGTGAAAACATGCTTTCTTTTTCCAGGGGAAATTGTACAAAATGAAGAAATATCCTTTGGAGATTGCTAAATAGACTATGTCAAGTTTGACAGATCCCCATGTGCAGAAAGTAGACAGATGTGGGAAAAAAAGATGGGGAGAATGCTGTTATTTCCCTATTCTTGTGCTTGGTTGCCTGTTCTTGCCCTCCTCTTCCATTCTCCTGGCATAGGCTTATGAGTGTTCTTGAGAACAGGTTACTGAATTAGGCAAACTCTTGGTCTGAAGCAGTACATCTGTTCTTGCCTTCTTTAACTGCTTGATCCTATTCCTGTAAGCACCTGAGTTCTGTACGTACCTTCTAGTCTGGTGTGGAAGTTCACTAAGTGTACATGTTTTTCCCCAATGCAAGTTCAGAATTAGATGAGCCTCCAGCTCCTTCAAGAAATCTGTTCTTCTTCAAGATTTCCGAATAAGCCAGCTAATCAACACTTCTCATAGTGAGTAAGAACATTTGCTCAGGCAATAGGTGACCTACTGCCCAGGCAACTTGGTGCCACTTTGACATTCTTCAATGCCGTCACATACTCAGTCTCCTAATATATCCCCAAAGTAGTAGCTTTCCCTTTGTGAAAGGAAAAGCTTGTTCAGATGCCAAAAATATTTCAGCCTGGACTGTAAAAAAATCCCTGCTTCCCACCCCTCACTAAGAAGTGGCACTGTCCTGATTTGTTCAGGCTTTTCTCCTTGAGGCACTCTGCATGTATCACAGAAACCTGAGGATTTGTGTTCCATTTTCCTCCAATTTTACAAGCAAGGCCACCCTGAGACGCTGTAGCACGACTATCAACCTTGCAGCTTTGGAAGATTAACTGAGAAGCCCCATGGAGCCTGCTAACATCATAAAATGGAATGAGGGGTGTTCCTAAAGAGTAGTATAAGGAACTCCCTCACTACCAGACTCTCATGATTGGGTGTTTACTTTTGAAAAGGGTCTTCACACTGCTTTTTTGGGGAGGGGAAGCGGGGGGTAAAGGAGAATGAAGCCTCGACTGCACTTTTCACTGCTTTCAGAAGGAAAATCTCAGCAGTATTCATGCAGGCTGTTCTTGTTTGGTCACTTGTCTGGATTGTTTGCCTCTGCTTGGAAGAATTAAAGCATTTTCAGAAATGTAATCTTATCACATGAGAGGGCAATTAGACATTTCACAATCCTATCACCCCTGTGCTGAAATTACCGTGCCCAGTAAGCAATAACTCTGCTTCTAAGAACAGAGTGAGCAGCAGCACAGCATGAATTATTTAACTCAATGCTGCGCTTCCTGTTTTCAAGTCACTGGAATAATACCGGCACCGCAGACAGTAATTATCCCCAGCATAGAGAAGAAACAGTTAATGGAACCTGCCTTTTAAATCAATATTATTAATTCAAGGAAAGAAACAGCATGTACTATCTGACGCCTATGGAGTTTTGATCTGGGCTTGATGTCACGCTGAAGTAAGTGGTTGCCATGGAGATTGGAGCGTATGTCTGCGTATCCCTCCCCGCAAGCGAGCCGCGAGGAGTGTTTTTGGAGAGGAAGTGCCCATCTGTAGTCAATCACTATTGTTCTCGTGAAGCCACATGCCGGCCTCGCTGCAGCCCGCCGAACTGCGTCACGACACAGCAGTATCAGGCCCTCTGAATAAAGACTCCCTGTCGAACCAGATTTATCCACCCTGCCATTTTCCCTGTCACTTGATTATCTGCTTGTATTTCCTGGCTGCGCTAATGCAGTCTTTTAGCACTGTTATCATAGAATCCCTATGGCTTGATATCTCACAAAGTTGGATGGATCTCCTTGTGTTTGCTTGCTTTCTTCATCACCCTTTCCATCTGACCAAGGGAAAGCACCCGTACTATGCCGGCCGCTTGGCTTATTTTCTTCCCTCTTAGACGCAGAAGACCTTGAAAACCTAAATGTGCTTTCTTCGCCTCTACAAATTCATAGCAACCAAAACTTGCTTGTAATAGATCCTTGTATTAAATCATCATTATTAATTGCCAGCTTATGTTTCTAGAACAAAGACTGGCAGTTTGGCACCGTCCACCATGATTATTGAATATATCTGTTTATTAACCAATTAAGTAATGGGCTAGTATGCCAGTAGCATATGAAATCAGGGTATTATTACTAACTAGAAGATGTCAGACAAAATTACTGCTGCTACCTGGAGACAATGAGCTGAGACATCTTCCTGAATACCAGGTGGAGTTTGTGGGCTTATTTTCTTTTCCTCCTTAAGTACAATATTCAAAGTAATGTCTGATAAATTTCTGCCAGAGATTCTGTGAAGTTACTGTCTTGAATACCATGCATGAAAAGAATCAGCTATGATGGGAGCAGATTTATTTAACTATTTTTCCCTTTATTTTTCCTCTTTTTCTTCCCCCCTCATTTCTCTCTTCTCTATTTTGTGTATCTCTTTTGTCAAATAAAGGTGCATTTGAGCTACCTAGGCTTCTCATTGAAAGAGATGCAAGAGGTTTTCAGAAGAGCCAATACACGTACCCTCCTCTGCTATCATTCTCAGAAACAACTGAACCATTTTTCGCAGAAATATCAAAATGAATCAGCTTTGAACAAGTCCCTGGCATGGGAAACTGCAGAAAAAACAATTAACATTTAGTAATTTCCAATAATAGTAAACATTTTGATTGTGAAGAACGTGCCTGCCAGGGATTCTGGGTCCTCACCTAGCCACTGAATATTGTCTACATTCATTGCTACCAGTGGCAGGTCAATTACAGCTTGAGCACCCCCAGCCTGGGTACTGGTGTAGCATTCACACCTCAGCTCGCATTGGATGCGAACTTCCCTGATTACATGACAAATGCAATTTCATATTTGCAGTCTGCCTTGCTACTATAAAGAACATAAACAGTTATTTAGTCCTAGATTGTGTGGCACAAGCAAGGTTGTTGTGGCAGTGTGATCACCACTGCAGGGATGCACAGGAAAAGAATGACTTTCCCTCACTATCGCCCCCCCCCCGTTTTATTTATATCTCTTCCATTCCAGCTGGCATGCATACTGGCGACTCTGGGATCTCTGACCCTGAACTAAACTGCTGCAGGGCTGAGCAGGAGACTTGGCAGGTACTTTGGAAGCTGAACTGCTCTGCAAATGTTCTAATTTTACTGAATCTATGAATTTTAAGAGAAGTTTCAAAGGGATGTTTCTGAACAGCTTTATCAGTTCTATGAGTGGCATGTTCTTACTACTAGATTTCCAGAAGAATTGCCATATCATGCGACTTCACTTCGTATTTGGATGCTTTGCTGTGTTGTGAGGGTTGACTGATGATTTTTGAGCTTTTGGGGCAGCCAGTTTGGATGAAGAGGCCAGCCCCACCTACACAAATAAAGCTAATCTGAAAACAGAAAAGCAATACATGTAAGCCAAGCAAGGAAACACAAACTTTCATTTCTGGAAGTGAGTGGCAAGTTAGTTTCCTAGTCATGGAAAAAAAAAGTATTACTATCTAGGTGGAAACCTCCAGTGCTTGGAAATCATGTAAGGTTTAACAGGGAAACAACCACTGGCTGAAGAGATGGGTGAACATAAATATATTTATATTTTAAAGTGTATTTAAACTATCCATCAGAAATGCACTGAAATTGGCATAATCCCACAAAACGTGTAAATGTCAGTGAATTTTCATTTTGATAAGGCTTTCTATTAGAAAACATCTAGGCAGGATTATTTTCTTCTATACACGGTCCTGAATTTTTCACCTGGTTGATTGAAAATCCTACCATATCAATTATAGGAGACCTTGGACTTTGTGGTTTTTTTAATAATTGCTCAGATGAGCTACCAGATATCTGAGACTTCTGGGGTTTATTTGATCTCCAGCTTTAATGCAACCTGCCAAGGGTGAAGACAACTCTAGGTGGGCAATCCATAAATTATTTTGGTAACAAATGTGGCATTTTTGGTGAAGCAGGACACATGCAACTGAAAGTCACACGGGATTCTGGACAAGGATATCTCATCCTCTAAATCAGAATTCTCACAGGGTACTTGCCGCACTTGAACTACATTCACTGATTTATATTGCTAATGTTACTGGGGCAATGCTCACCTCTTCTACAATAAATGACTATTTCCAGATATAGGAAACTGTTTTGTCTCTCTGACCTGAAAGATTTGGTTCTATTGCTCTCCCATTCTACAAAACTACCACCAGGAAAGAGAAACAACTGCTGATTACAATTGCAGCTTTTCCTGCCTAATCTGGTCTATTATGTAGCCGGGAACTAAGATTTTTCAGGACCTGAAGGAATCTGTATGTAGGCTAACAAACAACTATGTTGATGTTGGTCACCAATTGTGAGACACCAAGGTGTGAAGCTGCTCTCTGTTTGCTTTTTTAGAAATCTGACATCAGAATTTTTTAGTAATGCAAAACATTCGAGCACCTTTGCGATCCTATGTCCAATAAGTCCTAGCACATCTGATTCTAGACGGGTTCTCTAATAAGAAAGTTCCCTATCTTTGCAGTAAAACTTTTGTATTGCAATATTTCTAAAATAAAATATTGTGGAATTTCAATTAATGTAAATATTTGAGTTTTAGGAACACTAGCAATTTGTTTATTCATTTTATTTTAGGAAGTCAACATTTTTGCAGACCTGGCCAGCTCTTAACTCTTATATTATAAATGTAGCAAAGTCTTGAAGCTTTGGTCTAAACTTAAAATGAGTGAAGAATGTAAATATGCAAATTTTTTTTTGTTGATTCTATTTTTTTCATTTAATTCAGGTTCTTTGGCATCTTTTCATTGCACACAAAAGGACATGTTCAACCTCTGTCAGCAGCCATGGCCTATTTTATGTTCCGAAAAATCTTGCCAGAACGGTCCCCTCAAGCAACAAATGGCCCAATTTATTTATGACAGTGCCAAAAAAACCATTTCCAGGATGTTCATAGGTCAAGAGCTCCACTGAAATAGAGAATGCCTCAAGGATCTATTGCATTGTTTATTATTTACTGTGTATGTTGCAGTCATGCCCTGAGGCCACAATCAAAATCAAAGAAGTCGAAGGAGATTGAAAGAATGATGATCTTGCTTGCAGTTTGAGACTATAACTTTGTCACTCTATGTCCTGTCATCCCTTTCCTCTAGGATGTTACTTTACCCTTCAAACAATTTTCTTTTTAAAAATCTCCTTCCATTAGCCTCCTATTTCCATTTTTGCCGAGCTGCTATCTTGGGACCAGTAGTTACTCCAGTGGTTACATCCAGTAAAAGGATGTTTAAAATGGATGTTTCATGATCTACCTTTTTAGTTTCCTTTTTCTTTTACACACACACAAAATGTATATGATATGAATGAAGTATCTCAGCAACTTACTTCTCAGTGTTTTTAAAAAATTTTGAAGTTCAGCTTTTGCAAGTAGTCTTTGGCAGAGGATGTACTACTCTGTGTTCAGAGCTGCAAGTCAGTTGGGGAACTAGGGCAGTGTTTGAGAGTCCTGAAGACAAGACATATCAGAGGAATGGTTTGTAATAAGACACAGCTTGTTCTGTTTCTTTGTTTACCTATCTCCTTCCCAGTGCTCCCAGACTTTCATTCTGATTTGACCTTTCCTTCAGTCATGCAATGAAATCACTCTGGGTGACTAAGACCTGCCTACCTGCACTGAGACATTTTACAGGGATAGTGGAGAAGTCGTGAGCAAAGTACTGAATGCGAAAGTATCAAGAAAGAACTAGTGGTAGTGAGTTTGTCAGGTTGTGTTGTTTGTAGGAAATATAGATTTTCTCCTTCTTTCAAACAGATCCATAGAAATCACAATACATTTACTGTAGCAATTCAGTTCATGTGAACAAAAGTCAATTTATAAGTAGTCAATACTTGCCAATGTTTGTAAGAAATGATGGTTCCTTTTCTTGCTTAGCTAGCCCAAACTTTTAAAATACGATAATATCTAACAATGAATACAGGATGAATTTGCCATGCTTGTTCTTATTGATGAACATGTCACAAAGAATAACGTAACAAAACAATGCTCGTAGATTGTATAGTGGAACAAAACATATATGAAATTGTTCAGGCCTCCAGAATTCACATTACAGTTTCCTCCTCTTGAGGAAAAAGATGGGTCTGAAGGGAGAGTGGGATGAAGGGGAAAATCTGAAGTAATTTTATGGAGTTATGAGAGTGACTGGACAATAGGAATTAATCTATATTTATTCTGGTTTGGGGATAAGTTTTGCAGGAGTTAATTAACTTCATGCTCCATTCATTTCTTCTTTGTGCACTCTGTGGAAATGACTGTTATTCTTTAATTTATTTTTTCCTAGTGTAAAATGTTATAATACCATCTTTTTCTGTCCACTGGGTCAGACAAGGGTCCAATTACTCATTACAGCAGGAATTTGTATTTCTGGACTTTGATTCTCTTGAAGTCTTTTTATGCTTACACTCTCAGTCAGGATAAGCAGGATGAAGAATGAGACCGCAGAGCACTGAGATCAGCAGTGTTTTCAGCATCTGCATGCAATAATGTGATTTGACTGACTTTGTACAGACCTGAGCCCAAAAACTACAGAAAGGATTTATTTAGGCCGTATTGGCTGACATGTGGAAGATGTTCCTACTATAAAAGTTATGCCGATTACAATGTGCAATCATTTTCATAAAAGCAGACAGGCTTGTCTCAGTTTTGTTCCTTAGCTTATGTTCCTCTAGCCAGTTTCCATCCCACTGTTTGTAAAAGAGCTTGTACATCTTTAATAATTCTATAAAGTTAGTTCAAAAAAATAGCCAAAATTCTATTCATCTGTACTGCATGGAGGTTCGGTTCATGAGTCTCTGAAGAGAGAGACAGAAAAGAATACAAAATGTACTTTATCTTCAGTACGATTCAGGTTACTACACAGAACCTCCTACTCACCACACTTCAGTGAGTCACGCATGTTAAGCATAATGATTCCTCTTTTTTTAATGTGCTCTGATGCTAATTTTCTCATTTACAATTATAAATGTTACATTCATTTTAAAAAGTTGACAAAATCAAATTGCCAAAAATATATAATAATGTAACTGAATAATTTTAACTCATTCTCAAGTCCATTTTTTTGATTACTGTACATTATTGTAGCTATTTTGCATTAACTTTGTACAATATGTGCCCTGATAAAATATTGGGAAAGATGCTATTAACCATATTTGTCAGAGCTCTTTCTGTGTGATTAGGTTTTATATTACTAAATTTAAATAAAACATCGATCATAGAACTGTCAAATTACAATACAACTTCTACTAAAATGTTGGCTGAAAAGGACTCCTCTTCACTTACACCTTATTATCTTTTATTTTTCCAGATTTGGAGTTACATAATGGATTTTTTCTGCCCTTTTTGATGTACTGTTCTTTCTTAATATTTGAGAAAAATGAGATTATGAGTCCACTTGAATCCAAAGGCAGATTTCCCTGTTAAAATGAAGCCAGAGAGCTATATAACATATTGCACCTTCAATAATTTGCAGTGATGTACAGATGTTTAGCTCTATAGGTCAATGCCCCCCCCCCCCCATCAGCCAGAAGGAGCTGTTAGGTGATTTTTATGATCTGAATAAATGTCCCCTTACAAAATAAGGTAAGACATTGAGAAAGGCATTAGCATGCAAGCAGAAGGCAAAGTATTTTCTCAGCCTTACTTGAAGGAGGATAAAATACTGTCTGGGTAAACAGAAGTTTTGGCCCGTTGTGTTTGATCAGTCTTCTTAAATACTACAGAACTTGCATTCAGAACATTACAATAGTATCATAATAGAATGCAGTAGCTTTGCAACCTTGAAGATATTACATTATTTCACATCTCAAGTTATTTTTCAAAGAGCCCATGTGTCTGACTATTACATGCAATGAAATGGTGTTCAAAGGTGCCCAGGGTTCCTGTAACAAAACAGTACCAATGAAGCCTGCAGAGTTTTTCTGTACCCATGTTATGAAGCCTCACAGGGAAACAGCCACTCTGAGATGTTTAAAGTTATACTGCAAGTGAAGCTTAGTTACAGACTTGGCTAAAATTAATGAGAAAATTTATTTACGTGGTGTTTTTCAGAGAAGACCTGAACTTGGTCTGCCTAAGCCCCAATTCAGGATGATACAAACAAGTTCTGGTCTGAAGGGTCTGTGCTTGATCTGCTGTGATAAGCCCTGGTGCTGTTCGGCTTGGAGTTTATATACCTCCTGTCATGATGAAGTGCAAGGAGACAAAGCACAGGTCTAGGCAACAAACTGAGGATTTACAGTGCATTATGTAAGGCCAAGGCTCAAAAACACAGTAGTCCCTTGACCTGGAGGTAAGAGTCTGGGAGATAAAGGGTTTCCCTTATTCACACAAATATGGGAGACAAATAATACAAGATAATTGAGAGAAAACAAAATACCATGATACTTCTTAAGGAGCACTCTGTAATAACCTTTTTTTCTTTTCAGAGACAATTTGCACTCAGAAAAGACTCTCTGGATAAGCCTACATAACTCATAAATCAAGCATCATGTATTCTGGTGCCTTTTCTGACAGTCTGTATGTTAATAACATCTAATGTGTAGTACTGCTTGTGTTCCCTAACAAGTCTGTAGTCTTTCTTCTATTTCTGGTTAGTAAATTATTTGCACTGGGGTGCTTAGATGCTTCTTCAACACAGCACGTCAATACCAGTGACGATTCATTGTGAAATAATGCTAATGCTCTTGGACACTCTCACCACTTTTGTCTACCTGAAAATTGTTTCTCTTACTCTCAGCAAGTTGTGTTATTATCCACTGCACTCAGTAGAGAATCAGTTTTAGAAATCTGTTTCACCATTCAGGAAGGATGAATAGACCCACAGAAGTATCTATGACTTTCTGTTGTCTGGAGAGGAAATTTAACAACTAGCTTAGATTAGAAGCTGAAGGCAGGCTTCAGCTGGCTAAACATATGTATTTAGTGTAATTTCTTGCCTAGAGTATTCCAGATGTCTGCAAAGCTGGTGAATAGGACTGGTGGCCTAAAGAGAACCCAGGCCCTTCTTCAGTAGGAGCTGGAGCACGGTTAGAAATTGCTTGGGCAACTCAGCAGCATTAAACATCCATGTTGAGACAGAGAGAGACATTAAATTTACATATGTTCAGAAGGTGACTGACTGCATGCGAGCCAGATGTTTAAGTTTCTACTATAACCAATGAGGACACAACTCAGTTGCCTAATATACATGTTATCTGAGTTGACCCACGGTACCCAGCATGGTCTCTGACTGCTATAACAAAAGGTTGTGGGTCTCCTATGGGCTCCATCCCACACATCTGAGGAATCTCAAATGATGCTAAATACCAAAGGTTATGCAATGGAGTTGAATGTCAGATCTAGTCAATATAGCTAGCAGAAGTGAGAAATCTATTCAGCTCACCCAAAAATAGTCATCCACTTTTAACCATCTCAGTAGCTCTCTGTGCTGCACTGACTCACTTGACTAGATTAACAAAGACTATAACTTAGTCAGCTTAGACACTGAACTTATACCTAGTCGCATGTCTAGATCTGGAGCTGAAATCCCCCCCTAGCTGACAGAGGCCTAAAGATAGGTGAGATGAATCCCATTCCCAGTGTGCAGTACAAGAACACACGAATCTCCCACCCTCACATTAGCACTGTCATCCTCAGTTTGGAGAGGCTTGCCAGGCTGTTAGCAACAACCTGTTTATTTAAAATGTCAGTTATGTAACTTATGACTATTTAAGTGTTTTCTCTTTATATTACAGTAAATTAACATAGTTAAAAATTACTCTCACTTCCCACTTTATTCACTCTGAAGTTACCAGAGTGCTGATTTTTGTCAGGACATCAGTGAATACAATAACTTAAGCAGTCTGAAATTTCAGCAGCCGCCTTCTCTTCCATGTGCAGTTCTCCGGTTGTTTTGTGGGACAAATACAATATTTGGCAAAAGCAGATTACTTGAAATAATGCTATTAGCTATGCAGCTTTGGAGTGATTTTTTTCTGCAAGGCTCTCCGTGTGAAAGAGCCCGGGCATCCCTTAAGCACATCATTATGTAGATGAAAACCTAGCGGACTAGATGACAACATCCCCCCCCGCCCAAATCTGTCAGGTATTGAACTTTCCATTGGATCACTTCCAAGGAGTAAAATTATGTGAAGTATAGCACTAGCACAAATCAATGGTGCAATTCAGTTCATCTAAACACTAGTTAGTTCATATAACCATGGTCAGAAAACATAATTTTCATTAGAGCTGCTGGCATAGGGATTGTCATCCCTATCAGCCTAGATGTAAATTCAGTGAGTTAATTCAGAATTTTATAGGTATCAGTGGACAGAATACATGACTTTGCAACATGGTTATAGTAATAATAGACTAAAAGGTGAAGTAGAACAGTCAAGTGATCAAGCAAATTGATTCAATTTAAGACTAAACCTACCTATCCTTAGTTATGTTAACATTCTCACTCAGAAGTGTAACTTTGAAAGCCACTTCTAATTTATGCAGGCTGTTGAAGTTTGACATATGTGCACAAACACACACAGTGTGAAGGTAAAAACTACAGAATAGGTTTAGCTACACAGGGGCGCAGAAGGAAGCAAGGACCTGTCCTTTTAAATTTATATGTCTATTTAAATGATTTGGATCTTGCCTTCCAGAAGTGTGTGTTTGCCTTCTCTGAAGAAAGGATGTGTAAGATGCAAGCAGCTTTCTTGGTTCCTTGCCCTACACAACTGAGGTAGGATTGATGTTTGTGATTGGCAGCAGCAAATGAGTCCCAAAAGCAAAGGGGAAGTGGATTAAATTGTGGCTTCTTGATTTCTTCCCTAAGGCACTGATGGACAAATGCAGCTATATGATACTCTTTGCGGTACTGCACTGACAAAAACTAACTCCTAAACCATAACAGATTTATTTTTACAAACAAGTTTCCATCTATATTTTGCTCTTTCCTGAGCCCCTTGGTCTGTAAGTTTGTCCATGGCAGAATCAACTGTGGTGTGTGCAATAAACAGTATTTGGTAAGAAGGCATTTTTAAATAGCCTATACAAAGGCATTTCATACATGTATAAAATACAGATATAGGAATATGTTTCATAATAATGTTAAACCTGTTAGAAGGCTTGAATGAAACCAGAATATCAAAAGCAGTAGAAGACCTGTGTTGTTTATGGGTGTAAACTGTACTAAAATTATCTCTGGATACAAGCATCTTTCAAAAAATCTCCTATCATTCATACACACAGACATAAATTGGATTCTCCCATTATAACAGCTGTGAGGAAAAGTTCTTTTACATTTCATTCTGAAATTTCTTTATAATTTTTCTTTCCTAGAGCTACCTATGACAGCTTACCTTGCTTGTAACAGTTATGTTTTGCTTCTGCTATACACTTTGGAAACACACTAAGGAACCTTTAAACTTTTAGACGAAACAGGCAAAGAGCTGGTAGAATAAACCCCATCTATGCAAAACAACACACTGACCCCTAATATATAACTGCAAAAATGAATTACATTTTATTTTCAGATTGCATATTGAGAAAGGATGATCTGGTGAGGTGGAGGGAATGAGAAAAGGCAGTTTGAAGGGTCCTGTTCAGCAAAAGTCATAGGTAACTACAGCATTGTGTGTCTCTGTATAGCAGGTACCTTGGCCAAAGGTTGCTTACATTGAGAGTCTGGGCTTCACGAACTATTTCTCTGGGGTCTGTAGTATATTACCCTGTACTAATGGTATTTGACATCTAGGGTAGATATATAGCCAGCCTGTTACATGCCACCAAAAAATCTGTTTTCAAATAATTAAGGTAATCCTCCTTTTATAGTTTAGACTAATTTTATTAACTTCTGAAATTATTGTGGTATTCCAAGGTTGCTTTGTATTTGGGGAAACACTGAAAACTACACAGGCAAAAAAAGGATTAACGTTTTGCATAGTAGTACAACGGAATCTGAAATTTTACTCTCTTTCTTGCCCATACAGCACAAATTTGCCAGTTGTTAAGGGTAATTATTATGGCACTCAACAAACAAGAAATGAGGGAAAAATAACAAGATTTAATTTTGGAAAGCTGAGATAACAATGGAACCATTTTCAGTGAAAGATGAAGGAGGAATATGAGTTAAAGGTCAAGGAAGGAAAGATGTTTTAACTAACAGACAGAAAATAATCAGTGAAATTGCATTTATTTAAAGCTCTTAAATCTCAGTTTCCTCAAGAAGCATCCAGAAGACAAATGTGTATATAGTTGCTTTTTGCAGCCATGTTTGACTCCTGTGTATATGAGTGATAGACTGTATTTCTACTACAGTATTTGCCTTTTCATATGTTACCCTTCCTGACCTGATCCAATACACAAAAGAATAGGGGGAAAGAAAGAAAGAATAAACAAAAAAGGTTGTTCCTGACTAACAGCATGAACAAAACTTATTTTCTGTTGGTTCTTGTCTGTCTTAGGTTGTCTCTTGTCCACTAAAAGGTCAGTATTCAAAAGAATGTCTTCAGACACTTATAAGGCATTGTTGCTTATTGGATGTTACGCTGCTGGTCCTTCTGCTTTCTTTGACTTTTCAAGGTCTTAATATGCTCTCTATCATTCTGTGAAATTTATTTGTAACAGGAGATCAGATTCAAAACCTGTTTGGTGCTACGACAGAAGGGAGCATGTGTGCAGATGGAAATACACAACAAGTGTGCGTGGAAACAGACATTGTGATTTCATAAGCGCTGCTAGCGAAGAAAGGTGAAAAGTTATGGTAAAAGGTGAAAATTTTTTTAAAACTGTGTATGACATGCTATGGTATGCAGAATATAAAGGAAGGCAATAATATAATAATCAGAAAAAGATAATAAGTCAGAAATTTGGAGAAAGGAGGGACAAAAAGCCAGGAAAGTGTCAATTGCCAAAGATTTAGGATAAAAGGGATTCCAGAACCAAAGATATTTGTGCTGGCTGCCACAGAGTTTGCACTCACACAGGTACCTTCAGAAGCCATTCTCAAGTATACTAGAAAATACTAAAAAAATAAAGTACTAAATTTTTCCAGGCCAATTCCTTTTCTATTTGAACACCTGTGCTCTGGAAAATGAATGGCACATTGGAAAAACACCTTGATAATTTTTATGTCCTTCCTAAATTTAATTTCATTTTGAGTTATGGTTAATCTCTGCAAGCCAATCTAGGATGTGGATCTGCGCAGGTACTATTCTTGGATGGCTGTTAATGCTTTTCTTCAACTTTGTATCTCCAACAGCACTCTTAGAACTGCGCAGCATCTTAATAATGTGCATTGAGAGCATTGCCTGTGAATGCAGGTGTCTGCTATAATCACAGAAACAAAAACTCTGTGGCAATCCCAGCCTCTGCCAATTTCTGTGCACTGAGCCAAAGGTTTTGGCAGAGACCTAGCCCATTGCCTCTTCATTACCCTTCTAAACGTACAACACTGCATGTCAGTTTTAAAGAATTGAAAAATGGCTTTAGAAAACAGTAAAAACGATGAAATAGCATGCCACCTTTTTCAGTGATCAGTATTTCCTTGTATTTTTTTGTTTTCAGCTGACAGTTTATGACAGTTTACATTACGAAGTTCTGTGAAGGAGATTACAAAGACTCTCCATGCCCTGAATGGAGCATGTGGCTGCAGAGACACAGAACAGTCATAAAACCAACTCAATAATCTGAAGTCAGTGCATTTATGCCCTTCAACTGAAACAAAGCATTACTTATTGCCCACTGAGGATAGTGCACAACTGCTTGTGGTCCCTTACTTCCTGTGACATCCAGAGATGAACACGAAGGTTTTTCACCAAATTGATTTCTACATAAATGCAAACTTTCTCTTTCCCCTGCTCGTCTCCCAGTCTTGCTGAAGTGCTGTTGGACATTCAGCACATTGCTTGTCTGTATGCCTAATTTGGGCTCCTGTTTTTGAAAAACTTGACAAAGGAATGGCTTATTGGTATGAGCTCTAGCCTGGATTTGCTAGAAGCATACTTGCTGCAGGGGTCACATCTTTCCAATACACGAGCTAGCTGTGAAAGTGAAGGAGGGAGATGAATTACTTATCACAGAAGAAATGAGCAGAAGTGGGCACCAGAAATGCCGGCTGCTATATTTAGCTTATAATACTAATATTGGAACGTCATAGTCGTGCCCTCTTCCTTAATGGCAGCCCTGTGAGATTCTATCTAGATTTTATGATCTTATATGGAAAGTAATTCAGCTATTTGGGGAACTATGCTGTGTGCTGTGTACAAACAGTGAGCTTACTTACGTCTGTTCTCTGTGTTATCAGTACCATTAAAAAGTCACATCAGTTGGGAGGATGTTCTGCTTTATAGTCTCTGCTTCTATTGTTTCTAAGGAAACCACTTTACTTACCCACACTCACTGTGCCTGCCACATCCTCAATTTACACAGTCAGGGCAAGGAAAAGCAGTACATCAGAAAATCCGTTCTTGATAGTACTGTAAATGTATCAGTATTACTCATCTTTATGATTTTTAAGTTAGACTCTCTGATTTAGCAAACTTCCTGTGTTTATGTAGGTTTCCACTGGAGCAACCTGGCATGGAGTTACTGTGCCACAGTGCTGGTCAGCACTTTGTGGGGAATTTAACTATTACGGAAAGCCAGAAGGACTAGAAAGGACTGTGCTTTGTTTAGATAGATGATGAATAGAGGGGAAACTTATAAAAAAGGCTAAGGCTAAAATGTTCTTTAAAAACACTTGTGTTCTCTCCTTCATTTTTAGTGTCATAAAAAAGACTCCTTGTGTTTATGAAATTTGAGGGGAGATGTATTTTTTTAGAGTAGAAATTCATACCAATGATAACGCCAAGAGAATTATTAGTTTCACCTGAATCTACTCCTTCTCCATGATTTACCAGGTGTTTTGAGGGACTACTTTTCAAAACGACAGTTTTGATCACATACTGCTATTTTTAGACCTTTCAAAAGTTTTTTAAGCTTAACATGTTTTAGGCACATCAGGAGCTGGATGTGCCCATTACGTGAATGAGGTAGGGCTTCCCAACCACACAGAAACTCCCATGGACATTTTTAGAAGTGTACAGCACTCTGGATGACACTGTTGGGAGTAAGAAAGGGGACTCAGAGCTCTTTTACCCCTCCTGGCCTCCATGTTGCACTTCATTTTAGCAGCCAAAGTTTAATAACGGCTGAGCACCAACTGTTTTGCTGAAGAGAAGAGGATTTACTGACCTGTGATTCTGTCTTTAGCAGTCCTGAGGAGATCTTACTTGAGAGAGATGGCAACATGTCCTTTCTCAGTGGGACATTAACTATCTCAGTGAAAACATCTGGGTTTCTGACCTGTTGATCAGAGGCATGTTGGTCTGGAATTGTGGTAGATTTTCTGTGAATATGTTTAGCCAAAGCAGCGACTGCTCAAACATTTCAAGGATTCCTTCCAGATGGAAGATGTACCATTATATTGTACTCACAGAAGATTTAGTTTCAACACAACCCAAGCAGGAAAATAATTCAGAACCAACCAGAGGTTTTCTGACAAGCCAATTTTCTTGTGGAAGTTCAATTTACTTAAAATTAACTCTTGAGAACATTTTGATCTTAATAAAAGGTATTAATGCTTCAGGAAAAAAAGAATATTCTATTTCAATAATCAAAGAGCAATACATCATTTATTAACATAGTCAAAGAGGGATTAATTCAGATAAGATTTTCGTATGCAGGGAGTAAAATGTCTTTGTTTCTGGCTAACACACAATAGAAGTAATGGTATTAAATATGCATTGAAAGTCATCTTTCTTTTTAGCAAACATCTTAAAATGATAAAAGCAGAAAAGTATTGTAATACTTCATATAGATTCCGTGGGTAGGGTTTATATGAAACTTCCACTTTTAGGGTACATAGAAACATAACAATAGCATGTGAAAGAATATTGTACAGGTATAGATTACATCATAAGGGTTTACAGCTGCAACCTAGCTTGAGTGTGCATTTATTGGTAATAATAAACACTTAAAATTGGCTTTATAACATTTCATAGTTCCTAGGTATAAGAGCATAAAGCTGGCATAATATCAAAAATATGACTCACAAATAGATTTCTGAAAAATTGTTAAATTGGTTTCATTTGTGGAGTATTAGGTACTATGAGTATTTGGTCCTCCATACAGTATATTTTAATATGCTTATGAAAACCTACAGCTGAATGTAATTTAGTATTAATGATTATCCATTTGAAAGTTCACTCATTATTAGCTGTTTTTCATTTATTATTCCAGTCATACAATCAAGGAACTGAAAAACAGTGCAAGTGTTAGGTAAGCAGTCACAGCAAGATTCATTTTCAGCATGTAGTGGGAAAGTATGTCCTATGGGACAGTCACAGATTATCAGGGTGACAAATCCTACGCTTGTGAATAATTATGATGTTTGCAGAAATTAGGTCAGGTTTCCTGATAACCTGGGAACAAAAACACTTGCAATCGTGCTAGTTGTTAGTTGCACTATAGCTATTGTTTTAACCAGTTTCATGTTTTAAGATGATTTATCCACTTTTCCTACACATATGCATTGACTGTACAAAGATATTTTGGAAACTTCAAAGTCCTTGGTGGAAAGAGAATGCATCCGCTGGTTTCTTCAGGTCCTATTTCCAGTCTCCTAGATGTACTCTGTCCTCACAGGACAATTTCAGTGCTCCAAAGCGAGACATTCTGTAAACTTGTGTATTTGGGGCTTAAAACAGGTGTAAGCAGATAGAGGCTAGCATAGTTTGCCTGGGACATGACATGGTCAATATGATTGTGTAACGCAGAACCCTTTTATAAGCAATAATATGGAAAATATGACACCACATATTTTTTAATTAAACCCAGTATCATTAAGCAGTAAAATGAAAAAGTACATGCAGTATCACTGCACAGCTACTTGATGTTATCTGTCTGCCCTTTTACATGAGCCAGAAGGAGAACCAGAACATGAACAAATAGCTTCTATTCTCACGGCTCGAAGCAGGGTAAGAATAACAAGTTGCGTAAATGGAAGCAGAAATATTAGATTTCACATTAGTCCTTCCCCCACCCCCATCTTCTGAAGTGTTATTAGTAACAGAGGCAAGTAAAAAGGTTGTAAAGGTTTAGTGTGCTGTTACCTGCTAATTCCTATGTCTACCTCAGTCACTGAGATTTTACAACCAGCCATAAGGAGATTACTTCAAATCCTTCTCGATCACTATGAGGAATATTTTTCAAGGGACCCTGACAGGTGTTGCAGACCTATATTTTGATTTGCCTTTTGGAGTTATAATCTGTTAGAGAGTTGGAGCTTAGGGAGTCCTTTTAAAAATAATGATTTTTTCAGGTATTGGAAAAAAAACCCCCACCCTGGCCTGGTGTGTTTGGTACTTTATATTCCTTGGTCAGCAGAAGGATGCTTATTAAAATAGATTTCTTTTTTTTTCCTTCATGCCTCACTAACTTGCTTTATGTTAAAGATCCCCACTCTAGGAGTAAAAGAAAACAAAAAACTTAGAGCATGACACTCAATTGTTTCTTCAAAGTAGGTAAGAGTCTCATCCTGCATCCTACCAACCCTAACAGTGTTTTAGGCACAAGCAAATAAGACAACTCCATTGTCTCAGAGACTCCTGCTCACCATTAAAACCTGATGGAACCAGCTGGAGAATGGTGTTTTCAGACATTTTTTAACAACTGGCTTCAGATACTCATAATGACAGGCTGTAATGAGTACTAATGTACAAATAGACACTAACACACGCATGCACGCAAAAATCATTTAACGGAGTTTTTAATAAAGAGATAAGCAATCATTATAGAGCTGGCCAGTCTGTCATTTCCTGGCAAATAGATGCAGTAGAATTGACTTTTGAGCTCATATTTGCCTATAAGACATATTACTTAGATCTGTGGCAACACTCTGATCAGTTTGCCTTTTATAAATGCCCACTAATCAAAATGTACTTTTACTTTTATAACTATAGGACAGAACTATTGGTTGAAAAGTCTGCCTTCTACAAGCCCTTGCCTCTGGCCCCAAAATGAGTGCATATGGCTCCTGCTGAAGTTTCAGGCATGTCCAGTTATCTTTTAATTGTTTTTTATGCCATGTATACCATATGGCCAGAAATACTGAAATATAATACATTGTCATTTATTGACTTTAGGGAACACTTTCTCAATTTAATTAAACAGGATAACTCACTAATGCAAGTGCTGCCTATTATGCATGAGGAGTCTAAAATGACAAATGGGTTACAAGTGAGGCCATTTCTGGAAATTGAGACAAATTCTTTTGACTGGAGGGATGAGCTCCCATCTGCAAATATTTTGTGTTTCTACTTTTCTGACAGCAAGGGGTGAACTTATACAAATAAACACACCCTTTTCCCCCCAAAACCCCATCTAGTTTGCATTAGATTAAGTTGGATTAATGTCTCTCTACTTAAATTCCTATTGCCATTTTTTCAGTCGTGTACTTCCCATTGGCAAAAATGACAGGCATAGTTTGAATTTATTTGACTGAGGTTTTCTATTTTAAAAAATATTAGTGTCCTGGTCACACAGTTTTTCTCTGACTGATTTAATGTGATCTCAGGTGAAATACTGCACATGGATGCAGGAAGAGCATAGACTTGAGCTGGTATCTTTAATTTCCTTGCCCAATGCCCCCAAACCCCAAACTACATAGTGTCTGAGGGCATGTTTGAGTCTATCCATCCAGTATCAGAAGAGAACTATGAACTAAACCAAAAGAGCAGAAGGATCACCTGAAAATGGGCATTTTAGCTCAAATCTCTTTTGCAAAAATCACGTAAAGGACTTCAGTTTCAGGCCAGTGTCAGAACAAAATCTCTAGCAGAAGTTTAAATCTCAAAAAAATGCAGCAAAATGAAATACTTACCCTCCAAACAGCTCTAGCTTGGGCAGCTTGCGAGTATCTCTCTGTAATGCCAAATACAAAACCCTGGAAAGTCCCCAAAGTGGTCTGTGAATCTGTAATTGCTTTCTTAATTTACCAGAAACAAGGCCAATGGAATGGGAATGCCAAGAAAAAGCAACAAGGCATGTGAACTTCATTACCTGGTGGTGCCAACTATATTTTTGCATGAGAGGCTTGCAACCTCATATTTTCTAACATGAAGCTGCCTCATTGTTCAGTTTATGTACGGAATAAACTGGAAATATTTTAGCTATTTTTCATCATGAAATGTGTCTTTAAAATGTATGCATCTTCAAAGAAAATTGCACTTTAGACTTATTTCAAGGGGTCTGTATCTGAAATTGTCAGTGCACCGCTTGCAATGCTCTCCTGAGAACCCATAATCCCTGCCAAAAAAAAAATCCTCAGAGCGATGTCAGCAAGATTTCCATCACTGGGGCCCCATAAACTAGGATTACCCATTTAGGGAGTTAAACAGGAGCAATTGTTGCTACATCTGTCTTAGAATGAGTGCTCCCCCCCCAGCGGCTCTGACAGCATGAGAGCATTATTTCTCAGTGCCACCTTCTACCATTGCCTTATGAAGAATTTATATGTTTTGAGTTTTCCTTCATGGCAGGCATCCAGCAGTGCTGTACTATAAACCTGCCACAAAGAATGAAAAAAGTGCAGTTTTCAGTTCAATTGGGGGCCCAAACTGATGAGCTCAGACAGGCCAAACCTCTAAAGGTTAGTGAGTCTGAACCTCGGCTGATTCACCGAGCACCATCAAATTATGTACTACTAAGGAGGTAGCAAACATTTTTAAAGACTAATTACTTGAGAAGGTTGTGGAGGGTGATTAATAGACCCAAATCCTTTATTGGAGTTCTCTTGAGGAACCCTAATGAAATAACAAATCCAGAGAGAGGACAAATTCTTTTCCTTTTTTGGCAAGTAGTTATTTAAGCCGAACAATGCTGCCAGCTGAATGCATCATTAAAGGCATGGCTTACTGTTGCACACCAAAACCCCCACTGTGATAAATGGCAAATAAAACACGTCTTTCATCCACATGTCAAGGCAGATGAAGATGAGCAGAGCAGGGCTACCAGGATCAGTCTCGTTGGAGTTACCAGGCATTGATGGCCTGTAGAGGGCTCTCAAGGTCCTCTGCTGAGGCTCTTAACCCAGTTTCACGGGCTGCAGCTGGAGGTTTTCTAAGGTCACCGAGGTCTTTCTCAAAAGGGCTAAACAAAAGGATCCTTCAGCATAAGCGTGCATTTTTTTTCCCTTTTCTATGGCCTTGCTGTTTCTATGCACTAGCTCCAGCCACAACTTTGCCTACATTATTTGGTTTAGCAAACAGATCTTAGAAAGCCACTGTTAGATATAAGTCTCCCCTGTAAGGGTCATTGTGAAAAGAAAAAAAAAAAGAAAAGAAAAAAAAAAGAAAAGAAAAAAAACCCAACCAGCAAAAAAACCAACAAGCTTGGAATAGGAATGAACACTTTCAGCATTTTCTGCCTACTGTTATCTTTGAGGCGACTGTGCTATAGGCACACAGAACACAGGTGACGTGTTTATACGTAGTTAGCTTGTTTTCTTAGTTCCTAGAATGATCTGGGATATGCTGGAAAACAAATATTGCATTGATTATAATTTCTTTAAAGCAGACTGTACTGCAGAATACACATCAATTTGATTCACAAAGTGAATAGCAGAACCAGCTACACAGGTTGCTTATCAAAATGTTCGCATTAACAACCCAAACTAACCTGCGAGTAAGTGCCATACGTGCATAAGGACATGAAGCCTGCAGCAAATTACATTTACATATGTATTTCATGGCAATTAAACCCTTGTCTTGTGGGTTAATGACATATTTTAATTGCTTGTAGCCATGGTTTTCTTTCTTAAAAGTATGACCTGTACTGGAGGAAGGAAAATGCCCTTTCCCCTTTGACAATAGCTGTATTTTAAATGCCCAGTTCTTGCTGTGAGTATCTGCACATGTAGAGCTGAAACATTCAGAAGAAATAGATCATTACAGCAACCTCAGTTCCTGCCTTTTCTTGTCCGGCTATACTGAAAGGAAGAACCCTCTAAAATTAGGTTAATTAGGTTGTTTTTCATTTCTAGTAGAGTTCCTTTATAGAAGGATGTATCCTGTAACAGTCCTTCTGGCATTACCAAGTTTGTTTGTTTGCCTTTTCAGGAAAAACGGGGCTTTTATATTTTACTACCTTTATTTCATGTTCCTATTTCCTTTCCTTGTAGTAGCAGGGTGGTTTTAGCTAGGACAAAAGTTATATATGAAAGCCTTACATCCTGTTTGTGTCTCAGTATGCAGCAACACAGCTGTAGAAGTAGTCTTGTAATTTTTCTTTCTTACTGGGTCTCTCAGTAAGCCATTCAAAGTACCAGTCGGTTCTATTCTCCTTAACTGTAGTGGCAGCTGCCATTGAGTTTCTGAAGCTGAGTTTGCTGTGACTGTGCAGTAACTAGTGGAAAGAAAATGTGTGATAGTAAGAGAGAGAATTGTAGGCAGCAACAAGAAGCGGTGAGAGTGTCACCAGGTGGTACAGACTACACATCTCAGGGCTGCTGAATGACATACACCCCCCCCCCCCCCCCCCCAGGACTCCTCAAGTGTTCCCAGCTTTATAGGGTTTAACCGTTTTTTCTTAGCTTTAGGTCAGCCAAGTGTAGAGAACCATTGCTCTCCATGTTAAATGGCTGTGGGCACTGAGAGCTGTACATGGTAAGAATGGGACTGTCAGGCACACGTGCAAACATTATTCCTTTGGACTGCTATGTAGGCATCTGTAAATACCTACAAACTGGTACTGTTGAGAGGTTTTTCATTCCTAAGTCTGCTGTATCATAGAAGTTTCTGCAAAACCTCTAATCTCTTACAGTGGGGGAAACTGTAAATTCCTTTAAGCAGGCAGGTTCTGTAGATGTGAGGAGAAATGGGAGACCTTTCCTATCTGACATTCCTCAGGAACCATACAGCATATGCCACTGCTGGATGCTGGAAGAGAGAGGGTCAGTCAGTGGCTAAAATTTTATGAAAATGTTACAGTATATTTAAATTTTCCTGGACATGTCCTGTTTTTTTGGGGGCAAAGATTTTGTATACAAGGTTTTTGAAGACTTTATGTGTTTTTCCAGGATTCCCTGCTCTCTCTGGCCCTAGCAGGTCATATCCCGCCAACCAAAACCCACACATCTGGAATTCCTCAAAATATTGCAAACCAGCTCCATGTGCATCAAACCATCTGCAGATGTGCAATGTAGTTTGTTCTGTGCACGCCCAGGAGGTTCAACATGTCCTAAAAGTGTTGGGTTTACTGTGCACATGTAGAAGATCTATGCATATAGATTTCCAGACCAGATATACTGAGATGCCATGCACTGACAGTAAGAAAGGTCACATGGGAAATTTTGACTCTGCAGAGCTTTGCTGTGAAGGGTGTTCTAGCCTTCAGTGTTTCAAGCACTACACCTCCATGTAATTTTCTCTAGGTATTTTTTTGAAGTGTCAGTAGTCACCAGTGAGATCCTAATACCAGTGGAGCTGCCTAACACCCATAGTATCACGATAATTTTGCGGAGCTGTCAGAGGCAGAGAGGTTCAAATTCATGGTATTTCTACTACTGTTCAATGCCCATTACCAAATACGTTATTGGACGTTATGCCCCACTGTCCTTACTAAATCACAGAGAAATGAACATTGTTTCCAGGAAGTGTTTTCTCTTAGGAGAATATGGTCATGCGGGTTGGAAGAGACTTTAGGAGGTGTCAGTCCAACCTGCTGCTCAAAGCAGGGTCACGCAGGCCAAGATGCTCTGTTTGGTCTTGAAAATCTCTGAGACACTGAAAGGCTTCTCTTTCAATGCTCAACTGTCCTCATGGAGAAAAAATTTCTCTTTATGTCAGGTCAGAACCTCCCTGTTTTGTTTTATGGCTATTGTCTCATATCCTGCTGCTGTGCACCTCACTAAAGAGCCCAGCTTCCCCTTCTTGGTAATGCCTTCTTCAGTACTTGCAGGCTGCTCTTTGCTCCCCCTGAAGCCATCTCTGCTCCAGGCTGAAAAGCCCAGCCCCCTCAGCCTCTCCTCACGGAGCAAGTGCTCCAGTGCCACACCATCCCCGTGTCCCGCCACTCAACTCACTCCAATTTACTGGTCTTCTGTGAACTGGGGCAGGGGGGGCAAGACTAGACACGGTTTTCCAGATATGTCTAAGGAATGTGGAGGAAGAGGGATAATCCCTTCGCTTGATCTGCTGGGTGTGCTCCTGTTAATACAGACCAGGAGGCTGTCGGTTTTCTTTGCTGCGGGACACACTGGTTCACGCTCAGCTCTCTGTTGTCAGGGCGCAACAAGGGCCAGCTGCTCCCTGAGGGCCAGGAGGCCGGGAGCTGAGCTCCGTGACAGGGCTGGCGGGGCAGGGCCTCTCCGGCCAGTCTCCGTCCCACACTACCAGAGTGAGGGGAGCCGGGCCGGTCTGGAGATGGGACCCAGCATCAGACACAGCCTGGTGGTGGCCAGGCAGGTCCGTGGTGACAAAGGCAGGTCCTAGGGCAAGCTGGGAAGTCGGTCGGGGCGTCGCTGGGCCGTCCAGCAGGCCAGGTTCCGCAGGGCTATGGGCAGGCACAGGCAGGGCTGCAAGGCGGCTGAGGCCGTAGGTCGGGCAGGAGACAGGACCGAGAGCCTCCGCTGAGAGCAGCTCCCAAGGGGAGGAGGGGGGAAGGCCTGTTGTGACTTCCTACAGCTCCTTCTCCACAGCGGCTCTGCTCAGCCAGACGGCCTTCAACGCAGCCACCTCTGGCAGCCAAACCCAGGGAGGGCTGGGGAGTCCATCCAGCGTGCTGACAACTGTCTGCTGAGGGCCCAGGTCCTTTCCAGCAGAGCCGCTCCCCAACCGGCCAGCCTTAGCCTGTACAGTTGCAGTGCATTTTTCCATCCCACATACAGGAGTTTGGATTTGTCGCTGTTGAATTTCATAGGGTTCCTGCTGTCCCATTCCTCCAGTTTGGATAGGTCCTTCTAGATGGTGACCCAGTGGTCCGTGGAGCACTTTAGTGTCATCCACAGACTGGATGAGGGTGAATTCCATCTCTTCCAGACCAGTGACAAAGATACTACACTCGGGCAATACCAGTACAAACACCCTGAGGAGCTTCATTTGTAACCAGCCTCGAAGTGTGAACCATCAGCTGTTCGAACTCAATGATCCACAGGTTCACCCACTGAACTGATGTTCAGTAGACTACCTATCCATCCAGACCATAACTTCCCACCTCTGATAAAAGGATACTGTTGGAGACTGTATCTAAAGCCTTGCTGAGGTCAAGTTAGTAATGTGTACCAGTTTCTCCTCAGCTACAGAGCTAGTTATTTTACTGCAGCAGGCAATCATACTAAGTCTCTTTCATGTACTAATCCTGGGTCACACTAAACAACTTTACTTCATTCCTTACCTCCTGTCCTCTTCGGACACTTGATAAAAGATTTAAGTAATGGCTCCTTAGGCATGTTTAACCAAGTTATGTGTATTTTATTCCTTTAATATTTTCTTCAGAAAAGTACATAAGGGAAAAGGAGGACAGGAAGAGATAACAAGGGAACACCTCATGATAAGCTTGTTAAGCTTCTAAATTTAATAAAGAATGCAACAACAACATGGATTTATGGATCAGATGTTCTTGCATTTGTAATTCACAGATTAAGTGGGAACTTTCTTCTTATTTCAAAGGGGTAGGACTACTTGCTGTTGTATATGCTCAAGTTTTGAATTTCATTTTAGAGACTTTAAAGAATATTCCTCCTTCAGCCTGAATGGCTTTTAATTTCACTTTTCAAACTTTGAATTCTAAAAAGTGCGTAACAACATCTCCATTTCTTGTAGAACTTGAGTACTAACTCCATCACCAAAGTTCACCAAAGTGGTGATGTAAAGCCCATTGAATTCCGTACAATTCTTCCTTTAACATCAATCATTTTTGGATCAAGCAGTAACTGACAAAGCACGCTAAGTTCATTTTTAATTCTTTTACCTATGGCTTTTTGATGAGTATGTGCAAAGCCATATATAGGATGTAAAAGAAAAATCTGCAGTGAATAGCACCTTTCCTATATGTCCCAGATGCCTGAGCATAGACTAGTTTTCTTGAATTATTGTTACTGAAATTTAATTTTAAAGTTTGTTTGATGAGCTTATTGTCTAAAAGTTCTCTTGAGTATTTGATACCTGATGTTCACAGGCAGAAATCTACTGGCTAGTTGTGAGTGACCATGTTAGCCACATGTTGTTTCTGTTCTCTGATTAGAGTAGCACAGCTTACAGACTACTAACACACTAAGTCATCTGTGAGCCTGGGATATAATCAGGAATTCCATAGATATCTTACCAACAGCAGACGGAAAAAAAGAACAAGGCTTTTTAAAAAATGTTAAGCTGCTCAGGGTATGGCTTTGTAATCAGCTGCAGTCAGCTCTATAGTGCTGTGCCTGAGCTAAAAAGCCCTGTGTAGAAGAGGGACTTAGTTGTTTAAACAACACTAATGTCACTAATTGCACTAATGGAAGGTGATTCTTGTCTGGTGAAATGGCAATAAGTGAATAGTATCTGCACATGGCCAAGAGGATGTCTGCTTTGTATTGACCGTATAAAACCATGATAGATCCCCAAAATAATGTTCCAAGAAATATTATGCTACTTCTACCTTCAGTGGTTTGGGAGGTATTATAAGGAAATATACATTGCCACACAGATGGCAAAAAGGCAGGATTTCTGCTTTGCTGGATTGTCTTCAGAACTGGAAACACTGACAGCACTGGGTCGTCAGTCCCTAGCCTGGTACCCTTCCAGGAATTCAGGCAGGAATCCAGTGAGATCTTGTCAAACTGCAGATGTATTGGATAAAGTGTTCAGGTTCAACAAATCATCACATTCCAATGATTTTTTTTTAAAATTGGAAAATTCCCATCAGCTCTACCAGCTCACAAGGCATAACTTCCAAAACATTGTCAAAATTGCTAAAGTGTGCTTAATAAGGAGTTTCAAGAAACTGCCACTTATTAATTTTTTTTTAGGCAATGTCCAATCCCATTAAAACATAATACTTTTGATACAAATATATGGAAGTACAAATTCATATTTGTCTTTAGCAAGCATTTCTATGGACAAAAATCAGAGTGCGCCTGAAACTAAGGTACTTTAGGTAGAGTACAGAACATTTTTTTTTTTGGTGCTAGCACAACTATAGCACATAAACACTGGGTTATTTTACTACAGTACAAGTCAGTTTAAAAAAAATCCCAAAACACTAGGCATTCCTATCTGGGTTTGGATTCATGTTTCGAATGAATACCAAGTGATTGTGATTTCTGGAATTTATTATGCATAATTGCTACCAAAATATAACAACAGTCCAAAACCCAAAGCTGTGTGCCATTTCTAAATTTTAACTCAGCTATGAGTTCAGCGCACTTTCCAAATGATGTTATAGTTTGGCATTGGCTTTGAATAGTTCCTTTACTTTGCTTTTGTACTATGGAAGCAACCACATAGCTCTCTTTTCATGTAAATTCAAATAGCAAGCTCTCTGTGACAGCTGGGTGTCCACGTGAATGCTGTTAATGCTGTCAATCTCATTGCCATGAAGTTTTCTGCTTGTAGCACAGCACCGGATAAGAATTCCCTGATGGAGCCGCTCCATGTTGCTGTGTGTGGGTCAGACCATATTAGGAGTCCTGGGAAATTCTTACATTTCCCTTGAGCTCAACAAATTGCAATACCATCTCTTCTTTTGAAGTTGGTGGGATATGTTCAGTGGAGATTATTTGTTAATCTTGCATTGAAGTAGCCTACCAATGCTTTTGACTTTTGCATACTTGTGGCAAATGACTTCACTTTTTCAGGAAGAAAAATGAGGGGAAGCACCCAGCTATAGTGGATTTTGCAAAGGCCAATCAAAGTATGTTTCTACCTTGCAATGAAGCGTGGTGCTGAGTCTCAGGCTAACCATTATATAAACCAGTATTTCTGCACCTATTGACGTATCAGCTCAGATCCTGAAAACGATAGTTAAGCCCTGATACTAGTTGGCTATTTTAGGGTTGTGCTGCTACAATTACTGTTTTCTCCTTTCTGATTTAGTCTGGGTCAGTGCTAGCTTAGACATCATATGCATATATGGATATGTTCCTACACAAGTAATTTTTGGTTTAATTAGTACAAGGGATATAACTGTTTTAGACAGAACAATAAAACAGAAAAACATTAGCCTCTGATTACTTCCCTCATTTTTCTGACACACTGTGAGATTTGGACATACTCTTGAAAGTCAGTATTTTCTTTTTTTTTTTTTTTAACCTTTTTTTTTTTCAACTTCTGGCTATGCTGGAAATGTTTAAGGATGTTTGTGAAATGAAGAATAAAGAATTTGTTTCCTCTGTTGCCTTTTGGAAAAGTCCTAGAAATTCTCTCAGAAGTCCCTGTCTGTAGGGCGTACAGCAAATTTCCCCTTTGCCACATTTTTTCTCCTCCAGACCACACAGTTTTTTCTCTTTCTCTTTGCTTACACCTTTTCATTTTTTTTTGCTTGAGGTTTCCTTCTTCCTTGCTTCATATAAACTTAAAATGCAAAATAATGTCTCTGCAAATGTCTTTAATCACTCCTCTCCCAGCTTCAATTTTTTAATTAGTATCTTCCTTCTTTCCCCAGCCCCATTGCTTCAAGCCCAAATCTGTGTTTCCTGTTTCTTACATCTTCCTATGTAAACAGTGTCCAGTGAGCGGTCCTCTTGCTTTGAGAGGACTGTAACACCATCCTTGCTGACGTGGCTTACTCCACAGCTAAATGGTCAGTCACTAACATAAGATGCTCATGCTAATGCTGGAGTTTATAAGTCCCACCAACAGATTTCCGAAACCGTCATAGTTTCACGGACAAAGAAAATGAGAAATCAGGAACATATTATAGCCTCAGAATGAATGCTAATGTCTAATAGCCATATATGACAGAGCACATATTTTTACAATCAATTTGAAATTACTGGATGCTTTTAATAGCAAATATATGTATATGACAGTCAGCTGAAACATCCTAATGGACAAGGTTGGATTTTTTTCTTCCCTGCTTTTAGCAAATTGGAATGAATGACAGAGAAGCAGAAAGAGATTTTATATCTGAGCAGAAGTGGAAGATCCCTTATTAGGTGATTTTAAAGCATTGAAAAAGTCTTGTGACTAATCTAATTTTTATGACAAACATTAGGACAAACTCTCTTAGAGCTAATACCTTAACCTCCCCCCACCTTTGTTATTGCCTGAGAGTGCCTTAGATGGCTCTGTAAGGGAGCAGCCCAATTGCTGATTCACAGGGCAAGCTTTGGCATTAGCCTCTTGACTGCTCTTAGGACTTGCACATGAGCACTGGAAGAGGATAAAAGGCTGTGTTTGGCAACACTCACTCCTTCAATTCACACCATTCAAAACAGTGGCCGGTCCAAGTGAGTAGACCTCAAAGTAATGGGGGAGGATTGCAGTGGCAACACTGAGCTCAGGTGTTCCAGTAAGAAAAGTGTGGCATTGAAGAGTAAGTCCCTCATGTTTTTCCTTGATTTCATCTCAGACTTGCTGGCGGTATGAAAGAAAATAGAAATTCCTTTAAAACAATCTTATTTTCATCTGCTTTACAACTTCCAATTATTGACAATGGCTCCAAAACCTACATTGTTTTCATGTCATCTAGAAATATATTTCTTTATTTAGCTTTTATTTGCCATATTCACTTTATTACTGAAACAGCTGTTCTTGCTCAAAGTTATGGTAATTTTACCCCTATGGGAAAAAATCCCCAAACCAATATTTGGTATTTAAGACTTTGTACATGATTTCTATCACTATTTTGAAAGAGCTGTGAACAAAGCTTACTTTAGAGATTCCAGTCAGCCAGACAAAAAAAAAAAAAAATTAAACCAAAACAGAAAAAAAGTGGGTTTTGCACAATTACAAGGTAGTATGACTTCAGGGTGCATCTTACAGCATAATTCTGTGCTGTGATAGGGAAATCCTGTGTAGTTTCAGGCTGGTCGGTATAGCTATCCAACACAGGGCCATGCCTTTCAAAGAGACTAGTTTGTGTATGTGAGTCAGTATAGCTGCTTTAGCCTAGACTGCATGCTTGGGTTAATTAGCCCAAATTAGAACTAATTAGTGAACTAGCTCAGGTGGAACAGTATCCTGCTGCACTTATCTTGTTTCTGGTTCTGAACCTGGTTTGCTCTGAGCCAGCTCAACGCTCTTTGCTGAGCTGCATGGTGTAGGCTTGCCCTAAATAACTCGCTCCAGGTTCAGCTGAGTACATTTCAGAGCCAGGAATAGAACTGCCATCAGTTGACTTCATGACCTGCCTGAAACCATGCTATTGTTGGTTTTCTCAGAGTTCTTGATTTTATTTTTAAAAAGCCTTCAATTTTACAGCTGAGCAGCTTGAGGCATAAAGAGGTCAGTCAATGGCACTACTGGGAGTAGCACCTGGTATCCTTTTGAGAGCCTATTCCCAGCTCTTTGGCTCTAAGCGGTAGAACATGCAGTCTCCTTTAGACTTATTCCAGAAACGATCTATAAATACAACAGCGTCAGGTTTGTTTTGAGCCCACACATAAGGAGTTTATTTGAGGGCACCCTCAGGCAGCCTTTTCAGTTATAAAATAAATTCTGAAGCAACTCTGCTGTGGCTGAGACTTTTTAGATATTCTCCAGGTTATACAGTGAGTAATATGTAATATTAGTTGCCATTTAAGGCTCTAGAATGGGGCAGTTGCACAGATCTGTAGCACAACAAGGTGGCATTCTTCTTTACATGTATTTATGCATTCTGCCAATTCCCCCCCACATGCACTTTTTTTTTTAAATTCTCCTCTTTCCTCCCCCCACCCTTCAGGAAAGGGACAGCCGATAGAAAGCAAGAAAGGTTAGTGTGAGCACCATTACAACCAGTGCCTGTTGATGCTTGCTGTTAAATGAAGTGTGAAGCGGATTGTTAATGGGCTTTTTCTTTTTTTTCTCCTGAAGAATTAGCTTTTCACCTTTGTGATAAAAGAATAATTCACATACACATCACTGTTGAGAACCAGAAATAAACAACTTTATATATTCTGTTTCTGATCTCAGTTGGAGGACAGAGATTTATTTACAAGTTAAGGGTTAGCAGGCTGCATAGCAAATAAGCTTTCATAACTGATTTCATTTTTTACTGGCTCCAGGGTAGCTGATGGCTGAAGTCTTGTGTTTATCTACATTACCTGAAGCACTGGCTAAGTAATCCTTTCACTGGTGCACTCAAGAAACATGTGGTCTTATTCATCTTGAAAAATAATAGGAATGAAACCACATAATAGCCAAACATATTGTGCATTAAGTAGAAGGTAAGTTCTTAACTTGTGGTGTCTGCATTGTGGATGAGATGCTACGATACTATTTCTGAGTAGAAATTTATTCAGTTTAAGGATGTTTTTTAATTTAGGCCTATGCATAAATAAGCTAAAAAGACATAGAGTTACCTATCTTAATACTTTGCTGAACGGAGATGGACTGTGATCCTTTGCCCTTTAAACTCCATATTTTACATGAAGTTCTGCTTCTGGCTATCCCAGAACATTGAAAGAGCACACAGTGACTCAAGCGAATCTGACTGGAAGATAACAAACATAGTATGCATAATTAATAAGAGGAGGAAGGAACTAGTTTGGACAAATATAAAACAATTTGCCCGACCTTTGTTTTATGCAAGTTTATAAAAAAGTTTGAGGGAAAGAATAATAAAAGATGTGGAGTTCTATGGAAAACAGAGCAAATATTAAATGAGATTGTTATAGGAAGATTGTGCTAACTGAGCAAGGTATCATTCATTTATAAAAGAGCTGTTACTTTTAGACAAGGGAAACAGTAGATTTAATCTACCCCTAATTCAGTAAAGCATATGCTATGGTACCACCCAACAAAAGGGATTAGTACTAAGATTGGAAGTTAAGCCTGAGACTGGTTGAAAAGAACATCACACCAAGTTACCATTAAGAAAAATACTGAAGAAAGTTATGACTGAAGTTCTGCAAGGATCAGCCTTAGAAGCATTCTTACTTAGTACTTTCACTGATTTTCTTTTTGTGCTGAAGTCACTAATGTTTATTAAATATTGTTGAACACATAAAGTTGGTAATCATCATCAAATCAGAGGTGGGCTAGGATATCTTGCAGGAAGAAGTAGATTACTGGCACAAAAAAGAATTGAGGTAATAGAAATGGTATAAAAATATTATAATACAGAAAAGTCTCTGTGCTGAAGAACTAAAAGGAATTTCTGTTCAGAGGTGATCAGTGGTCTAGAGGGCACATATTACAATAGCAAATCAAAAAATCTTGGCTTAGACTCACAGAATGAAGGCTGAGAAGAGATATGATTGCTCAGGGGAATAAACAGCAGGGAGGGAGAACAACTAATTAATGTAAAGGACATTGTTGGCACAAAAACAAAGGGTCATTATAGAATTTAAGTTAGAAATTAGAGGTACTGTCAGAGGAATGAGGAATGCCCTTCTGATAAAAGTAATGGCATCAACTTAATTAATTTAAAGGTACAATCTACTTAGTTTATAAAAGAGATCATATGATACAGTTGTCTGCAATAGCAGACAGCTAGACTACGTGAGTCAGAAGGCCTCTGAGAGTCTTATGCCCAATCTCCTCTTCACCAGGTATTGAACTTTCTTTCTGGAAGTTCACAGAGGGGAGAAGACAGTGATCAACCATCACCATGCAATGATCAACCTTCACCAGATTTAACTTGTTTATAAAAAAAAAGTACATAACTTTTTTTCATTTGGTGTTGAATTTCCTGTTCATGGGCTTCCCTAGAGGCAGGGTGGAATTAAGGCAGAACATTACCTGGAAATAAATGGGGAAAAAAAAAAAAAAAAAAAAAATCTTATTTTGAATTTAATGCAAAAAACCCTCATGAAGTCTGTCAGTTATGGGCATTAATGTTTGAGAATAGACACAAATAATATCAGAGGACATATAAAAGTGTAGACTGGTCTTGCAACTTGTGTAAACAGTTTTTACTATTCAGAAAAACTGTATCTTGTCCTAAGACTCTGTCCATTCTGTTCTACCTATCCTTCATCCTTTTTCTTTTTCTACCCCCCCCTCTTTCCCAAACACCATTTTTTTCAAAAGTTGGCTCTGATCTTCTATGGATGGGATGAGGACAATAAAAACAGGGGTTTTTTTGATTCTTTGGGCATTGAAAAGTCAGCACAAACAGAAAATAACAAAAATCATTGTGATTTTTTGTGTCTTTGCCTAAGCGTTACCTGGACTGTTTCTTGGTGTAACGGGTTGTTTGTTTTTTAATAAGATAGGAAGTAATAAACTCTTTTTTCCTTGGATGAAGCAGTTCTTCTCTATAGAAATCAGAGACATTGTGCTACTTCAAACTGGCAGAAAAATCTGAACTAGTATCTGTAATTGCTGCTGAACAACATTATTCTGTGGCTAAACAAGGATTTGGGTTTTCAGTGTTGTCAATCTGACACTTTCTGCAAGTCATGCACTGACCTTTACTGTAAAAGTTTAATCATTTATTTCCTCTATTAACTGTAAAAATGTCCAGCCTTTGTCCTTAGTTTGATGCAGTGTTTAAAAAAGAAAAGCAAAGAAAAAGAGTGTTGATCTGCCAGTTGGTGCACATGAACTGACCCTTGGGCCCTCTGTTGATCTTTATGAGCTGGCAAAACAACAAATCAGAGCTATGGTACTACACAAACACTGGTAAATGCAAGGCTTTTAAAAACATTTTTTATCTTCACCCTTCTCTTTCTCCTGTCATTCCTAATCTCATTCATGTAGTTTTGAGTGATACTGGTTTTATGATTCCCATTACCTTATCTTTTCCTAATATATTGTTTATTGAAAGTAGCATCCTAGATCACGCAAATGTTCCAAAACATTCTGTATTTCACGATAAACATACTAAAACTATCTGTGTACATACTGTGTACTTATGTAAGAGCCACAACTAAAAACAATTTAATGGTTCAAAAATGTTTCAAGGTTTTCAGAAATCTTAGCTTGGGGATCCCAAAGAGTTCATCCGTCTTCTCCTCTCCTCCCCAGACATAAATGAGAAACGATGATGGGAGAAGAAAAATCTGAAACTATTGTTGCCATGCAGAACCAACTCTTAATTAACAGTATCGTATTAACTGGGTTATGTGTTTCTTTTTTCAGGGGCTCTATGTTAGTATCTTCAAAGGAAAAACCTGCATGAAAAACTCATTGTTCTTCCTAGTTATTTCCTACTTACACTCCATATTTGCCCCACTCTGTACAGTAATTTTGACAGAAAAGAACATTCTGATCGCAGAGGTTTCACTGTGAGTGAGAGATGGAGGCATAACCTGCAAAGGGTGTCAACATATTATCTGAAAGACCATGAATTAAAAAAGAGAAAGATCAGCTTTCTGGTGTTCTGTTACTACAGCTGCTGGCTACAGGATTACAAAAACAAAAAGTTTGATTTTATCATGAGATCTGAATAGGAGGAAAAAAAATCCTAAATTATTTTGTAAGACTTGATTTATTATAAATCATTTAAAATGAAAACTTAAAAAAAATATATCATACTGCTTATTTTCATGTGTGTTTTTATTACCCTTGCAAAGCCATTTTTGAAGCAGGCAACCTCCAGAAAAGCTCAGTCCTAACACTGGACAAAGATGTGCAGTCTGAGCTGTGCATGTGAACTCCTCTCTGCAGATAAAAACAAGTGTCAAACAGCTGAGAATTTTCTGTGTTACTTTTCATCAACCTTTTAGAATAAGTGATTAAACTATTCTTTGTTATACAAGCTCACCGTCCACATTTTAGTAGGTTGTGATCATAATTGAAATAAAAAAAATATACTACGTGATATATGAGAGGTGATTCATTTCTGGTGATATCCAACAAATAGTGTAATTGAAATGTGTTTGATAAAAGAATGCACCATCTTATGAAATGAATGCATTGTGTATTATGGGACTTTTTGAGTAAAAACACTTGTAAAAAAAGTAAATGTAAAAATAAATAAACAAGCTACAGAGGAAATGCTCACCTCAAGTTGTGTACTGGTACTTGTGTTCTGTACTATTCAGCCGAGTAGTCATACTGGCAGAAACATTGCCCTTATATAAACTGGGAATACTTGTGGATTCAATCAAGAATAAGACTCTGGCCAGAGTGCTTTTTGCTGGAATGTGAAAAGATTCAACAGCTCTAGGAAAGGATTTGGAACAATGCTTAAAAGCACTTAATGATCTGGTATATACATGAAAGTAGTAAAGTACCGACATAATAGAGATGTGATACATAAATATTGAGAACACTCTGTTCAGGGACACTCAAGAATGCTGCATGCTGATTTTGTAATAAAAGATGATATAACATGAGAGAATGCTGTTTCCAAACTGTGTATTAATGCAGCTGTTTAAGCTGATCGACTCAATATTAAACCCAAATAAGAATATGGGAGAAAAAACCCCCTAGTAAAAGTTGATGGTTTATTGTTACAGCTGTTCCAGTGTATTTAGAATGCAACAAAACTGATTTTGAAGGCAGATTTTGGGGTTGGTTTTTTTTCATTTACACAACAGAGATCTGACTTGTGGTAGGGTTCCAGACACGGACACTCTAGAAAGAATAAATAATATGACCATTTTGGACAGAATGGTTAGCAGGTATTTGTGATATCTTGGATTATTCTCAGAAAAAGGACAAAATATTCCTAGAGCCAGACATTTTTTAATGCACATTGATGTATTAAGTAAGAATGTCAAAAGTCCAGTTCCTTACACACAAGAAGACTCAAATATCAAGAGATCAGTCCCAGTTTTTCAGCGTTCCACGTCATTTGTTCCTAGCCCACACAGTGGTACCCCATCCAAAATTACTCAGTCCTCTTGCTCCTACCTGTTTTTCTGTTAGTGCCCTAGCTATTTTACTATGCTTTCATTTACTGCTGTGATCTCAGAACATGCAAATGGATGGATACAGTTAGCTCAGCAATCCTCTAGGAAAGAGAAGGCTAGAACATCATTCTTGTTTCAGTTAAGGAAAGTGGTAAAATTCCCCCAAATTTAACAGTGCAGAAGCAGCTCATAATTGCCTCTGTTAGGCTTTGTAAAATTTTCATACAAAACAATGGGAGTAAAAAAAAATACAAGTAATTAGCAAGTTTGATTTGAGTCAAAAAAACAGGGTTCAACCATTATAACCTGGGAAAGAGGTAGACTGGTCACAATTGGCCATCCTATTGCAGTTTACGCCTTTGGAGGACTGGTCCTTGAGCACAGATGCTAGTAACATATATCTAAATAAAAAGGCATGTTGCAGCAGTAGAAGCAGAATACAGAGAGGGGAACTCGTAAGGTTAATTCTGACCATAACTCTTTCTGCGATACTACATGGAAAATAGTATTTGTCTGGACAAAATGGAAAAGTACACTTGGCTTCACAAAGGTAAAGATTATTTTCACACAGGTAAAGATTATTACGGAATGTTTCTTCAGCCCTACAAAGATTTACAAATACAGTAAAGGGAACTTCCATGTGATTTCTAATACTCCAATCTTTCATGTTTTGATTAAGTCAATAATATCTCTCATGAATGATAGGTTAAGGATTTGAGCTTGATTTTGTGACTATTTAGCCATATGTATGCATATTTAAAATGCAAATGCAATTGCACGACTAATTTCTACATGTAGGCAATTACCTTAACGGATATACAGACGGGATAATTATATCTGCAAATGTGCATAATTCACTGTGTCTGTGTATACAGTTATCTGATTTGTTCATGCAACTGCAATAATTGTGCATGCATATAATTCTATGTCTAAATTATCTGAAAAATTTAGCCTTATGTGTTTTTTGTGACTTCCTTTAATTTTATTATCTAATTAAAACACATATTGTGTAAAACAATGAATATGTGATAAAAATATCTTACATTGTTAAGTATTAATCCTTTCCATATGATTGTATTTTCCATATTCCAAACATAATACTTAACTAGAGACCATTGTTAAAATGTTAGGTATAAACAATGACAGTCTTTGCTTGTTCTTTAAACTGGACAGCAATCTATTGTCTTGGGCAGATGTTCACTAAGACACACCCACACAATATTTAGGCTCCTAAACATAATCCATGAAAACAATCTGAATTTCCTAAACCTTGCTTCCCTACTAAAAAAACTGCAGTTACAATTTTTGCCAATGTCTTTCTTATTGATTTTAATTTCAGCTGAATTCAAATGTGAGATATAAAGCATAAACAATTTTCAATTAATCTGTGGTAGTATGACAAGTTAGGTGGAAGCTCTTTGGGGTCACTTTTTTTTTTTCCTGTGTGCCTCCTGAGTTGTGATTGTAAATATGAATCTGGTAAAACTTTTATTTTGGCAGAAAAGAAACATGAAGTCATATCCACAAGGCTTATTTTTGCTTTGTGCATCTGCAGAGCCACCAAATGCGTTCTCAGCAGAACACCTTTTGCTAAAATTGCTATTTTTTTTTCCTAGGTGCTCTCCTCCTTTTAGCTAAATGTGACGTACACCTTAAACATTGCAAACTCATTCAAGTGTAAACTGGTTCAAGTCTATCACTCTGTAAAACTTTGTGTCTTTTAGATTGTTTAGAAAGTGTGGCTGAAGGATTACTAGATATTTTGCTAAATAGTTAATCCATTGTCCAGTCAAGCTGTAGATTGATTACAATGATTTCCAGGCTGTCATTCACATATGTACTATTTATTAATAATTTACATGTTCTAATTTCTTTTTAAAAAGAAAGTTCTCAATACTGGGTGTAAGAAAGCAGTTGATAGACAAGTGCTGATACATTTATTTTAAATTCTTATCACACTCTCTTCTTGTTTTGGTATTATTGGTAATATAACACACTGAACACAAATAGAAATAACTTTCTAGAAAATGGCTTTTTTATGAAGCCTCAGAACATCCTTAATGTGGGAAAAACCTAAAGCGTATGGAAAACTGATACTAAAAATAGAGAAAACAAAGCTGCATTTGATTCTGTTGGTATATTAACATATGGGAGAAAGTAATTAATAGTTCTTTTCAGAGTCTAATTTAATCTATCATGCAGAAGATAAAATTCTACTAGAAAGCAGAGACTGATGAAAATATATTGGTGGGCTGTGACTATGCATTTTTGATGGTAAATATTTTTCTGTTCATTCCACTAAACACTAGAGGGGCAGTACAGAAATTCCTTGCATTCCGTATCCTGGATGAGGTCCATGAAGTATTTAAGTCATATTAAAGGAGCTATTGTTAAACCTTTCCTTTATTGTCCTATTTAAAGCCACAAATTAAGGCCAGTAAGGAAGTTATCCAAAACATTTCTCAAATTAATAGCATTCCTTTGTTGCATAGAACTTTACCCGCAAAGAAAGAAAGATGAATTATATTATCACATCAATTAAGCATTTGAGCATCTCAGCAGATTGATGTTAGAGGAAAAATTAAAGAGAAACTTGAAATTGTTTTTGCTCACATATTTTAACAGCTAAAAACCCTTTAGCAACATCTACTCTAACTGCTGGTCAGTAGAAGTTTCATTACATTTTTCTTCAAGATCTGGATTCAGTTCACAAGTTTTAATTTGGTTGCTATTCAGCTCCCAACCTCATTTTATGTATGTAAAGTTTTATGCCTGTTTGGCAGAGACAAGTATGTGCATGAAATAGTGACTAATTTCCTATATAAAGGTGCAAATTTGAAGGAAACAAACTCAGTGTCTGCACCCACAGCCATAATGTTCTTTAAGCAATTAAGAGATCTAACTCGTAGTGTCGCCTCAGACTAGTTTGAAATATCTCCAAGGAAGGCACGTATTAGATTCCATTGTGTACATGGAACTGGGAACCTGAAAGGCTATGTAATTTTGCACACCCATAGAATTAAGGTGGGTCTGTCTGATGAACCAGTTTATGAATTATTTTTATTTATCTAAACAGCTACAAAAAAGCAAAGCAAAAAACCCCAGACCCGAATGGACAGTGCAAATGGCTTTAATCCAAGTAAAAGCTACTCTCCATGTAAATCTACACACTTTTTACTTTGCAAATAACTTTTCCTGTTTTCATCTTTGCCACTAACCCTCCAGAATTCAAAAATTAGCTGCTATTTCAGTAAGTATGCAATCTGTGCAGTCTGTTTTTAAGTATTTTAAATATTCCAAATATCCATAAAAATGACTGAAGTTCCAAGATAAGAAATTGGTTGCAAGTTTTTCAAAGCAAAATGGAAAAAAATTAAAGAAACAAAATAACATCCCTAGTTGTTCTTCAGCTCAAGACTTGATGCCTTTGTGAAAGATAAGTGTTCGGTAAAACAGATATTGTTGATAATCGTACAAGAATAAGGAGCTGTAATTCAAAGATGTGTGTTATGCCAGACATCTAATGGGGCCTTTTGGCCTTGAAAATATGAATCCATGAGTATAAACCTCTGAAACATAAAATGAAATGTTCTCAAGGTTTTGTCAAAGCAAAATATTTTGTCACTTTTGCACAATGTCAGCTGTGGCATTTTCTAGAATATAATTCTCAAGGAGATGCCACTTTATTTCTGGAAAGAAGTTATCGTTTTAGCTGGTTAATGAAGCATTGTGTTTAGAAGTGTTTCTTTTTGAGTAAGCTGTCAATCTGCTTTGCTTAAAGGGTTATAAAACCATTTATCTAGTGTGTGAATTCATGCTTCCAGGTATTTTCAAAATCTGTTTTCCTCATCACTATCTAGGAGAAAAAAGAAGGAGGGAAGGGAGGGCCTTGGGGACACCTCATACACTCTGTGGTACGCTTATTTGAAGTGTGAATGGACCTTGGCATGTCCTGGCCATTCTCATGTATCTCATTTGCCTTTTTGACAGTATGCGGCAGGCAAGAACGCCAGAAATCTTTTCTGTCAATGCACATTACCCAGGCAGCCTGAATTCATACACGTCAGAACAATGTGGAGAAGTGTGACTACAATTTGGAAAGAGCTCAGGCTTAGACTGCAGCTGGAACTAAGCTGTACACCTAAAAAAAGGGATGTGCCTAGTTGGAACACAGGTATAATAACAATACATAAATTCAAGATATATGCAGTCTCCAATTTAATGCCATAAGGGTTGGGAAGTCTATAAACCCAGAAGCAAGATTTTACTCTAGTGCTTGCCCAAAATATCTTGTACTTCATGCCAGCAGCTGTACTTCTAGACATATGTTCCTCTAGTTGAGCCCTCTTGACAGGTCTTTCCCTGGCTGGTGGATTCTGCATTAGGAGGTGTCAGTCAACCTCTTTGGTGCCCCTGAATCCTATCCGAAATCTTCTATTTCTCTCTGCAGTGATAGAATTTAATCTGGAATGGTGGGTAGCATTGAACCTTGCAGTTCGAGAGGCAAGCAGTGCCACCTCCACCACCTCCTCCTCGGACAGCTGTCAGAGAGAAGGGAACGCATCGTCCCTGCCTGAGGAAAGGTTGGACACATGTTCAGAAACGGCAGTCAGACAAAAAGCCCAGTCTTGTATGTACACAAAAGTCCAGGGGAAGGTCAGAATTTCATTGTTCATACTCTGCAATATTTTTTTCTGACCAACTCAGTCCTCTGCTTTGCTCTTTGCGCTGGCTGTCTCAGTCTTGTTCCTCGCTCGTGTCCCACCCCAACCTTCACGGTGTGTGTTGTACAGCCTCTGTGGGGTGAATTCCCGGACCAGAGCCATGAACCCAAATCCAGCCATGGCAATACCCAAGGCCTTGAGTCATTTTGTGGCCCAAAGTCTTTCTGAGGCTAATTTGAGCACTGTTTGGTATTTTAATGACAGTTGGTTTCTAGAGCACAAGTGTTAAAGGCCTCGGTTTACTATATAGCTGTTTTAAAATACACATTTGTATATTGGTACGATTTAGAGTATATCATTCTCAAATTATCAAATATGATGCAATCAGTATTTTCTAGAAATACTGTCTTTTTAGGAAAATCTTAATCATTAGAAAAGATATTAATATTGTGGGGGGACAGAGTAAAGACAAATATATATCTGTGTGCAAAATCCCACCCATTAAGGCAAGAAGAGTCTGTTCTAGAAAACTGCATGAGAAAATCATGCCAATGTTTGATACTATAAAGTTTTATTAAAGACAAAGGAAGTTATCATTTCATCACTGTTAAGGACAATATGCATAGGTCTTCTAAATCAGAGAGAATAATGAAAATACAAGCCTGAGAATGGACCAGTGCCTTTCTTCTGTCTACCAACAACCTCTGATCTCTAGTATAGGAGGCTGCAGATGTTTCTTCTTAGTGAGAAATGATTTCAGACCTGTATGTTGTTAAGAATAACACTGAAAACAATGTCAAGAATAACAGTTCAGTTGCCACTGGACAATAGATTTTCTTGTGGTTGGGTGATGGCATGTAAAAGCCCCCAGGAGCTGAAAGCAGGCATTTTTACAGTTTAAAGCAATAAGGAGACACTAGATCATGTATTTTACCTCAGTATGACAGATGAAGAGATTCCACCCAGCAGGGCATGCTCTGGGCTGAATCAGGCAGGGGTGTTGCTGAACCATATCTTGGTTTTTTTGAGTCAAGCTTATCATCCAGAGACATCAATGGTTACAGAATGCACCTTTTCCCTTGGTAATTTCCTTTATTAACTTATCACCGCCAATGTTAGAAGAGTGCTCATAATTTCTCATTTGAATTTGTCTGGTTTCAGTTTTTCACCACTGGATTAGGCACTCTTCAGTATATTTCTCCACAAGAAGGTTTTATACAATACATTCAAATCCCCTCTCAGTCTGCTTTTGTATAAAGTAAACAGATGGACTTGTTACAGTCTCTCACAGTGAGGCATTTCCTTCCACCTTTAAATATCTTTATGGCTTATTTTCTGGATGATTTGTCAATGTCATTTTTGAAAAATAGCAATAAGAATATGTCATGCCACATTTCAGTACTAGCCTCAACTGACTATGCAGTCTTATAAATATGCCTTTTTTTGCCATCGTGGAAGAACGTTATGCAAACCACTGAGAATGCATGTCAAATTGCTCATCCAGCACTACCCAGCTGAATCTCAGCTTTCCAGGATATAGTCCTTCATTCTGTAAGTATAGTCTGCCTCTTTCTAGATTTTTCACTTTGCATTTAGCGGTGTTTAAATGCATTTTCTGAATTTACTGAGCAATACAAGAATGCTTTATGTGATTATCCATGTTCTTTCTGAATGACTTGCAAAGTATGTTAGAATCAATACTGTGTTTAATTCTTGATCAATGTCAGAAGTGCTGAATAACATAAAGCACTGATCATCATTAAACTGGGGTCCCATACTGATATCTACCTATAACCAATTTATAATCTGTTCAACATGCATCTTGCTGATATCATACAGAGCCTTCTAAAAAAAAAAAAAGTGTAATGCAGTACAAAGTTAAACCCCAGTGCTCCTGACAGCTTATGTTATGCAGTTCGGAGGCAGATGGAAATAAAAAACTGAATGAAAAAGATCTTTTTCAGGCACTTTGCCTCAAAATGAACAGCTGAGAAATCATGCTGGTTTGACAAGACATACTTTCCTAATAACCATTCTGACTGGCCTTAAGTAAATCCTTATCTTCCAGGGTTTTTTAGTTGATTCCCACACCAACTTTTCCATTACTCCTTCAGAATATAATAAAGTACCTTAAATGAGGATTATGTACCTTAAATTAGGACTAAATCCTTGTTTACTTTCTGGAATGCATGGTATACTTTTTGATCCCCATCAGTCATAAAGAAACATGGGATGATTGACACATTCAGTCATACGCTGCTGATTTGAAATAGACGTTTTTAAAAGAAACACTGGAAAAAAAATTAGGATTTATATTAAATGTTTTACTTTCCTTGTAAGAAAAGCTCTTCAATGCATTTCAGTTAACTTTCTTAAATTATTTTTTTGTTGTTGTTTTGCAGATTATTACCAAATGTTTGCTGTGGGCAGTGCAAATCTGATTCCCGTTGACTACAATGGCCAAAAATGTAGTATTGGTGGAGACACAGAGTCATTAAGGTGGTACTGTATTGGTTTTATATGGGAAAATACCATATGCTGCTCTCCTCAAGCTTTAGCTTCACAATACATCAGCTTCAGTGTCAATGACAGTTTAAAGCATTCCCAAGCCCTTCAGCCCCTCAGCTGTGCTAACAGAAGCTTTCATGAGGTTGGGCTCTTGGCTGAAACAATGAACCAATGCAGGTTGAAAATACCACCGCAGAAAAAACCTTTATTTTCAAGCCAGGTAAGTTCAGTGATCTTGGTGACAGTGCAGCCCCACAAAGAGTTGTGTCAGCTCAGCTGTGCCTGGAGGTGCTGTGAGGGCACACAACGAGCAGCTGGGACAGGGATGCACATCAGGCACCTCTTGCTCTTCTGATCTGGGTACTGCAAAACTGGCAACGTCAAAGCAGTGTAAGTTTTAGTGAAAGTCAGTTATCAACCAGCAACATGGCAAATGCCAGATCCAGAAATTTCAGAGCAGGATTTGCCTCAATTTCTGGGAAGTGGAATTTGTGTTTATATTACTATCGTAGATGAGCTGCCATGCCTGTATGCAAAATGTAGAGGTTTGCATTCAGCTGTGACATAGCAAAGCAGCAGCACACGTCTTTCCATTCATCTGTGTTATTTAAATAATTCACGTCATATAAAGCATCTCAGGCAGCATCCTCAGCTGTTCTTCTAAGTTAGCAGTGTCATGCAGTGTAAATTCTAAGTGCAGTGTGAATTTGGCAGCATTGAATAAATGTAGCTTAAAAAGCATATATAAAGAACACAAGGTCTGATTCCATATCTTTCTAAATTTCTACGTAGCTGTAAAAGCAAAAATCCTTAGTTTAACCACAGTAGTTCTTTGTGGTTGTCTAAAAACTACCCCAAAATATGTGATTTGTATATAGGCCAGTGCACATGTATCACATAATGCATTTCTTCCTGTTTTCTCTCTACTTTTGCTAGTTTTTAAGAGGATGATGTAGGTTTCAAAATGTAAAACCCCAGGATCAGAATTCATGTTGGATCATACCCAAGCTATCCATCCCTACTTCAAAGCATCCACATTTCATTTAATGTATTTTCCAATTGGGCAGCTTTTTGAATTCTTTTTCGGATTTCAACAATGTAAAATCTTTGTCCAAAAGATGCTGTACTAATTCCGCCTAATCAGATTACACATGTATGTGTGGTAAGATAGGTTTTTATTCCCTCCTGTCATCTAACCAAAGAGATAAAGGACTCATCTAGTAGGTGGCTTAACCTAAGCCACTTTGTAGCCATCAGTGTACAATACTCCAATCGCCCACTGAATTGCTACGTCAGATTTTTTTTTTCTTTTCACTTGCTCCAAACGTTTATATGTGAATTAGCATAAATACACATTTTCCTTTATTTTGCTGGACTTCATCACATAATTCTTCAGAGTGATGTTGTATTGGGTCTGGCTGAGATGGAGTTAATACTCCCCATGGCAGCCCTCATAGCACTGTGCTCTGCATCAGTAGCTAGAAAGGTGTTGATAGCACACCAGTGTTTTGGCTACAGCTGAGCAATGCTGGCACAGCATCAAGGCTGTCTCTCCAACATTTTTGCCCCCCCCCCCAATGGCAGGCTGGGGCAGGGCAAGATCTTGGGAGGGGACATAACCAGGACAGCTGACCTAAACCAACCAAACAGATATTCCATACCATATGCCGTCAGCTCAGATATAAAAGCTAAGTAAAGGGAGACGGAAGAGGGGGGGCATTTTGTCTTCCGGAGCAACCACTACGCGTACTGAAGCCCTGCTTCCCGAGAAGTGGCTAGACATCGCCTGCTGATGGGAAGTAGAGAATAACATCATTTGTTTTTTTTTCTTTGCTTTCGCGTGCGCAACCTTTGCTATCACTTTATTAAACTGTCCTTATCTTGACCCACGAGCCTTTTGTTATATTTTCTCCCCCCGTCCAGCTGAGGAGGGGGAGTGATAGAGCGGCTTTGGTGGGCACCTGGCATCCAACCAGGGTCAACCCACCACAGATGTTAACTACAGTGTCAGAATGATTTATTACAGCTAGACTTCTGCCTCTCTGTCTTGATTTTTATATATCAGTTTTATGGTGCCCTTTTCCATAATGAAATATCTTTGTCCTACCTTGTGTGAATTCAGCCACCTATCCTTTTTCCAATTATGCTGTAAATATTAAAAATAAAATTGGGGGTTTTAAACAGATTTTAAACCATGCGTGTTGAATTTATTTATGTACAAAATAGAGCCACTTCAGTGATAAGTGGAAGAGACACATGTAGCATCGAGCAAACTTTAGCAACATGTTTTTTTCACGTCATTAATGTGTTTATATTTTTCTTCAGTTGAGGTAATTTAATGTCCATTTTCTTCTGTTGTTTGCCAACCTGTTTCCTTCTGTGAAACATGTCTCAGCATGTTGCCATAGCAATTGTTTTGTTTTCATGCATGTAATGGAAGTATGATGAGATTATAAAACTACCATATAAACACTGTTTGAAGGACAAGGGTCTGAGATGTATGATCAGAAATAAGGAAGAATTCATGCTTCCTACACTTTCTATGCTGTTTTATTACACTACTGATCCTCATTTTAACCGTCTTCAAGCTTACTAATAACTTCATTAAAATGCTGTCCATTAGAAGAAACAGAAAGCAGGCTGAATTCCATTGTGGGACCTAATGACACATATAATGGTTTAGTTTCCATCCCCACTCCTCTTCAAACCTCTGACTGAGCATATGGGATCTGCGGGTTCAAAAGTGCCATAGGTAAATGACTGAGTTCTTCTGCAGAAGTAGCTGGATAGGATGGTTGCTGTTTAAAGGTCTGACTGACACTGTGATGACTTATGTATGTGACAGCTCTGTTGATTTCAAGGCCAGTTGAAGTCAGTGGGAATACTCACAGTGTGTAAAGACAAAATGCAAATTCTTGCTCTGTCACAAAGTAGTTTTACATGAAGAAAGGACTTTTTATATATACTTCATATAAGTGTATATGGATGTAGTAGTCCTATTTTCTTATGTAAATGAACAAGCGAAAGGAAGGAGTAAATCTGAGCCCATTTAATGTTTTACCTGTTTGAACATGACCTGTAAGCATTGCTTATAAGTTGTCAGTGACAAGGAATACCTCTTCATTTTCCTCCCTCCTTTTGCCATCTGATCCCTTCTAAATAGTTGAAGCAGAGGTTTCTAACTTTTTAATCACGCAAAGCTTCCCAGCAGGATTAAGTAGTATTATGTGAATTTACAGCAATGAGTGAGCAATTCTACTTTCTCTCCTGTTTATTATATTGGTGGATAGGCAGCTAGAACAGTTGGGGAATGTTGTTTGTTTGGTTGTGTGTTTTTGAGGTTCCTCTCAATGAACCTAACATTCAGGTAAAACGGTAAGGTTAAGAAGCTGACTGTGCAACAAAGTGGAGACCTGACTGATAGCAGTGAGGGCACAGCAGCTAATGTGCTGTGATGTGCTGGAGTCACTCACCTTCCAGGGAGGCTGGACACATGCCAGAGCTGCTAGAGTTGCAAAATCTTTCTGAAGTTGTTACTGAAACTCAGTAACACAAGCCAGCAAATACTCAATAGCACCTGTTTCAAGCAGTTCTTTGCTTTCCCTTGCAGACACATCTGAAGTCAGCCATGGGAGGGACAAGCTAGCTTAATATACAGTATTTGGGTCAATGCATTGAAATGTGACAGCTGTGAAATTGAGAAATATGAAAAACGAGAAAAGGGATGAACAGCAGCAAAGATGCCTGATTATCTGCAGGCATTTTGGTGACCATGCTCAGGACAAATTTCAGGAATCTTTCCTCAGCAATAAAAGCAGAAGCCTCGAGGGAATAGTTCTTAAAAGACAGTTTCATAACAGTAAGGTATTGTACAGCAGGAGAACTTCCTGAATGTAGGAATCTTGCTGAAAAATACCTCATTGTGGACTGGGAAAGGATGCTTAGGGTTTTTTGTTGTCTTTTGCTCGCTAATGTGACATATCCGTGTAAGCCTTTTACAGAGTAAAATATATTAAAAGTCAGAAAACAGGAAATTAACCTCATTCTGCCATTACTTTGAAATGTTTTAAGCTCAGGAAATAAATTTGGGAAGAAAAAAAGTATTCTGATTACAACTGTTGAGGTTTTTTCCTTTTACCTTCTAACTCTACAACCTCACTTAGAGGTCAGCATTTATAAATTTGTAAGAAGGGAGCTTTTTATACCTGTTTCATGTAAAATTCAAATGACTTTCAAGACCATAGAATCATAGAGAGTTTTTAACTGTTACTGATCTCAGCTGTTTACAAAGTTATTGAAAGGGTTAAGTAGCATGCTCTCAGTCATGCATATGAAATTTGGAGTGAGAGGAAGCAAGTGGATTTGAGGTTGTTCTCCTTCAGTTCATTCAAGGTTCACTGAACAGGAAAGTGAATTTTTATTATCACTTCCTGTGAAAAGAGCAGTTGACAGGACCCATCAGGGAACTGCCAGAAACCTCAAGAGTTTTGAGTATGAAGCCCAGAGTCCACTGCAAAATTTCCATGACAACACGCTCATTAAAATAAAAGGAAATTGTGCCTGATATTTACAGCTTTCAGCAAACAGTTGAAAGCCTTGCGTCTCGTATTTCCAAAGCATTTACACCTGGGACACAACAATGCAGGCTGTCAAAAAATAAAGGGTAGTTGTAACATTTAGCCGTGAAAGTGCAAAGGTTGTTCACAGGTTAGATTTCAGCATCCTTTGACTTCTTGAATTGTAGTGAACATTTCTTCTGTCTCCTCCTGTCGTGTGCTAAAGGGTGAAAGGGACTTAATATTAGGTTGGAAACAGTCTTAAGGGAGGCTTTTAGTGAGAGTGGTTTTACTGAAGAAAGGGATATTCTTCCAGAAAAAGGGGCTTAGCTCTGAAAATAGTCAAATGAAATTTATTTAGTTACTACTATCTAAATTGCAAAAGATAAATCATAACTGATACTTCCTCAGGCTTGGTAGCAATCACCTACATTGTGGGAAAGAACTGCAGGGATGGAGAGAGACAGTAATAACAGAGGTTGTTTACTTGAGGTACTAAAGTCCCCTTGAGCTCTTTTCTTTAGTATCCCCCACTCTTTACACTGTCCTTTTCCACTTTCTCCCTTTGCAATCATATTGGCTCCCTCTGTGTGGCTTCTATGCCAAGTTATTTTACTTTTACATGGGAGGTGAGTAGTTTCGAAAAGGGGATAAAATAACTCAATGGAAAAGAACAGGGTTGCCAGGGTAAGGTCAGTAACAGAGCTTGAATGTTTTGTCTGACCTGGGCCAAGAACAGCTCTTGTTGGCCCTGATTCTTCCATTTCTGTAATCATACAAGAGGGCAGGCTACATAATTACTGTGGTTTGCTTTGGCCTTAAAATGGGTGAACCTCTTACTGTTCAGTGAACAAAACTTCAGGTCACTGTGCTGCATGCCAGGGTAATCAACTACATTGCTCTTCACAGATATCATCACAGAGCTAAAGAAAAACAAAACGCCTTACAAAAATACACAAGGACATGTAGATATACTTCAAATTACATCATTGCCCAGCATATTCATTAATTATACATTATACTGAGTCTTCACCTTCCCTCATTTTACAAGTGTCTTTGGGCAGGCTGCTTGCCCAAGCAGGTATCAAATTGCACTGTGTGAATAATGTCTTAGATGAACAAAAGCATCAGTCAGGCATGTGTGTCAGCTGCTCAGGAGGATATGTTTATGGATGTGATTACATCGGAATTAGCCTGTTTATAGGTTCTGATTTGGTAAATTGCCTGCGAGGTCAGACAGTTAGACTCCTCTCTTTCCCCTGGTCTCAGTGCTTGGGCTTTGACTCCCTTCAGGACTGATCCAGTACAGCAGCTTTTGTTTCCTTTTTGCAGCTGGTCAGACATATTAAGACAGAGCTTGGCAAGCAATCGCCATCCCTGCCTCTGAGGTGTCATCATTTATGTGCCCTCAAGGAAAGGGACAACTTTTGCTGTCTCCCCAATTCATCAAATTTAGTAATTCCCCCAAGGAACCCCTGACGGAAGCTTGTAGTTTCTCACTTCCATGCCCGCAGCTTGTGGTCTTCCCTTGCTAACTGTAGCTGATTTTGTTCATGTTATAAGTGACTGCTTTCATTTCTGTGCCTTTCGTATTCAGTCTCCTTTCCCTTGCACTATCACAACCCTCTCTGCCCCCAGCTTCCCAGGAATCCTAGCTCTAGCACTTTGGTCATTGCGTTAGTCAAACTTGTAAAATCAGCACAAGTTATTGTAGTTTAGTCTGAGCACTGCTTTAATTATTGGAGGAAGGCAGAAGTCCATCTAGTCTCAGGATGGCCTTTTTCTCACCTGCATACTGGCTCTGAATGCAATTACTCTGGCAGGAGCCCTGTACAGGCACAGTCCCCAGTAATAAACCCATGGACTCTTCAGCCCTCCTTGTCAACATGCACTTCAGCACTGTCTAGCAAGCTCCAGAGTTTTAGTGTGCTGCCTTTCTGTGGGAGGAGGCTCAGCAGGATCAGTGCTCTCCTCCTGTTTTCAGTGGGCACTTCTGTCAGCCTAAGAATACCTGTCCCTGGAGCTTGCACAGGTCTCCTTGCCTTGGTTTCCTCTGGAGGGTACCTCAGTCGTTTCAGTTTCACTTCTTAGGCAAGTTTTTGCTTGTCCTTGGAAAATTGTAACTCTGCAGTGCACCACCTTATCAGTGTCCTGCAATCTTGGCTGATTTGGAACTGTAAAAAACATATAAATCTTCTTATTGTCTAAAGACTGTCATTTCCTTCTCTTGCCTAAAGCTTGCTTTTACATTTTAAGCCTTCATTTCACCCCTAACTTCCTTGGTTTTTACTCTCGCAATTTGCTTTACCATCTTTATGTATATGTAATGTTGGTCAAATTAATTTTCTTGGTTTCATCACCTTCTTACCGTTAGGCCACAAACCATATCCACTGTATCAACCGGACAGATCTAGCATGTATGTCACTCTTTTTTCTAGACATACAAGTGTGATCTTCTGGTTCCTCAGACAGGAAATATGAGGCAAAAATACACTAAAAGCTGTTGTGATTGAGGAAAGAGTCAGTCAGTTCATAAAATTTAACTGCAATCCCAAAGTGTCTCGCAAATCAGATCTCACAAATCAGCAAATAACCTTTTCTCAGAGCAGAGATTCTTGGCAATGTTCTTCAATTTCTAGGCCCTGTACACAACAGGTTGTATCTCAGGACTTTCTGCTTCATTTCAAGACTTGGCTGATCTCTAACAGAGCTTCTGACAATAATTCTTATAGGAGCTAAAAGCCCTGTAACCCTTTGCTTGATGCTGGTATTTTTCTCCCTGTATAAGAAAAGCAGTATCAATGTCTCTCTCCTTCAGTCATAAGAAATATATCCTTGAAATATGCTAGAGAAGAATAGGAACTGAGCTTGGAAAGACTAAAAAAAGTGATGAAAGGTAGAGCAGGAAATGAGCTAGTGGCCATCTGGACAGCAGGGGGATCTTGATAATTAGTATCCTCTTTATGATTCTGATTTTATTAAGAATCAGGATATTTAGAAGAAATTAACTGAAATATTTGGTTGGCTGTTTCAAACATTCAAATGGTGTTGAAAATATCAGAAATACTGACAGTGTTTCTTTAAATGTTCTTTAAATGCTTTTCATCACAGAAGCCACTGACTGTGTTGAGGGGAGAATAAAATATACAAGAGAATTAGCCATTAGTGACAGAAAAAGAACTTTGGTACATGAGGCCTTTTAATACAGTTCAGGCTATTTAAAAATTACTATTGTCAGGTGAAACCATTAGGTATCCCTTTGAAAATATTTTTGCAAGTAACACCCAGCAGAGCTAGTACTAAAATACCAATATTTCCTTTTTACAGTGATTCCATTGTCTTGATGGTGTAACTCAGTGCTGATTGAGTTTCTCTTTTCCTGGCATCATACATCAGTCTTGTGGAAGCACTTCACATACTGGAAAAAAAGTTAGAAAGCTTTAAAAGATGTCAACATAGTGAAAGGATTCACTGACAGTACCACTGTGAGCATTACAGATGTCGATAGCTCCTTGAGCTCCAGTGTCATGCTTACTGTTTGCTGTGTACTCTTGACTAGCACCACCCACTCCATGGTGCTGGGGGGAAATTCAGGAATGCACACAGGGTGGTTTAATAAGTTTCTTACAGAACTGAAAGATTAAGAGTTTATAAAGATCCTGGATAAATTCTATTCCAAGTACTCTCATGGTGTTGGGGAGGTCAATAGATATCGCAAAAGTTAGCTAATTTGTGACAACGGACCTGCCATACTGGCTGCCAGAAGGCTTACAGGATGAATGTAGTGGGTGTCTGCAAGGTAAGGTGCCCCTTTGCCAGCACCTTTGGAAGATTCCCTGTTTTGTCAACGAATACAGTCATCTGACTCCTCTGGGAGTTGATCTTTCTTTTCATCACAAGCATCATGTGCCAACACCTAGCCAGTCAGCAGCTTCTAATTAGCCTCTCCACATACTAAAGGTTCCCAAATCTCAGAGAGCAACCACAGGTCCTGCTCTTGCCTCTGGGTATAGCAGGTTCTAATAAAAACATCTGCTCCTCTTGTTCTTTTCTCCCTTCTCTAGCAGAAAGCTGTCCACAGAAGTCTGTGAAGTGATTTGAGTTTGGGATCTGGAATTTTTGGACCATAGAGCAAATAAAAGCATATGGGTGATGAGGATCAGAGGGGTCTCACTATAACTATGACACACACTTCATGCACAGAAATCCACCCATACTGTCTTCAATTCTCTTCTAGGGTGTGGTGGATGGGTGTCAGCATATTTTCCTAGGACTTATTTTATAGAGTAGTGATTAGGCTGATGGACAAATTACCTTCTTCCTTGGTAAGATCTGCCCATTTTAAACTGTAAATGGGTTAGGAATGCCATTCGGATATGCTTGTGGATAATGCATGATTGTAACATGTAATAAAATCCTGATATTACAAGGATATTAGTAAGGGAGACTTCTGCCAGGATTCCTAGAGCCTCAACCCCTTCCCAGGGCTGTGCGTATAAGGAGTAGGAGGCTATGAATGTAGGGAGCCGTGTAAGTTCTAGAAACACTGGGACAGCTTCTCTTTGGTGTCCTCTACTCGTAGCTATGCTGTGCTTCAGAAACCTTCCCATTGCCCCCACAGTTACACTGCAGAAATTGCCATTTGATTCAGTTTACTGGAGCAGGAGTGGGTGATCTATCTCCTACATTGCTGGGTCTGAAATGGAGATGATGGTTGCAGGAGGGAGTGTGCATCATCTCCTTGGGAGGGAAATTTTGGGGGGTAATATATTGTGTCCAAGTGTTTAGCATAAAGTTTAAAAACTCTATTTTTGCATGAACTGATTTTCAAGTATATAATATTCTGGATGTGTTTTCAAAAGAAATTTTTGAAAGTTTTGATGAAAAAGTGACTGTGTAGAAGAACTTTGCAGCACCAGCCATCCAGTTCTGGCTCAAACTGAACATATGTCAGTACAGCTTTGAAAGAGCACTGTTCAGAGAAATCAAAGAGATTGGGATCTGGATATTAAATTCCGATACATTACTCCAGAAATTCCATCATTACTACTTCGTATTAAAAATACTAAAACTATGAATATTGTCTCCTGTTACTCTGTGTTTTTAAGTAAACCCATATAGATCTGAGCTTTGTTTACTACTCTTTTTTTCTTTCTCTATTTTTTTTTTTTTTTCTCTTTGTGCATGAACTTAAGATCTAACTAAACATGTATTCACGATGGGGACTTGTGCATGTCATTTTCAACACATACAATTGTGCAGGCACTGTGAAGAAAAGTAGTCCCTCTCCTTACATTATTTATGGTTTTCTCATGCAGAGAGGTAAGACACATTAAATGGTTCAATAACTGTCTTCTATTTAATTGTGTCAGCAAGAAGAGTCTATTCTTTCCTGTACTTTCCATTCCCCGGTTCTCTGGTTTCCTTCTGACAGTCTTTGATCTGTAAAGACATAGTCCTGTCTTACTGAAATTGTATCTTTGGCAGGGATAGTAGGTGAATTGGATCAGATAAAATAAAACCTGATCTGTACATAACCCTAAAACTCAAGCTGAATCAGAATGCAATAGCTCCAACTGCCACCAGTGGATCTTTGACCTTCAAGATCAATGCAGTAAAGAAGTTATTATGTACCTAAATTACATGGATGTCATTGTTACTTAAGCACATTTGAAAGTATAAACATACACAAAGCAGTTCATTAAATTTCCTGCAGACCTGGAAGCTCAGGGTAAAACCAGCCATGAAAACGTACTGCGGATGAATCAGAATTCTCACGGCTTAGGGGAAGGTCAACAGACACAGCGAAAGTATTAAAAATCTCCCATGGTACTTTTGCTACTAGGGCCACAATCCTTAAAAAACATAGAGGAAAAAAACATTTCTTTGGTTTCTCCCTAATGAAAGAACCTGTTTCCTGGCCAGCATCATACTGCAGTAAGTAGCCTCCTCCCTACCCTTACCCTCACCATTCAGGGTAGTACTATAATCGCTAATTGTTATCTTTTATTTGAGACAAAATTATATTTTTCTATGAATAATTCCAGTGCTGTATCAGCCAGGGAAACCAGCTGTAAGTGGTGTGTAACTGCACCCTTTCTACTTTTTGCATCATGAGGGGGTGCCTGGAGGTGGGTCTGGCAGATGGTGTGGTCTTCTGTGCCGCCCCACTGGTGGGATTCCTCCAGCAGCGCCCATCATAGATGTCCTCATGTCCTCACAGTGGGACAGAAGGAGTAAGCTGAGAGTGACTCAGTGACTCTGGCTCCACAACAGCTGATGTGTGATTGTGAAAGCCGCTCCAAGTACCAGACATGCTGGCAGCCACCTGCCTGCTGAAGCCTGGGGTGGCCGGCTGACTGCCCAGCCGCCCTGCGGGGACGTGTCCGAGGTCTGCCCGCTCCCTGGGTGCACTCGGGCATGTGGTCCCGCGTGTCCCCAGGGGCTGCCCTGCCACGCTGCCGCCCGCCTTGCAGACACGCTGCTTCCCAGCAGGAGGTCTGCAGGCAGCCTGAGGGCTAATTTTGGCCAGAAGAGGAGAAGATGGGGTATACACCAAATGCTAAACCTCCAGTTTTGTGATAGACTTCTTGTTTGCTTTTCTTAGGCTGGAGCTTAACGGCTTCTGAAAGTCATGGTAGTGCCCTGCCATTCAGTAAATCTCCATCCTGCCTATCCTACTCTATTTAACTGTACATCTTACTTTGTTTCAAAGAATAGACATATGTACTGCTAAATGTTTCTCTTTCCTGCAGCCAAAAGCCAAGGCTAATAAGCTAAATAAGCTAATCAGTGTGTAGGATGCTTTTTTTTTATGAAAGAGAATGAATAAGAGTACAACTAATAAAACATAAGAATAGTTTGAATAGAAAAAAGTGTGAATTTATATTGCTACATTTGACAAATATTTAAAAAAACCCATGTTTGTGTTTATAAAACCTGTTAACCAATCTGACACTCGTGACAATAATTATAGTAATGATAATAATCATTGTAGTATGAAATGAACAGCAGGGAAAAAGGCTGTGCTAACAATAATCACCGGTATAGACAACCACCAGAGCTCGTAAGCTAACAAATCACTGAAGAAATTACTGTAACGCTATGCTTGGATCAATAACACAAATTGTTTGGTACTCACATAAGTTAAAAGAATGAGAGCAATTAATGTCATTGTTTCAAATCATTGATCAGATACTTTAAAAAAAGTGTCAATTTTAAAACCTAACATGTGCCTTTTTGCCACGGGTCCTTTGAACTTGTAATGAGTCATTAAAATTTGAGGCATATCTTCACTGGTTTAAATAAATATAACTCCATTGAAGTCAATGGCATCATGCCATTTTAGATCTAGGTCTAATTACCTTCAGTTTTGATAGTGAAGCCTAGAAGATACCACTAAGTGGGTGATTCACTTCAACTTTGCTGGCAACTGCTGTCTGGATACTGTTTGGCTTATTGGTCATCAGGGTGAGTTGGAAGATTTAGAAAAGCATCTGAAATCAGGGAAAAAAGTGCCAAATGGTTGCAACAAAGTGAAAAATAATATAAAAGAAGTGGCATAAATGAGAGAGAGAGGGGGAGGGGAGCGGGGAGAGAACTCACTTAGGACAAGACTTTCAAAGGCATCTTGGTACATCTACTTACCATAAACAGCAGTGTGATTTTCAAACAATGTGCATCTTTTGGAGTGGCCACATGAGTAACACCTAGGTGTCTGAACTCCACTCTTGGGCATGGTGTGATAGAGGTTAGGGCTGTATGGACTCTGACAAGTCACTGCAAGCCCACTGGCAAGCCAGTTTGGAGAGATGCTGGCTCTCTTTCCTCACTTTTTTTGTGGGCAGGACAAAGTTTGGTAGCACTTGAGGTACTTGAGGATGTAGCTGTGTCTGGGGCTCAGGCAGAATGGCAATGAGGCAGCACCTGGCATTTAAACAACCGTGAAAATTAAACATCTTCTTCCAAGTTTAAACAGCACCTGAGCGGTGGCCTGTGGGTTTTAAATCTGGGGTTATATTCTGAAGTGCTAGCAGGGTGCACAAAGTACCTTTGTGGATCATGTCCCAAAGGTCTTTGAAAATCCTGCAAAGTGCCTAACTCACTTCGGCAACTTTGTACCTAGGTTTGGTTTGGAGCTTTGAGACCCACATAATAAAAAATAAATGCCTTAGGGGAAGATCATTTACTAACCAGTACAATATGCTCATGTACATTCTTTGTGCAAGAGTGATATTCATCCAAAATAGTGAAGTGGTTTATTTTAAAGGAACATGTGTGCTTAAATGTCTTACACAACATCAATATTTTCAGCTACTGGCTGTTATATATCTTTAATTATTGATCAGGCCAAATTGGTAACAAAGTTAAACTTAAATGGCAAGGGATTCAAGACCACTGATTGGGACAACTGATTTTTAACAGATTTTCACAATGAATGATGCTGCAAATTATAATCAGTTATATCAGCTACAAATGAGAACCTATGCTTTTAGTAATTTCTATGATTTTTAGAGTTTCTTAGAACCTATATAAGTATAATCATGCAATGTTCAGTCTTGAATAGCTTTGTCAAGAAGAACTCCTATTAACACGGTTTCTCTGCTATAAGAAATTTGTCACAGTGGGAGGTGGATTAGATCTAAAATGAAAGGGTCTTCCATCTATGTAAAAAGACACCAAACACTGTCACTGTTTATTTGTAATATGGAAGACAGAAGAGGCAAAAGTCAATAGTAATTCTGCATCAGAAGGGACTTACCTATATATACATTACCAAGGTAGCAAAAGCTGTGGGAGATTCTTTACAGTAATTGCATTAGTTGTGTAATAATAGTAACAAAAATATCATTAACAATATTACAACAGAGCCAAAAGCCTTATTCTTTCAGGCATATTGGGTCCAAATGTTTAGCAAAAGAGTGTTTCTCTTTTTAGCAGCTTTCATAAGCAAACAAGATTGACAAAGACTAGAATGGGAAACAAAGGTAAAATGAGCTGTTCACAATTACAAAACAAATCAGTGTCACAAGCCAGGAATAAGACAGCCAGTCTTCTGGCTCACAGGCTTCTTTTCATATTGCCCATCATAATAATAGCATAAAATGCATAAAATAAACTCCTAGAATGAAAATTAAGTTAGTATTTGTAGGATCACCATTAGCAAATTATGCATGCATTTTTGTCTAATATTACCTACTTATTCTAAATATTAAAAAATGGTTTTTATCTGCTTAATGTTAGAATCTTGATTCTGTGTTATTGGAAGTGCTGAAAATAGGAAGACTATGCTAAGGGCAGTTCTCAGCTGGTTAGATCAAAGATCACATTCATAGAACTTTTACGTATTTATTAGGTAGGATTCCAAACTCTGATGTCCACCTCTCACTGCTTTATTAGCAGAATATACTGGTAAATGAAAGAGAAAAGAAACAGCAGCAACAAAAGATTAAATGACTTGCTGATTTAGGGAGAAACAAATTTTTCTGTAAGCACTCAACCTAAAGAAGTGTGGTTTCCTATTGATTTGTATCCTTTAAAGTTTCTGTGCTGGTACTGAACTACTCCAAATCCCATTATGTTCTTATATTATCCTCTCTTCTTCTCCCCTCCAGGCTCATGTAAAGCTATGCATTAGCTGATTAAGCAGCTGGTTGGTGGCAAACAAAATGTATGGTAAGCAAGTTTCCTTTAGTTTTTCCTCAGTGAGAGCTGAAATTGGGGGTTATTTCCCGTACTTAGTTAATAATTTTCACAAAATTTGTTGAAGTATGACTTTGTGACCTTTATCCCTCTGTCAAACTCAATTAAAACTGCCCAGTGGGTTCAAAAGTCATTGCAGAATGTTGGACAGACATCTGCCCAAACAACATAATCACATCAAGATAATTTATTTAGGAAAACATGGCAGAAAATAGATTTAACAGATCTTGGTTTATTTTGGCATTTTCACAATTTATTTCTTGGTTTGATTTTGCAAATGTGAATCACAAATGTGTGGTGATTATTATTCTCATGGAAGAGTTTGGTTTCATCTTATTCATGCACTGGGAGATCAATGTGGTTTTGGTTTTGCAAACTAATATCCGGGGTGATTCAAATCCAGCTGTTATATTATACAAAACCCTAAAGTCTAATTAACTCCTGATTACTGAAAAAATTATGAAAGAACTAAATAACTTTATTTTGTAGAGACAATGGCTTAACTGTATCACGAACAGTTAAGTAACCAAGAATGAAAAGAACAGTTTTTCAGCTCATTTTTCTGCTTATTATTTAAAAATAAATGTGAAGCTTTGCCCAAAATATGGATCAAATATTTTCTTCAGTTCTTTCATTTTCATACTTTTTTGAATGTCTGGAATTTATCTCAGGACCAAATGTGCTAAAATAACAAGGGGATGATATTTGACTGGTATTCAAGCCTGAGCCTTTACAAGAACATTGCATGACAGTTCCAGCCTGAATTTGCCAAACTGACACTTATTGGTCTTAAGTTCTAAAAAATATGCAAAATGCTGCTGGTGTCCTGGGGAGGGGCCGGGGGGGGGGGGGAGGCATTTAATGGGGGTGGCATTGTGAAATATAACTGCTTTTGGAAAAAATGGGATTCCACAGAACACAGGAAAAAGGGGACTGAGTGCAATGTCATATTTGCTAGTAACAGACCTATTTGGCAAAGAAATATTCTGTCAAGAAGAGTGGGAAAATTAGACTGGATGAAGCACCAAGGAAAGTATCAGAGGAAACAATACTGTATTAGCAGAAAGGACAAGATGATCTACCCAGTGGACATTTCTAATTGTTACAATTCAGATCAGAGTCTGCTGTAACTAAGAATGTCTGGAGTCATTGTGTTCCTTTAAACAAGACAGAGATGCTGCCAATTATCCTTTTAAAGTACTATGTTCACTGCAAAACTGTTGGACTTTCTTTGCTATTTTAAAAGAGTAACACACATGTTTCTCCACGCAAGACAATTTATTTTTCAGGTGAAAGGAAGGAAAGAAGCAGTGTGGAAGACAGACAGGTCTGTTCATGCACACCGTATCTCTCAAAGGTGTGGACAGGGCAGGGAGACCCAGGAGAACAAATTCAGAAATAAGGGGTGGAATCTGACATGTACGATCAGTAGCTGATCATGAACCTGCGTAGGAGGGTTTCATTCTTGACAAACCTTTCTTTATCATTTAAATGCTTTCACCATTGAAGAGCGGAGCTGGCCAGGCTCTTCAATGGGAAGTTTTAAATAGTGATCTAAGAGCTTGATCCCATCTAAAGCCCTGTGTAACTGGCCTTTCTTTATCCTCATACTGCATTGCAACAAAGCCGCTAGCATCCCCCTGCCCCCAGCTCCCTAAGGCTCCTGTCCTTATGTTCTCACTGGCAGAGCAGATCCTGGCAGGGGGCTGCGTATCTTGCCCAGAACGATGGTTCACAAAAGCTGCTTTCTCACACAACAACAGATTAACCCCAGTTTCTTTGCTCTGTGATAACTGCCCATGCACAGGATCCTGTGGTGAGGTACCTGCCACGTAACTCTCTCTGCCCATATGTCAGACATCTAAAGTGAGTCATTCTGGCCGACACTATAATCCCTAAAGACACAGGCACCAGCAGGGGACAATTCATCCCATTTGAAAGTAAGTGTTTAAATGGAGTGGACTGGCCTCAAGATGTGAACATCTCTGCTCCACTGACTGTAGAAGAAATATCTATATCTGTTTGTCTCTATCTCCATCTCTCTCTCTCTCTCTCTCCCCCCCTCTCTACCACTGTCTTTATCATCTCCATAACTGCATTAGATGATACAAAAAAATTTTGGAAAGTTAAAGCTACCTGAGATAAATCCGAGCCTCATTCCCTTATACTGCCTTCCATGTAAGATAATCTGAGATCACTGTAACAAAAGACGGGTCAAAATGGGAATTCAGAAATCCTGGTACAGCAGTTTGGAAATCTTGGTTTACCTCTTCTCTTCACCATCTGGGAAAAAGGTCATATACTCTTTTGGGTATATAATAGCACAGGGAGTGGCATCCTGGAGAAACTGGACCATTTCCACCACTTCATGCAACACTCAGTTTCTAGGAACTGCATCGAAAAGACTTTCTAAAGGGCAAAAGGGTGGTCAAGAGCAGAATTGCTTTCCCATAACACTATATGGGAAAGGAAATAGGTACTAGCTCCTCTCCAGGAATGTCTGTGCAGGAGGACATGGAGCAGACAACTGGGAAAGGAAAAAAGGGAGTACAGAAATTAGATTAGCAGAGTAAAGATACTCTGATCACAGAGGGATCTTTTACTTATAAAGTAAGGGCACTGCTGAAGCCTGAATCAAGGCTAAAGTAAATTTGACCAGTCTCTTGGCCACAGACATGCTAATAAAAACCTAAAAGTCTCATGTTAGCAATCAAGAGACTGTAATTTGCAGTACAAAATAAATTCATGAAATCATTATGAAACTTCAAAACAAGATCTCATTCAGAGTCTCCAAATTGCCTTCAGTAACTTTATTTCCTTTACAAGGGATAGAAGACTGTAAGGCATTGAAGCAGAATAAAAATGATGAAGGTTTTTCAATGGACTCATTGTAGGAATAAAGAAAATAAACTATCAAACTAGCCTTTATTGTCAAGGTAAAGAGCCATTTCTGTGCTGGACGTTTCTACACTGATTTGTGAGACACACTGTCTCCATGTAAAGTTTACATCTATATCCTATTCACATTTTGGTCCTGAATGCAGCAAGAAAAAATAGGTTAAAATAACTGGGAATTATTCTCCAAAAAATTATGTCACCATTACCTCAGAGTAAATGTGTCTTTAGGTTTTTGTTGCTCCTTAAATAGCTTTTTTGTGCTGCTAGAGTTTAAGCACTGCTGGAACTCTGTCAATTCTTGACCTTTTTTTTTTTTCTTGCCTAAGTAAGGAAAACTCCCAGCTGATTGTAAGAGTGCTCTGTTGCCATCACAAAAGACCCTCTTCTTTTGGAGAAAAGCTGAATTTCCGGTGTGAGATCATCAGGTTCAAGAAAAGGAGAAAAAAATGCTCTTAAAAAAATAACTGAAGCAGACAGCAGAGCAGGAATTGGTGATTATCTATCTGGCATGCAGTCAGATCGTCAGTCATGGCGAGGCACGAGGAACACTGGCTCTGCAGCTGCAGGCTGAAAAAAATTGGTGAGACTAAACAGTGAGCATTTATCAACAACTGGAAGCATTTAGACAAAGCAACTAATTTTTCATTGTCCTCCTTTATAATCTTTTTTTTGCTACATTTTGCTCCAGTCAGAAAGGCAATTAGCATACAGAGTTCTCATCAGTCCTTCTGAGAGCGTTCTCTCCTTTCCTGGATTGACAAAGTAAATTGTACACAAGCAGTTTTTGGCCTGATTAAAAGATCTGGGGGCAAGGTAGATGGCATAATTTATTTATTTTTAATGGGATAAAGCAGGGACTGTTCCAAAGGAGCTGGATCGTGGTGAGAAAGAGGGTGCTTCTCCCCAGTTGTGCTCTGTACTCAAAGTACTCTGACTGTAAAATACTTGAGCCTTCAGAAGTTTAGGGCCTTGGTCAAATAATACTTGGTCCCTTTCAGCTGCTGCAGGCTATATTGCTGCGACAGCGAGAAGCAGAGTTCATAGGCTGGTCTCTTTTCCACAGAAATTCAGTTTACAGTCATGAGAGACCTTGCAAAGCTGAGAGAAGCAAAAAGTGGGGACAGATGTGCCTCAGGCTTGCTCTATCTTCTTACTGCTGCGGCTTCTCAGAAGGAGGTGTGCAGTGGAGTTGGTAAAAAATTGGGGTAGATAGAAGCATGTGAGTATTGGAAAGCAAGTTATCAGTGGTGGGATGTTGATAGTAATGACAAAATGTTTTGCTTTTGCTCTAATCAAGACTATAAAGTCACAGAGAGCTTGCACTGTTATCATGGGATATCCTTGTCTTACACGTTTAGAAATGGCTAATGATTTCCTTTGGCATGTAGGCAGTGCAGGTACAATCTGTCCCTATCCTCAGCATGCAATGGAGGGCTTTTTCCTTTCTTTTGTTCATGAATTCAGAGACTATACATATAACATGGAGGCAAAATGCTTTGAAAAGTGGCGTACTGCTTGCTTGCAATACAGAGGGAAAGCTGTGAGTATATCTTAGGCAAGAGCGTATGTTGATTGGAGGGGTAACCATCATTGGCAATATGCCTTCTTAAATCTTAAAAGAAGTTTAGATAAACACCAAAAAAAAAAAAAAAAAAGAAAAAAAAGTATGGCAGAAAGCAAGTTTTCTCTAAGGGAAAAAGGACTGGATGTCCTAACCATTTTTTATTATCTCCTGACAGATACATCAACTGAGGACTTGGCCCTTCATTTCTGCTAATTGTATATAACTCATTGCATGGAGAATTAACTAGGTGGCAGTAATCACTCAATGATCTCAAATGTACATCATAAACCTTACAAGTTTTCTTGTCAGATTAAAATTGGGGGAGGGGGAGGATGGACAAGTTTCAGCTCCTAAAAGAATATTTTGTCTTAACTACACTTTGCAGCAGCTTATATAGCAGATTTATGGCTAGCACAAAGAAAGCATTCATGGATCCTGGTTCATCACTGACGTTGCATATGCACAGAGCCTTTAACTCTATGTGCTGTGAAGAGCTGCTGAATTTAGAGAACTTTATATTTGGTTCCCAAACTATTAACAGAAAATATATGCTGCGCAGAACATTATCCACTGTTGCTTCATCCTGACTGGTGTTCAGCTACTCTGTACATTAAACAGTTGCCACATAAGAATGTATAGGGAGAGAAAAACAGGAAGAAAGAGGGGGACTTCTGATGAAACTGAGAAAGAGTAACTGAAAAAAGAATACAATGATATGGTGTAACCCTTCTGTAAGTTGAAACAAGCCCATGTCTCCTAAAACCCATTTATTATGAAATCACTATAGACATCAAAATTTTGCTCCAGTCTGTGTCAGTATCAGCAACTGGGAGGACATGAATAAAAATAAAATGTAAGCTATAAGAGCTTATTCAGTGTACAGCTCCCAAGAAAGAGGCCCAAGTAGAAATACAACTCGGTGAAGATCTCACTTAAAAATCTTTTGGCGGGAAGGTAGTCAGTGTCTGACTGTAAAAATTCTAGGGCTTGTTTATCCCTCAGTCCTGAGTTTCCTCCTGAATTTTAGGAGATTGGCTGCAGTTACAGGCGTATTTGAGAAGGTCACTTTCTTTTAGTTGTATGATTTTTTTTTAGTTTTTCTTAATTTTGAACTAAAGTGGTCCAGTCAATATCTGTCTAGTCTGGGACTAGATGTTTTCAAACGGCATGTTTGAGTTCATGCTACAAAGCTCTTACTAGTTCTGTGGTGATGCTTAAGAATGTATAACTTGGCAGATATGAAAAAAGAAAATAGAAATACAGTTCACCAGACAGAAAAATGGGCAAACATTCACATTCCTCTAAAGGAATGTGAAAAAATCTACATTGATATGAGGGCAATGCCTTATATTCATGACCACACATCATATGAATGGAAGGAAGCACAAAACTGAGATCTCAGTAGGCCATTAATCATGAAAACTCTCTCTTAAGTAAGTTATGATCCGATTTTGGAACTGACTATACTCTCTTTGTAATACGAACCCATGAAATTCATTATTGTTTTTGGAAATAAGTGTACTTTTGCTCCAAGTTCAATGATAAAATTCATGATTGGTTGTATCTGTACTAAAGAGTAGGAAGTTGTGCCCAGTGTTGCTGGTAGTGGATTTGACCAAGTTATCTATGGAATGAACCTCCTCAGAGTTTTGGCTCAGAAACAAAGAAGATGCAAGAAAATATGTTGACTCTTTGAGCTGGGGAAAAAAAAATCACTGGCATGCATTTCTGTGGAAGAGATATTATAACAGCCAGCAGTAGAAACAGAATACACAATCTGCAGCATATAAGTGCTTTTGACTATTAAAGAATCAACTGTGATATCTAAGTAAATATATATTAAAATAATTATTATTCCTGATTAAGGATCCTCTGTGAAATTAACAATAAAACTCCAGAGACAAAAGGAAAAGAATCAAAAGTAAAGACATTTATGAAAGTTCTAAAAACTGAAGGGAAAGGAAATTATATCGTTAATGTAGCAGATTCTTAAAATAGTGGGTGACTGGGTAGAAATACTTCTATACAAAGACTGAAATGTAACAGATACACCCACATCACTGTAATGCAGCTTTCCCCCTCTCACATTATCTGTGGCTGAATTCATTTTTTTTTTTTCTTTTTGTCATAACAAGATCATCAGGAACTCTCTTTATTCAAAGATATATTTTTTTTCTCCTTTATTCATGCATGTTAGCCACTTATTTTCCCACTGATTATAAATGAAACACTGGTTGTGCTTCACCAATTCTACATGGTAATTGAAAGAAGGTTCTTTAAATTATTACCAAGAATTAAAAAAAAAAAAAAAAAAAAGAAGAAAAGTCTTACAAAATAAATGCTGTATGCCAAAGACTGTTTCACTTATTTATCCAAGGCCCCAAATTATGACAGAATTTTCAAGGATCAGTACAGTACCATGGTGGTTCAAAACTAACAGGAAAGAAGTGAATCTCAGCCAGTGTTAAAGGGAAGGGGTAGTAGGACATGAGGGAAAAGCATGCCCCATTCCCTTTGGCACGGCTTTCCACTTTATGCACACTGACTTGTTTACTCCAGTGCACATCTGTGAAGTATCATCAGGTGAATTTGGTTTTACCCCCAATGGACATCAATGTAGTTTACTGCACACAGTGTGAAACAATGGAGAAGTTTGCTACAGTCTTTTATCATATCCCAAATCCTTATCTGTGTGCTACAAAGGGGGAGATCTTAGGCACTGGTTTTACCACAGTGGAGATAAAACATACATTTGGAGGAACATAGATAAACTTATCTGTATGTATACAAACATATATTTGGAGGACTAGTGACTTTGGTTTTTTGCAGGTGTGAGAAGGTCTCGAAATTTGAAAAGATTTTTTGCCCTTTTTTCTTTGGCTTTTGTGGTTTTCTCTTTATAGTACTAGATTCATCATTTAGATTTGGACTTCTACTTTTTAAAAATGTTGCGGTTTAAGTAATATACTTACCTACCTGCTTAGTTTATTGTCACAACACAAATTTTTTATGTGCTTAAAGTGAAGCATTTTCCAAAGTATGTTGCTGAACAAAAGCCTACATATTATCTCCAACCTCGGAAAAAACCCCAATTACCCTTATATTTTTATTTTTTGTCCTAATTTTGCTATGAATTTCATATATGACTTTTAGCATGTGTTTTCATCTTCCCTTTTTTCTTGAAATATCTCTGTAATAACATTCCCTCTCTTGTCTAGCAATTGACAAAAACAATAGAAATCAACCCAGTATTTTCTTGTAGGATTTCTCCCTAATCAATCCACCTAATCTTTCTCATTTGTAAAATAGAAAGAAAAATGTTCCTTTACTCATGGAAAGCTAATATTGCTTAATCACATTTGAAGAGTTTTGAAATCCATAGGTTGTCCATGCTGCAGAAGTGTTAAGAATTTTAATTTTGATAAAATGTTAGAGGGCTTTATGAATTATTATCTAGTGAATACTGAAGATCTCTGGTACATTGTTAAAATCTTGATATTGTATTTTAAGTACTGCAAAACTAATCAATTCCTGTTTATATAGGTGCAGGTATATAATATGTATAATATTATCTATAATTTTATGTTAAGCTTGATACCTCCATTTGAGAAATCCAATAATGAAGTTTGTTAAAAGCATATTGGATCCATTAACTACACCCTTAACCAGAGAGGGAATTCAGGTAGCCTAAATCATCAACATAATAGCTGAAAGAATAGAAAGCCAGAAAAGTACGAAGGAACCTTACAATTTCCTTTCTCTCTTTTTTTTTTTTCAGTTTATGCTAAATAACTCTTGTTCATTCAATCTTCCATTGTGGATCATGAGTTCATTGACCTCTGATCATTTTTGGATCCTTCAGTTTGGTTCTATCCAACTAGTTCTCATCTTTGTAAGAGCAGTCAAGCAAATGCTCATACAGAAAAAATATCTCCTCTAGATAAAATTACAAAATATATTTCAATTGGCTAATTATTTCCGTCTCAAGTGGCCAGTGAATCAGTGAGATTGCTTCTGAACACATCTTTCTGTTTCAATGTGCATGTTGAGGACTCTTCAGATTGTATGGTGCCTTTCACTATGAATAAAAGCAGTGTTATAACACAGATAAAAGAAATAAAAGAAAGTAGCCACATGACAGCGTTTCTGCAAGATATATTACTGCCAACAAAAACTTTAATAAAATATTAGGATTAACATATTAATTCAATATGATTTAAGTATTCAAAAATATCTCTCATGTTACTCTATTATAGTGACGACCCAAAGTTATTGCAATAAAAACTCTTAATTATAGTACTTCCACTAATTGCTATTATGTATTTTAGGAGCATTAGTCAGTTTGGGTTTTTTTTAATTCCTGAGACTCCCTGCAAAAAAGGAGAGAAAATTGGACTAACTTCTGGAGTCACCTCTATTAGACACCATTCTATTCTGGATCTACTTTTTAGTATTCTGCTGCTACAGCATTCAGAGATCCCTAGAGGATCATCCATTTAATATTAAGATTTCTATAATGTCTGCAGGATTTTGAAGCCAATTTTATTGTCAGGAAATCCTACCAGGAGAGAGACACTCAAAAAACCTAAACTTTTCTTCTTGCTCTTTTCTTAACTAAACTAGATGCTGTTCTGACTGAATGCTGAATACCTCTTGTTCTGGAAAAATATTGCCAAGAGTCAAAGCTTCTATTTTGCACTCTATGGCTTACTGCAAGGGTGCAGTACTATGGGAGAAAAGGAATTTGCTGAATCTTGAAGTCCAGCTTGCAAGTGATTTTATGCCTACAATTTACTGTTTAAGAGTTATTGCTCGTTCATGACTAACTGATGTTTTGCACTCTTAAGTGAAGTTTCCAAGTTGAAACAGGTAAGCTGACAGAAGCAAATCAAGAAATCACTCAAACCTCCCAACCTTAAACTTAAAGTAATCCATTTTATGTTTATAGCAGTTAGTTTTGAGGTTGCTTTGTTTTTAATTCCTTATCAATTGGGGACCTTATTATATGGTCCTGTATCTTGGAATGAAAGTGTTGTTGCTGTAAAATGGATTGTCATCATCAGGCCTGCATGGAATAAAATGTACCAGGAAGATCCCAGGGTATACTGTTTTTTTTCTTTGGTAATATTTCCCGATGAATTTTGCAGGCTAATAAGGACTGTCACTAAAAATTAGTAAGATAGCTAATAATAGATTATTTTGTAGTTTCAGCTTAGCATGAATGGATCTGAAAACACAGAACTGTTAAACTCAGCTTTACAAGATCCAGACAACAGATTCATACTCTGCTAAAATTTTACCTGAGTGAATAACAATTGCAGATATATTTAGACACCAAATTTTAATGCATTTCTTGAATATGATCAGCATTTTCCAAGACAAACTATAGTGTGGTCATAAAACACTCATTCTATTAGAGGTCCAGAAGTTACTCTTTGGAAGAAATAGTTGAATAAGTTAGTATTTATGGTTTCTATGGGAGAAGTGATGTCTGAGGAGGGATTTGGAAGAAAAATGAATGAATGTCAGTGGCACTAGTTTGGAAATTATTTAGTTTATTATTCTGATCTCTCTGCACCAAGATTGTAAACTGGTAAGTTACTGAGATTCATATAAATTGTATACAAAATCTCCAAATAAATCCTGCCACATTAAAAAAACCATGAAAATTTAAAAATGTAATTCCTGAAACAGAAGAATGTCTCTACTTTAATTCTATCCCTGTGCACTTGTGTATTAGAAAATAGCCTTAAAATTACATGACCTTTCATAGTATAGAGTACAAGTCTTTTGGATTATTCAGTCCAGTGGGGGAGGCTGCTAATTTATGTTCTTTATTTTCTCGCTATGCTGTCTGATCCAGAGTTTGCTCCATCTAATTTACTTATCTGGCTCCATACCATGCTTATCCTCTGATCAACTGATTGCTCTCATGTCTCAGGTCACCATCAGTTTGGTTTGATTTTCTTTTGTGTTTATTACACTTCTGATTTTAGAACCATCTGCAGAAATGATAACCATTTACTCTACAACAAGTATGTATGCACAAGTCAGCTTTTGAGGTGGTGGTGGGAAAGAAGCCAGCCTTATCTTAATGAGTGGGTTCAAGAAGCCTAATTATGTTCCTTCCTCTGAAAGATGCAAGCAGTAAAAATTTGTCCTTATTATTGATAGATACTGCATCATTGTGACCAGAGCCAGCCTGGGAACCAGAAGAGACTACATGAATGAACTGTGAATGGAGAACCATTATCTGGAACTCTTTGGACCAAAAAAACCCCAATCCTGTGCTGAACTGTTTCTTTGATAAGGAAAAGTCAGGAGAGAGCATACTCCTTTCCTTAAGCAGCAAGTCACTGTGTTCAAAAGAGTGCTTGGAAGGGTGATAGTTTATTGCAGGCATCCACACACCATAGGTGTAAGTGTCTGCTGTCTGTCCTTAAGGAGTGCAATTTGCTCTCCAGCTGGTTAGCATTTATGCAGCAAACAGCAGGAAGAACTAAGTGGAGCTGCAAAGTGTTCCTGTGTAGCTCAGCAGAAAAATGTTCTCTGCTCTGCATTCCTTTGGGCTGCTCAGACAAATTCTAATTGACAGGCTTCAGCAGCACCTGCCATTACCTGTGCACTCACCATTGCACTGGTCAGGAAAAGATTGAGCTGTATGTAATGTTAACAATGAAAAAGGACAGAAGTATCTTGTGGAGGTGTAATAGTGAGATTTCTCTTTGCAAAGAAGAATTACACCCTTTCAGCTATTTCCATGAAATGATTTGTTTGTCAGAATAACCAGGAATGATCATAATGGTGGGGTTTTTTTGAGAAAATAAAAAAGTAAATGATATGTAAGCAGCTCTATTAATTATAGAATGTCATATTACTGAATTCATAAAGAACAATATAACATTCCTTTGCTTTTTTTTTTCTTGAAATAAAAAAATAGAATCCCTGTATGTGATACTGTAAGAAGCCAGATCAAAGCAATCAACAAGCAAAGTTTTCACAAGCACCAAGATGATGAAAAGGACAACCCCCTTCTGATAGGAAGTGTTTTTGGAAGTAACCTAAACACTTCTGAAAAACTCCACTTTCTATATCCAAAGTTTATGTAGCAGAAACTTCTCTTTTAATGGATGACACAACAGGTTTAGATCATGTGTCTGTAAATCAAAGCTCTTGCACGTATAGTGATGTGCCTGATAGAAATTAAGTTGCATGGAACGGTGCTTATACCTGCATGTGGGTCACAGGGAAAAAAATTGGGAAACCACACACTTAGAAAACTAAATATGGAGGTTTTTCATAGTCCATGGAATTATAATTGGAATGAATATAAGCTCAATGACAGGAAAAAAATGGAAATGTGCACAGCAAAGCAATAACAGGATTTATAAACCAGAGAAATTATTTGAAATATAAGCTACAAATGGGACATTTAGACAGAAATAACTACATTGGAGAGGAGAAGCAATGCATGATATGAGGAATTTTCTTTCTGAAATAGAATTCTGCATTTAGGGTGTGTCCAAAATGAAGGTTCATAACTCAACAGAACAGCACTGGTACTTTCCTTGATTCTTACTTCCACTGCTTGCAAGATCTTTGACAGAGAGAGGTATATAAGGGTGGGTCACTGACAGCAGCCTGCAGAAAGAGAATCCCTTTCATATATTATAGAATAAATTTATCAGATATGGGGAAACTTATGAGAAATTTTATGCTGGATGCCCAGTGAATAAAGTCCATTTTGTGCTGGGATCCATCACATTTCTTACAGTGTTTCTTCTCACTGATCCTTGTTTCTTGTGAAGCAAAAAAAATATTTTTATTAGGTCAATGGAAGGAATTAATGTACGTATGTCCTGCTTTCAGCTAGGATGGAGTTAATTGTCTTCCTAGTAGCTGGTACAGTGCTGTGTTTTGAGTTCAGTATAGGAAGAATGTTGATAACACACTGATGTTTTCAGTTGTTGTTAAGTAATGTTTAGTCTAAAGTCGAGGATTTTTCAGCTTCTGATGCCCAGCCAGTGAGAAAGCTGGAGGGGCACAAGAAGTTGGCATGGGACAGAGCCAGGGCAGCTGACCCAAACTGGCCAAAGGATTATTCCATACCATGTGGTGTCACATCTAGTATATAAACTGGGTGGAGTGGGGGCGGGGGGATCGCCGCTCAGGGACTAATGGGGCATCGGTTGGCAGGTGGTGAGCAATTGCATAGTGCATCACTTGTATATTCCAATCCTTTTATTATTACTATTTTCATTTTATTAGTGTTATCATTATCATTATTAGTTTCTTCTTTTCTGTTCTGTTAAACCGTTCTTACCTCAACCAGCGAGTTTTACTTCTTTTCCCAATTTTCTCCCCCATCCCGCTGGGTGGGGGGGAAGTGAGTGAGCATCAGCATGGTGCTTAGTTGCCAACTGGGGTTAAACCATGACAACGTACCTTCTCTAATTCTTCTTAGATCTCACTTCTGCAATGTAAACACCTGTTGCAATTCTTTCTTACATTGTGCTTTTTGTGTAGAATTTCATATGCAGTATTCATTATTTGATATTCCATATTTGCAATCACTAACTTCCTACTTTATAGTGGAATCACCCTATTCATTGGATTAGCAGGAAGGAATGGTTTTTAAGCCTTAAGATTACCTTGGCTCTGAAAATCTAAGCAGAACATCACCATAAAAAGGACACACCTGTTACAGCACTAACACAGAAGAATTCCTTTTGACCACCATAACATATAAAAATCTACATACAAACTGATGAAAAGCGGTGATAATGTCCAGTAGCAGTGTGGGGTGGTAAAACACTTAAGGCAACAACACTTCATCCATGATAATGGCAGATGGAAGTGGGAGGCAGTTCATGCTCTCTGACCATACCTGGAGACATAGCTGCACAAACCTCACTGCACCTGGCCTTCAACAGAGAGAACAAGTTTGTAACAGGATTAGGGATCTACCCAAGAAGAATCCTTTTAGTGATCCGCACCATTGCATTGCCTTGTTACCTCAATCTGTTCATCATGAGACCTTTTGATCAGTTCTTCCAGAATGCAGAAGCATTTCTGTCTGGCCTACTTGTAACTGCTTAAAATAAATTCTGCATTGAGCATCAAATTATCCGTGGTATATTTCTATCCAAATGCAATGGGTTAAATTAAACTGGCTAATGTTTAGCTTCATGTAATCTCTAGATGATTTGGGCTGAAATATTCTAGGGAGTGATTACAAATGGCTTATCCAGAGTATCTGAGAGGGAAGTAACTGTAATAGAAACCATGCACTTGACAGAATTAAATGCTTGTAAAATGCAGTGATTGTATCTGTTACACTTGAATACAAGACAGATTATTTATTTCCTCTAAATGAAAAAGGAATCTCAATGCAAAATCTTATCTTGGTGTTAATTGGGTTTAGTTGCTAAAAGCCTGGTTCCCTGTACTCTCCACTTAATATCTTCCACTCTGCTAAAATACTGTAAATGTTGCAGAATTAACCCATATCCTTGCACAATGGAATACAGAATTCTTGCCTCCCAGTTTCACTTGGCTAATTTTTTATATTATTTTTTTTTGCCTAAGCACCTAGACAATGGCACGTTTACGCTCAGCTTCACCAATATAATTAATGCTGATAATTTTGCTTTGTTTCACTTTTGTATTCATTTATTTTATTCTTGCTGCCAATCTTTATTGACTACAGAAGAAGCACTTATTATTATTGGCATTTAAGCCATTACAATTTGCTGGGCAAAATTTTATCACTTGCTTTTTTAGAATTTGCAAATATTGGATGCTCTGTTCTGTACAAGTATTTAATGTTCTTTGTCTCTCATAACATGTAATTACAGAAAAAATGGGTGCTGTGTGGCACAAAGAAGCTTTGTGGATATACTTACCAACACCGTAAGACAGTTTCTTTACACCTTAACAACTGTAAGAGTGCACAGGAGTTCAGGGTTCATAGATCTAATGGCTTTAAGTGGCTTTCAGTTAGAAGTCTAAGTGCCAGCTACTCACATTTTTATAATGAGTCTGCAGCTTTGAAAAAGAAACTAATGATTAGCCACACTGTATCATAGAAGAAAGAGATTTCCCTCTGTGGGAAGAATACTATAGTTGCATGGAAAAAAATTAAAGGTTTAATAATATTCCTTGTTGAAAGACTATTTCTGGAAGCCTGCAGTCTGGAATGTAAAAAAAGGCTGCTATAAATATTACAATGTTTAATCTCTGATATGTATAGAAGGGAAACACTTTCATCCTGCTGCCTGGGCAATTAGACACACCTCTTCGATGCACTCAGTAACAGAAATTGTTCTTATTCTCCATTGATTTATCTGCTAATTCTTATTGCTTTGTACCCTGATAAAGCTCTGGAGTTTTCCTCTTTGTTCTTTCAAGAACATATAGAAATTCACATTTGTAAACAAAGCAAAACGAGTAACTCTCACAATGCTTTCTACTATATGGAGATATTATATTGTATAGGTATTTTGCCTTATAGGCAAAATTTGCTAGATAGGTAAAATTCCCTTGCCTTTGTAGACAAACAAAATCAGAAGGGATAGATTAGGGGCTATTTTCCTATCACTTACCATGATTTGTTTGTCTTTAGGTTTAATGTTACTTGAACAGAGACTGGTTTGCATTTAATTCCTAACACTGTTGCTGGCTGTAATTTTTATGATCATGAGACTGTTCAGAGCCCTAGGCACATTATGACCCTGGGGTGCTTTTCAGTGCAGAAACACAGAACAGATAGATGGTCTTTACAGCTCTTTCAGGGTCCCTACCTTTACAGCCTATTGCCTAAAACGGAAAAAGAAAGGCAAACACAGGTTAACAAAGAAGCAGAGTAAACAGTGATCCAGTATTGTCCTTGTCATATTGGGAGTTTAGCAATTATAAGTTTTTTATATGTATTACAGTTATAGAGAGCTTTTAAGAGGAAAAAAAATGAAGAATATTTGTGGAGGCTTACAGGGAGCATGGAAAAAAGCTCAAAAGTTTACAAATAAGATGGGCAAAATGAGATGATTGCAGGCTCCCACAAAATGAATGAATGGTAGCAAGGACAGGAGACATTGCAGAGAACTTTAAGAGTAGGAACAAATATCCCTTCTTCAATGCAGCAGAGAAGATGTGGAGAATTAGGAATAGACGCGCAGTCTAAGCTGAGGGCTTGAAGAACGTTTTTTATAGCTGCTTTATGGATGGCTGTGTGCATGGTAAGATTGCATATATCAGTGACAGAGTAATCAAGCTACAAAATAAGGAACAGAGTTTGACATGTTTAGTTCCATGAAAGGATAGGAAAGAGCCAATGTTTAGCCATAATGAGAAGATGAGGACTAGAAAAAGTTCTGAATGTAAATTTTTATTCTGCTTATGATCTTCAGTGGCAGTCTGCAAAATGAAGTTCTTGCCAGTGATTAAGCAATGAGATAATTAAGTTTAGCCATACTTTCTGTAGCAAACTTTTTTCTATATTTCATAACATTTTTTGAAATAAAAATGCTGGAGATTTATGCTGTTTTATTCTGAGTGAATCAGCAGGCTAGTGAGCATGACACTTCAAGAGGTAGTTATGGCTTCCAAAACTACTTTTAGAGTATAATTTCACTGCATGCACAAACTTTGTCATTAAAGGAATGGTAACTCAGATGGCATTACTGTGAGATATTAAAAAGGGTCGATATGAAGTACATATGGCTCCCTCAAGGTTTCATGTGGTATAATCTGTAATGGTAATAGAATGTCTATCCCACTGTATGTTTGGTGTCACAGCTAAAGCATTTTGTGCTCATAGCCAGGAAAAGATGAATGTCCAGGTTAGGCTGTGCCAGCTCAGTAGCAAGAAAGAACCCAGAAAATATTAAAAATGAGACTTATGTCATTTTTTTCTGTTATATATTGAGCTTCACATACAAGGGAAGGAATCAGAGTGTGAACATTTCTTCTGTTGGTTATTTTGGGGCATCAGTGATAAAGACAGATGAACAGCTTTCTCATTGCAAGACATGCCTCAGATGTGCTCCCTGTAATTACTGCCAGTGGCTAGGAATTTCCTTGTGCTGGCAGGTCTTTCATTCCCAATTTCCACCCTGTTAGACTATTGTGCAACATACTTCTATGCAAATTTCTTATCAAAAGCTCTATACAATATAACATATTAAAATTCAACACAAGGGTGTGCATATAGACATTATGCCTGGTCTACTAATATTTTGCTAGTAAACCCCTGTAGACTGGAAGAATTGATCTACTTGTAGAGAAGTTGTATTTATGCATCTTATCTTTTCTTCATGAGAAGCTAATGGGCTTAATTCTGTAAGGTAACAATAGCTTTTTTGGCTGAAACACAAATCAAAGCAAGATAAAAATGAAACACGCTGAAGAACTTCTGCGAAAAGAATCTCCTGAGATAAACAGTCAGTAGGGAACTCTGAGTAAGGTTTTAAGCAAGGTCAAAGATACAAATACAAAACTTAGCACTTTGGAGTAGTCCAAGAAGGTTGAGTTCAGAAATCAATGTATAGATTACACTGATCTTTAGATGACAGTAATATTGATAACATTCTCCCTGCCACATAAACATTGCAGAGTATTTTCATGAAGTCAGCAACTTGTTTTCTATTGCATTTCTTAATTGGTAAATCCTCTTTAACAAAATAAACAATTCACCTAAAACAATATCATCTAGGAGCCCTCAGGAAGGGCAACCATGGATTTCAGTCAAAAAATTGCTAACAGCAATATTTATAAAAGTAACAATGAAACAGAGTAGCTTAATGAATTACTCTGTGGAAGTTTCAGCTGAACATACATGAACAAGTTATACCATATGCTGTGGGGAAAAAAAGTGTGTGTGTGGCAACTTGCCATTCTAATGTGCAGCTGAATAAAGAACAATTCTGAGTAACTTTCACATTATTTATATTCCCACTCCTTCAGCTCAGATTTTTCTCTTCAAAAGGTGAAAATGCATCTTTACTGCTACAACCAGTTCATATAATTTCAAACTTTTTATATTCTATTTATCACAATTAAACGATGGCTCTCTACCATGGCTTGGGCCCTTTATAGACATTATGTGGACATATAGATCATAAGTGAGGGATAGAATATTGGGATCGTCTATCAAGAAATCTTGGGTGATATAGGTAATGGGGAAGTAGATTAATCTGTCCTAATTCAGGCATTTAAAGAACTCTTTCTATGGTCCATGGAGAGAAATAACAGTATCCAGTGAATGACTGATTTCTTCCTAAGTCTAAAACAGATCAAACATATCACTCTCTAGTGAAACCTACTTCTCTCCATTGAATATCACAGGAGTCCAGGATGACTGGCTGCTTCTTAAACACCTAGCATGAGGTGAGAGAAACGAGTACCTTGGGACTCTCCCCTACTCAAACAAATTACCTAATCGGTAAGGTTGTCTTTTCATTTTTGCCCACTAAAGAAACTAATTTTCAGCTCCGAAATTGGAACCAGCTCTGATCCCTAGACCCATCATTCCTTAAAATGTTTCTCTACAAATCTCAAGAAATTACAGTCAGTCAGGTTTGAACAAGAGGATTGGAATGAGACCTAGCAAAGTAGAACCAAAAATCAAGTCAGGACATTATATCAAGTTAGGGTGTTACAGTCTGAATGGGTGGACAACCATATGGGTAAAAAAGGGTTTCCATGATTGGGCTGAGGACAGTGGTTAGTGAGTCATTGTCTACCTGGAGGTTGGTAATGAGTGGAGTATCACAAGAGTCTGTTCTGTGCCCTGTCTTGTTATTGTCTTTATCTCTGATCTGGAGGAGGCATCAGAGTGTATTCTCATCAAGTCTGTAGATGACACCAAACCATGGAGCACCAGTTGAGATGCTCAAGGGCAGGGCTGCCCTCCAGAAGGACCTAGATAGGCTGGAGAAATAGACTAACAGGAATCTTATGAAATTCTTAGAGGACACATGCAAATTCCTGCACCTGGGGAAGAAGAACCCCTTGCAATGATACAGGCTGGGGACTGAGAGCTGGGGAGCAGATCTGTGGAAAGGGACCTTGGGGTCTTCTGGACAGCAAGCTGAGCATGAGTCAGCAGTGCCCTGCAGCGAAAAGGCACAAAAGCCTCTTGGGCTGCATTAACAGGATCAAAACTAGTACATCGAAGGAAGGGATTATCCCCTCTACTTGGCTCTTATCAGACCACTTCTACAGTATTGTATCCAGTTTTAGTCCTCCCAGTATAAGATGGTCATCAGTATTTGGGGTGAGTTCAGCAGATGGCCACCATGATGTCTCAGGGCTGGAGCCCTTGCCCTGTATGGAGAGGCTGAGAGAGAGGGGTTATCCAGCCTGGAGAACAGGTGACTTTGGGGGAACTGAACTGCAGCACTCCATACCTATGGGGAGGCTATTAAGAAGGTGGAACCAGGCTTTTTTTGGCAGTGTATAGTGAGACAATGACACAAAAAGTGCATAAATTGAAACGAGAGATCCAGATGGATGTAAGGAGAAACTTTTTTTCCCATGAGGACAGTCAAACATTAGAAGAAGTTATTCAGAGAGAAGCTGCAGTCTCTCTTCATCCTTAAGGGTCTTTAAGACCCAGCTGGAGGTTAGACTTCCTGAGGTTCTTTATAACCTGAATAAATCTATAAGCAGTATCCTTTTCTGAATATATACAGTCAGAAAAAGAACTATAGCTGGTGGTCAAATTTTTGGTTAGTTAATCCCTACTGAGGCACATCAGGAATTTATCAAGCTCTATAAGCTTATCAGGTTCTACCTGAAAAGGTGCTAATGCTCCTATCAAAAGGCTGTTCCAGAACATCCCTGCTTTAATAGCTGGAAATATCTTTCTAATCTGTAGCCTAAATTTATTCATGGGTTTTGCGCTCTGGTTTTGTGCCAACTTAGTGTTTAAACTTAAGTGACTCTTGTCCCTCCCTGGCACTTACCTGCTCAGTGTATCTATAGGCAGCAGTCACATTTTCAGCTTTCATTTTGTTAGGCTAGAGAAAACAGGCTCTTACATACTCCTTTCAGAAGAAATGTTCTTGATTCCCTTCTTCATGCTAGCTGCTTATTTTGGTACCTGCCCTATTCATTCTTCCTGAACAAGTGGCCAGGACTGGGTGCTGCTCTGTGTGTTCCTGGGAAGATTTCAGCCGTACAGGATGACACATGCTACCTTCCAGACAGCCAATCTCTTCCTGCTTGAACAGTGGCTTACAGATTCATACAGACATTGCATAATACTAGGTGAAACTAATCAGACTTTGGCTCCCCAGCCTTGCCTCATTGCTTAGCTTTGTGTGCTGCATTAACAAGGGAGTGCTTGAAACTATATGTGGAGCCTTAGGGCATGTCTCACATCATGAATTGGGATGCACCAATATTTACATGTTCAGCATATGAACTCACAAAAGAAATAAACCATCTTCTAAATATGTCATCTCACAACAGAGGAGTAGTTGATATTTGGAACATTTTCATCTGTATTGAAAATGTCAGCTTCCTCCAAAGCCAGCAGTAGCTGGGAAAGAAAATTACTGATGGCACTCACAAATGAGCAGGCATCCAGATTTTCTAACCTCCTCAGTAAGTTTTGGACAATCTGGCATACCTTTGAATAATGAAACACCTATTGTGCAAGCACGACAAGCCCAGTGACCAAAACACTTATGACACAAGTCCCAGTTAGCAATGGTTTTTATTGCATTGGCAAAATGCTAACATATAGAGTCCCTTCTCCTCTTAAAAATATGTAAGAACAAGATAAATTATTCATGTAGAACTTATCTGAATTGCTTCTGATTCAGTTCTTTAAAGTCTGAAAAGCACATCTGGACATGCATCAGTAAATAAACAGGCTAGGCTTCCCTTGAAACAGCTTGTACTTTGGAAATAACCACATAATTTGAGATCAGGATGACCCTGGTATTTAGCTGAATAATGTTAAAGCACCCCATCGACAGGAATTAAAAGATCCAAGCTGAGATCAATTTGCTGACCTGGTGAAAACTGGTATTTGCAATGCTGATTTGCTATAATGGCAATAGGCTTATCCAGTTAATTGCATAAATGAATTTATTGGTTATCCCCTTTAGCATTTCTGTTGGTCTTAAAAATACTCAAAATTGGGATGTATGAAAGCTATTTTGGAAAATATAATACCTTGCAGTATTCAAGCACATCAGCATACCTAGATGCATTTTGGTATGTCCAACAACCTAGGATACAAATGGAAAATGTAATCATTATAATCTTACAGCACTTATATTAGATATGTTTTGTATATGTAAAGTTTAGATTGTTTGCACAATTTTATATTTACTTAAGATAAAATAGAATGCAAGTTTGAAGAATGCAAAAAAAGAAACTGAGATGACACTAAAAATAACAAGAACTTGCATCTACTTTGAGGTATAATTTGAAATTTTCAACATTAACTTACCTATATTCTTATTCATATGTGAAAGGGGAAAATTAGGAAGTCACCTCATTAATTTTTTCAGGAATAAATGTTAACATATCTTCTAAGAAATAGAGTGATTTTTCTGTATGCCTTGGGTTTTTTCCCCCAATTCTGTACTTGGAGACTATTTTAATTTTAAATAAAAGTAAAAACTGAGGGCTTTAATATAGTTTAGTTAGTACTGATGGTAATGTACATTAAAGGCCAGTACAGGCCTAAAGTGATGTGGAAATTGTGCATGGGTTGCTGAAATCAGAACCATGGTTCTAAAAGTTCTTGCTCAGTTGTCCTTTTGCTGTGATGATCCTCCTTCTTTAGTTTCCTCAGCACTTAATATTGCATTTTCATAGAGGCATAGAAGAGCCTAAATCTTGCAGTACTAGTTCACACTTGAGCCTTGGTGGAAAGGATAGACTGGATTCATCCTCACTTAACTCTAAAGTCAGTGTTTAGTTGCTGGTTCATGTGTGTCTAGTGTCATTTGAGGTGTCCTGAGGTATCCAAGGCTTCCATACAGTACTGGGGGTACACTTGTGTCTTTCTGGAACAGTATAGGGAAACCAAGAAGGATGTTGTAGGACATATGAAATGGCACTACACACTTTTCTGCAGAATAATGCGTAGACACTAGATTTTGTTCAGATCTTATGGATGATTTGCACTCTCTGAAGCAGCAGATGGAAGCCAGCTAGGAGACCTCACGTTACCTAACACTGTTCTAAAACCATATGTTTAAACTCCTGAATACCCCCCTAATTTCCTAAAGATAGGCATCTAGTGCTATTTACTGTGCCATAGGGTGTCCTACCTGGCCTCCACCCACCACTTGAGAAGGACATGGGTTTTTCGTAAGTCCTGTGTCACAGTGTCAGACCAATGAGGCTGTCTTGGACATTCTATCAAATCTCAAATATCATTGGCTGCTTATGTTCAGGTAGCTAGGTCAAGCCCAAAATGTGGACAGTGTATGGTTAATATTCAGTCTGAGATCAACACTGAACTGTATGCATCTATATGCTATTGTCAGCCTGTGAGCTGGATATGTGTTATTGGTCTATAATTACAGTCAAAGGAAGTCTATGAGTCAATAAGAAAATCTAAGGCATAGAGAGCTATTTGGCTGACCACAGGTAAGGACTACTCAGCTACTCACATAAATGGCTAGTGCCTTCTGAAATACCCTAGGATATAAGAGACATCTACATGGGACTGGGAGTTTTGACACAGGGTGTATGGGAGATCCATGCCTTTATGGGATAAGCTGAATGCCCCACGGGATAGCTTAATGTATTTGGTATTTCAGTTAAGAGCTGATTCCCATGCTTGAGGACAATGTCCAAATAGCTGGTTTTAAGCTCTTTGCACAGTCAATGGAGAGAAAGAGAGACTTGCAGAGCCTGACCTGACTATTTTAAGTATCTCCTGAGACAAGATGAATTGCATCCTAAAAGTGACAGCTGGTATGAAAGGACTTTAGACAGCTATCTTGCTTGTACATATCTGCATTATGGACACTTACATTTCAACAGATAAATCTCACAGGTGTTTGAAAAGCTCCATCTGATAGTTCTCAAGCTCCCCTGTAAACTTTTAAGATGGTGGTGGCTATATCACTCCCACAGCTCCCTTGCCTTCCTCCAAAATCATTCCAGTCTGCTGGATAGAGCTAAGTTCTTAGCCAAGCTTGGCCTGAGACAATTTGCACCCATAGTTCCTACACATTGAGCAGGTGCCTACCCTAGCTGTTGAGACACCAGCAATGTAGACTGGCATGCAGGGCTCAGATCCACCAGAAAACCACATCAACACCACAATGTGTAATCAACCATGGTTCCAAGCACTGCAGCCTGGATTGTTCATAGATTTTCTCTAGATTTTTATTTTTTTTTTAATAAAACCAGATACAGTAGTCAATAAATTGAGGTTATTTCTGTTTGTTAGAATGAACTGATGTATTCGTAACACTATTTTGATACATTCTCTTTCAAACCAGTGAGACTAAGAGACATTCTCAGAAGATATACATCATGAGAAAAGCAAATTATTTCAACACTGATTTAGAATCATTGAGCTGTGTTTGTGCAAGCTAAAGTGCAATTTGCTTTCTTGTCTATATTCAGCAATTTATGAGGCTGCTTCAAGACACTAATCAATAGTGGAATAGGCACTTTTCAGGACCAGCAGTTTAGTTTAGCTCATTGTTCTATGGTTCAGCATACATGTTATACACATATAGAAATACATATATGTTGTTTAAAAATGGAGGAAGAAATTTCAAGAGAGTTGTAAAATACACAAGATTATAGTTAACTGTTTGACAGACAAATGAATCAATGTTTTCAATGGCTCTACATTTATTAAGTACATTCCCATCAAATCTTTCATTCTCTGAATAATTGCCAGGGTACAGCTAAGGGCAATGAAAGCTTTCGCCTCTCATAAAAGAGTTCTAATGTATATTTTTATGGTATAGTGCCACCATTTTGCGAGTACACTACTCTCACTCTTCTTAAATATTGTAGATATGGGCTGTTAGAAGACAGGTAGTAAACTATCTTACCTGTTAGAGAAGGGAGTGACACTTTTTTATATCCACTCATGTAGTTTTATTTGGTTGCTATTAGACTTCAATAGGAACTACAGTGTTTAAATTTACATTTTTGAAATGGTGAGAGTTTGTGAGCATTTATAACCAGACTTAATGAAATGAGGGATTCACTGACTGGTAGAGTAGCATTAGGATACATGTTTTTGCGATGTGACATTGCTAGCCAGGCAGAATAATTAGCACCCTATTTTGCTTTTAAATTTGTTCGCATTTCCCCTTCTTTTCTAAAAACAAAGAGTGAGTCTCAACCAGCTGTAGGTATCAAAGAGTAGAAGACAGTTCTAGCAGGTTTCACAGGGAGACTTCCCTCTGAGCTTTTAAGATTTGTCCTCATCCTCATCATCTCTTTATCTGTCAGTGTCAGGCAGACTGTCACTGAGTGTAACAATTGTCGGTGTCTCTAGTTCCTATATTGTTTACTGGAATCCACCCTTAACATTATGTTGCTATAACTAAACAATGTTTACCTTCTAATTAAGAAGCTGAATTATGTTAGAAATTATGTTAGGGAAGACATCTGCAAGATCTAGGACTTTAACTTGAATATTCATGGTTTGATGTACGCTGGTGGTTTGACCTTGGCCAGCTGCCAGATATCCACCCAACCGCTCTCTCACTCCCCCTCCTCAACAGGACAGGGGGAGAAAATATGATGAAAAACCTCATGGGTTGAGATAAATACAGGGAGATCACTTACAACTTACTGTCATGAGCAAAACAGACTCAGCTTGGGGAAAATTAATTTAATTTATTGCCAATTAAAATAGATTTGGATAGCGAGAAACAAAGACAAAACCAAATATACATCCCCTCCCCCTGCCTCCCAGGTTCAACTTCACTCCTCCAGCTCCTTCTTCCCTCACCTTGATGTCTGCAGGGCTGTTTCTCTCACTTTTTTCCTCACTCCTCTCTCTCACAACCGCTGTGCAGCATTTTTTACCCTTTTTTAAATACACTTTCCCACAGGTGCTGTCATCTAGGCTGACGGGCTCAGCTGTGTCCTGCAGGGTCTGTTGTGGAGCCGGCTGGAGCCGGCTGGAACCGGCTGTGTCTGGCACAGGGCAGGCCTGGCCTCTCCTCACACAGGCCGCCCTGCAGCCCCTGCTGCCAGCATGTGGACATGGACACACAGGGCATACACAGATAAACACTAAGAAGAAATGTGAATTAAAAAGGTGCTGAAAAAATCATAGCTTCAGCATAGGTTGCAGCAGGCAAAGGTTGATCTGATTTATGCTGGTTTAGTCTATACTCAAAAGATTAATGAAACCTCTTTTGCTCTAGGAACCTTTTTTTGATGGCTGTGCAAGGCCTTTGAAGGAAAGCATCTCTTGGCTCTTTACCTTGTGGATTTCCAGACTGGACAAGCTCTCATCAAGGTTTTAGAGGTGTTTGCACTATCTCTCTCAGTTGCTTACATACTTCCAGGTAGTCATACTGAGGTTCTGAAACCTTTTTCCAAAACAAAGCAAGCAGAAGTGGGTGATAACATTTGAATGGATTCTATTTCCTGCAGAGAGGAAAGCAGGAGTGCTGTGCTCAGCACGGGTTTCAAAACGTTTCCTTAAAAAACCCCCACATAATTCCAGCTGTAACCATAAGTGAGGATTGATACTTCCGTTTAATTTGCATATCTTAGCCCATTATCTCCTAAGTTTTATTTTGTCTTAATAGCCAAAGGGTTATAAAACCACTCAGAGGTGCCTGGACAGAAATTAGAAGTATCAGCATTCTGGGAAATCTAAATATTTAATCCCTTCAGCTTACAAGCGTCGAAATATAGAATACTTTATTCAAAATTAATGAATAGTATACATTGGTAAAGCAAGATCTGTGGAGCACAAAACAAGAGTGTCCAAACATTAAACTTTGTATAGATATTGCAGTACATTCATACAACTTTTTAGTAACTAACTCATGTGTCCAGACACTGGAAAAATGTTCTAATGAACTGTTGGATGACAAAAAAAAAAAAAAAAAAAAAGTTTCTGAGATATGCAATTTCTCATGACTTTTATGTCATTAAGACTTACATTTAGAACAGTAACATCTGTGTTTTAAAATAATTGGAAACATATGCCATTCATAATACAATAATGATTTTTTTCATAACAGCATTTAATTTGATGAGCAAATGCAGTGTAGCACAAATGCAAGTTTTGGGGTTGGATCAAACAGCAGCTGTAAACCTTTCCAAGTAGCTGCGGCTCCATTCAGAGCTTAATGGAACATGAGTCACAGCCTGCCATTTAAGCCTTTCCCACAACAGAAAAGCAAAAGAACAGCCTGGCACTGGAGTCTGAGATAAAAGAAACATTAGGATAGATATAGAGAGCAATTACACATGTCAATGAAATTATCCTTTGTGCTTTGGATACTTGGGTTCAAAGGTTACAGACAAAATCACTTCATTCTTCCAAACCTCTGCTGAATCTATGTATAATTATCGTATTTTTCTATATGCAATAGTGTACACTACTAAAATAGGTTGAAATTTGATCCAGTGTCCTTCATAAATGCACTGGCAGCCTCTCAGCAACACTGATATGGTTCAAGACTAAGATGTACTGGAAGCATTTCTCAGCATGCCCATGAACTACACCTATTTCCTTGGCTCTCAAAGTTTGTTTGTGTGTGTGTGTATTACATGTATTGCTGTTTGTGGCTTTTAGCAAAACTGATAAAAATTACACAAAATTATATCAAATGTGGAAGTTTCTTCACAATAAATGTTTCTAACAAACATTAGCAAGGTCTAATCAGGGAACCTCATGGTAGTCATCTCCTAGGCCAGATCTACTCCTCCTAAATTCCACAATACCTTATAATCCACAAAGTATCAGACAACAGTACAGACTGCCTTGATTTCAGGTTTGCTTAACTCTAAGACTTTCCAACAATTTTCCTAAATGCTTAAATTTAGGTGCCCACACATGCTCAGAAGCACTCTGTTGCAGAAAGACAGCTTCCTATCTCCCGTATACCTTTGCAATAATACAGTTTGAAGTACAACACTGTCTGAAGTCTGCTTAATTACCTTGAAAAAATGTTGTATTATGTACCTGCTGCCTACCTTTTCTAGAATGTCCTTAATTAGGGGATGCACTGAGTGTTAGAGGTTGTAGAGTCTTCACAGTTTCTTTATCCCTGTGGTATATTCTAGGTCAAAGCAGTTTTCATTCCTTTTGAAGCTTTCTTAACACTTTTGTTAAAGACCTCTCTGCATCTACTAACAGGTTATGGGACCAGTTGGAGAAATGAAAATGAGAAACCATGGCCAGACTGCAGTTAGATTACTCATCCTCAGAAGCCCGGATAATTTGTAGACCTTGGGGACCTCAAGCAGAGGAGATGGACACTCTCTCTTTCTAGGAGTGTCTCATGGATGAATACATATACAATCCAGTATATGAGCTGTGGTAGCATCTGGATTCCCATCTTTGGCACTTTGTAGATAAGAGCCTGTTCCAATCAGAGCTCTTCAGTACTGGCTGCAGGGAGGCCAGCTTCAGTAGCAGGGATGGAGAATCTCTCCTCACCTGGAAATCCTTACATCGCTTTGATAGAAACAGTTAGACTGGTTAGGCTAGTATGCAGAAGTTTATTGCTTCTGTACAGTCATTGGGAACAGGCTATAGGTATTTTATATCTACTTTAGCAAATAGTACAACTCAAAGCAATTGTATCTGTAGGGTGAAACAGGTGATGCTGAGGTCCCAATATCCATCCCTGTGTGTTTCAGGATTCCTCTGGCTCCACAGAGTGGATGCTCATCAGCAGTAGGGGTGCATTAGGTTCACTCCAGGAGTGTGTCATTTGTCTTAATTTCCTCCATATGGAATCCAGGTAGCATTCTCAAAGTCTGGTCTGCGATGCAACCAGTGCACAGTAAATAGGAGTGACTGAGAGATTTTCTTCAAACATGTACTCCTGGTCTAACTAAAATTCTAGCTAAAGTAACATCTTAATCACTCATGAAGAACTAGGATAGGTGGCTTACATTGTCTAGGAAGGGCTTCAGGCTATCGGCCTGGTGTGATTCAATTGCCTAGGGAGGGGCATCTAATGCCATTTAATTTGCCCTGGGATATCCTTTCTGCTCTTCAAATGCCTGTCCATTATGGCACAGACTTTATTTCCCTTCCCCTCTTGTTTTGCAAGCATGGGAGGCACAGTTATGGGCACAACTGTATGTGTTACTCATGTTGTATCTCAGACCTTAGATATAAAGATACTTATCTAAGTGCCGGAGGCTAAGTTCAGCATCTTCCTCTGGCTGATTTAGACTATGGACAGGGACCTGGAGTTCACTTTCTTCTGAAAGAGTTTCCTAACAAATAGGCAATAAAGTCTGCTGTACTCAGGTTAAAGATGCATATGTAAGATTAAAAAATTCATAGGAGCATCTGAAAATTTTTCCATCAGTATATGGAAAGACTATGTCTTTTAATCAGAAAGAGCAATTGCCTTTACCTCCCCCCGCTGCCCAGGAACTTTAGTGAGATTTTGATTTGCTGTGGATAAGCAGTAAATATTCTGAAACTTTGGTTTCACCTTGTATAACATTAAAAAAAAAATATTAATTTTTACAGCTGTTTTTAATGATGCTGCTGTCAGCCGTCTTCATGGAAAGGAAAGTTTCACACAGCCAAATTAACGCAGCCAATCTCTGTTACGAAGCAAAAAACCTAGTGTGTGTCAATGGCTGTGCTTGCATTTAAAAGAATGGTGTGCAACTTCAATATTTCCTTCCCCCTCAGATACCCAAATCATGCAGGTTTGCAGTGATAGACAATCACTCCCATTCTTCAGGCTACAAAAATGAAAGGTAAGAACTACTTACACAGAAATTAGAGCCATGAAATGTGAACATTTGTCATTTTGTCTGACAGTAGTCATGTGCCTTTGTGCTTGCAGCTGCGTTATGGAATTTACATTCTTTTCAGAGATAATTCTGCTGGTGCCAGACTACAGCTATGGAGGGACAGATGGATTAGCAGAGTATACGCATAAAATATAAAAGCAGCATGAGAGCACACCATGCATTACAAAATCATAAATGTATGACTTTTCCTTTTATTGTTAGATTAGAGCAAAGGTTTGAACTCTTAGGTCATATTATTTCAAGCCAGTAAGAGTTAGCAACGTATTTCTTTAAAATTATTTGGAAAACACTGTTGTTCTTGTGTATTAGGGCAGACGGCTTTTTTTCTTTTTTAACAGAATGTGTAATAATCATTCTCATCACCCAGCAAAATAACTCCATGAAAAAAAGGATTTTTAAAAAACATATTCAGATTTGGCTGAAGTTTTCATTTGTTAGATGATTATTCCTCCTCAGTGATTTATCTTTGAGGAGAAACATAGAATCTGTGTACACATAATATACTAAATCTATGCTAGATAGGTTTTATGCATAATGCGCAAACTTCCTTTGTACCTTGTGGGTTTTACTGTACATTGAACAGTCATGTTCAGTTTGCCATAGCAAGCAGAAAGGGTTGCATTTCCTCATTCTTTCTGAGCTGTGCTGGCTACAACAGATACAATTGTAACAAGGTATAGCACACAGTTCACGGTTAGGATGGGCAGAGCTGTGCAGAATCATGCTCTTTAAATAGATATACTGAAAGTTTGTTATTATGAATTAATTCAGTGAGGATTGAGCCAAGATAACAAAATTGCTGAGAGCTCTGCAACCCCCCATAATTCCTGCTGTTAATATCTTTTTAGAGTGATGGTTCTGTCTGTCAAAAGGCCAGTAAATACCAATTTCAGTTAAAACATTTTTCTCAGATGTGTTTAAGAGATTCTAAAACATACTTACCAGTGTTAAATTTCAAGTATGAAACTTTTTATAATCCTCTAGGAAGTAAGTACAGATATTTATTATATTAAAGTTTCCTCTTCTGTGTAAAACATCACCTAAAACAAGATAAAAGGTGGGAAACAGAGGACTTTAATTCTCTTTAGCTTTTCTACATTGCTAGTAGCACAATGTGGAGTCATGCAGTCTTAGAAATTCTTGCAAAAAATCCAAACCAAACCAGAAAAAAATGATCCCAATTAGTGACACCAGACTATTTACAAACACATTTGCTGTGTTATTTGGAAATCCCTTGTCCCTATGTTCTGGATTGTTATGGGAAGTTAGAGAACTGAAAGGAATAAGCTAAAAACCTTCATGATCATTCCTCAGTTTCCTATTTTTCATTGTTGGAATGTCTGATTGGCTTTCCTGAAAGCCCATAAATTAACTGTATACCTAAAATAAAAATGTAATTTCTATCTTGGTGGTGTCTTTGATTTTTTAATCACTTGATTATTGTTATTTTATTTATATAGGCCATTTTTATCTCCTCAGAGTTTAACAAGAACATTAAAGAGTTTTCTTTTTACAGCCTGAACAATAAAACTCTTTGTTAAAATAATGTGTTATTTTAAATTTAAAGAGTCCATTGTTTGTGTTTTTTTACTGCCTGTTACTTGTAATGGATGGATAATTGTTTCCAGTAGCCTGATTTGAGACCAGAGAGCCTTTTGCAGCCTCACATTTCTTTGGAATCCTTCTACAAACAATATATTGAAAGCACAAAATTATGTTTACCAGATGCTTTGGAAAAATGAATTTTTATTAATGATGTTGTGGAATAGAACAGTAAGACTTTTTGTTTGGTTTTTTGATTTTTGGGGTCAGTTAGTACATGACCAGATTATCTGTCCAATTTTTCAAGAAATGAATAGAATATGGAAAGAAAGATTTCTTAGTTCTCTAAAAATACTATGACTTAGAAACTTATTTATTTAATAGCTATATGTTCAGCCAAAGTATTACGGAAATTTTCAATTGTATTCATTACTGGTTTTAGAATTGGGCTACTAATTAGTCATTGGAATCACCGATATGAAATAAAGCAACCAGGGAGGAAATCCTTCTAAATGAAAAGCTTGGCTACTGTTTGCCATGCACTACTTCTTGAACCCTAGGAATGCTAAGACCTCTGTTATTTTTTTGTGAGGAGCCAAATGGTTCTCCTTAACACTGATGGTGCTTAGGCACAATGCCTCTGTCAAAGGATGGGATGCATATACTAGTAATCTGTTTTGTGGCCTCTAATATACTAAGAGGAAAATCAAGAGCAGTACAAGCAATTATGAACTCTTCTTTAGTCCTGCAAAAGACAGCACAGCTCTAAAAGTGGGAAAGAAGAAACAGACAAATAAGTCAAAGACAAATGGGTGATTAACAAACCCAGCAATATCAAACCCTAAAATGCTGCATACATTACATTTCAAGACAGGCCCCCCTTTGCTGTCTCTCACATGCAGACTTATCAGAGTGTGCAAGTGATCATCCAAGCATGTCAATCAACCTCTAATACCAGTTAGTCCTCCTCTGTGACAAACAGGGAAACCTATGTCCAGGAGAAGATTCAATGACTGACAGCTTCTAGCAATATACAAGCTTAAATAACCTTTCCAGGATCACCCTTCTAGTCTAAAATCCCCACATATTGGGATTTGCTCAGCTACAGGTGAGAAGGACAATTTAATTTTGGATTCTGCAGTGCAGTCTCCAGCAAGTGCTTTTGTGGGAGTGAGAATACACTTGGATTTAGAACACAAGGGTAAATGAAAGACCTTCTACAAGGGACCTCACTTACATTACGGAATAACCTACCATTTAAAATATAGCCCGCTTCTAAAATAGTCAAGGGAAAGATTATGTTTGGTTTTGTTATTTACATTTTCCTAGATTTTGCCTATCAAAACCATAAACAAACTCTCTACTGAGATTTGCATAATGTATAAGGGCGGATATATTGCACGTGTGCCTCAGTGACAGACATTTTGGAGAACTGTAATCTCAAAGGTCTCTGGAAACATTGTTAAAGATAGTAGACTCAACAAAAAAGAATGGGGTATTACCAATATCTTGGTTTATACCATGCACCAAATGTAAGAAGATTCAGCATTTGCAAATGCTATGCTATTTACCCTAAACAGAGACACTGAAATAGCAGGTGAGATCCATATTCTGAATGAATCCCCTATTGAATGTGTTTAGTTTGCCAATTACTTTTCTTCCCTAATGCTCCTTCCCTGATAATAGACATTCTGCAGGGTAGAGCAAACCTTTGCACTTCTATTATGCTCAGATTATTCCTCAAGGAAAAAATCCATTAACCAGCAAGATGGATCCAGATGTAGCTCTCAGATTCTCCTGTACCTGGTGACATCCATGTGGTGGAAAAAATGTAGATGTTCTGTCAGCACTTGTGCTGAACCTGTGGGATTTGTAGTTAAGGGAAGCTGAAGTATGGCAGAACTGCATTTTAAGAGGTTGGTTGTATTCTGTTTCTGCTATGTATAAAAGATGCAAAGAAACACAAACAAAAAGGAAGAAAGAAGGGCCAATTTTCCCATAAGCTAGAAAAGCACTCTTTCAGTGTATTATAGATGTAAAGGCATTGCAAAACATCAAAGTAATTCACAATGAAATGGTTGTATTAATGTTTTGTTCTTAAATTGAAAGGTTTTTTTTCCCACTGCCTATGCATTTTAATGTAGCCAGTTTCATAGTAACTCTTACATTACACCGAGTTCTCAGTGGCACTACCCAAAGAATATTTGTTTTAGAAATGCCATAAAATAAAATGATGGCAGCCAGTAATCTCTAAATAGTCTTTAAGATTTTTGTATCATTTGATAGTATCTGGAGATTCAATCTATAACTTCAGCAGTTGCTTAGGAATAGAAGTTTCTACAGGGTACTAGACCAGTGATTCATTTTGGTATATTACCTGATCTTTCCCAGTGGCTTTTGCTGTAGGCCCCAGGGGAAGGCATAAGAAACTACCAAAGACACATTTGAAAGATAATTTGCCACAGTAAAAAGCCCTTTTTCTTTTATTTCCAGTGCTTAGGAAGACATAAGAGATATGCTCTTAATCAGAAGAAAGAATGTCCCATATCTTTTTTATTTTGTTTAGATGTTCTTGGGACTCAGTAAAGCTCTCAAACTTGTTTTGAGTTGTACTAACCTCTTGAACTCAATGACTGCTTGTGCAGGAGAATCGTTCAGGCAAATTATGCAATCTGCAATGCAGAGAAAAATGTGTAGGCCTTTTTTTTTGTTTGTTTGGTTGGTTTTTTTTGGTAAAGGCAAGTAAGAAACAACTCTTCAAATCTCAAATCTGATTTGACATCCTGGTTCATTAGATATTGCAGTAGTTACTCATCAATTTGAGTTCCACCATATTATTTTTAATGTGTTCTAAATCGGTTGTTAAAACCTTGTTGTTGCTATAATTTTGAACTGAATAAGTAGGCTGTGATTTTACCTAATTGTTGTGAATTAGAAAACAAATTGGGTTTTATACCAAGAAAAAATGGAGATTGAAACAGTGGAGAAATTATCTCTTTTTAATATTTCAGATAATTGAGATTTATAATTCAGAAGATTTAATGATCTAGAAAAAGGAAAGTTTTATGAAGTACAGCTGTAATTTTGTGTAGAAATAACAACATTAACTGCAATCTGAATGCCTGACAGCCTCTTGTAATACAAGGAATATTTTTGTAGCATACCCTTGATTTGTATAAATACATATCGGTCAGAGATATAAGGATATGAGTTAGGCAAGATAAAAACCTGCTTGAAATGCAAAACTTCCTTGTCTTCAAGAGTCTCAGTAACCTAGCAATTCAATAAAATTCGTGATTCTCATTTTTATTAGGACAGACGATATCAAGTAATGATGAAGGCTTTTTGATTAAAACCAGTGGATTAGACAACTTTTTATACAGCCCAAGTTCAAGGCTTTGTAAAAAAACAGGGTTAGAAATGGTCAGCAAAATCAGATTCAAAGCTGAGAATTGGTATAGGAGACCTAACTCAGCCCTAGAGTGAACTGACAGAATAAACCAGTTTGCTTGCGCAACCATAATGTGCCGTGCCAGACCGTTTGATGCCTTCAATATATAACTGGCTTTCTGCAAAAAAAAAAAGGCACAATAGCATTTGTAAGTCAGCAAAAGCAAACAATTTCTAATAGCTGAATGATTTTGTGAAATAAGTCCTATTATACGGTCAATTCAGAATAGCATGATTGAAAAAAATCTATAAATGTACTGGATGAGTCAATAAAATCAAAATAATTGAGCCTTCAATAGATTTCTTCATCGGAACAACAGGCCTGCTAAAACAATAGCTTCAAAAGGCCCACAAAACCAATATTAGGCTGGTGCTTCCAGTTACAGGTTTCCAAAAACAAGGCCTGTATGCTGCTAGTCTCTTGATGGGTGCATTTGGCTTGCTCACATGGCAGCAGCAAAGCTGAAGTGTGATTCACAGTACTTCAGGCTCCATGAATGAATCACTCTTGGCAGCTCCAGAGCTTTCCCACCTCCTGCCTCCCTCTCGATGTACCATCACTACTCTCTGCTAATCTGCAGCCGTGTCTACAGCCATTTCTCTTCTGTCATGTGTCGGTACCACAGTCAGGCATGCCTGATTGTGGGCTTGCCAGCAGTAATCCACACTTTCTGTTCTCCAGCTGCTAACAGCCACACTGTCAAAGAAACAGTTCAATAAGCCTATGATGGAAGAACTCCTTTTCAAAGTACTTAAGAGCTTTAATGCTACAATGTCTATTTCTCACCAGTAATTTATGTCTTGTGACAATCTTGAAGTTGGAGTTTGCAGTACTGTCATGAAGCAGAGAAAAGACAAAATCAGTGTGTCTGGAGGAAAGACTGTTAAGGACATGCTTGCATAGCCTGCAGTAAAGAGTAAAACTGTGTTAATTAAACAGCAAAAATGTAATTGACACATAAAGAAGTATTTTTTCCTGGACACATTCTTTCACTTGAGTAGGTGTGTGTACATCCATTATGCACGAACCAGTTTGTGAGTCTGACCTCAGTCTTTTAAGTACATGTCCTGTTGTCAAATGTCCCTTAGGATGACAAAGTTTTTGCAGAAAAGATCTACATTTTGCCTCAGTTCTCCAGTGAGATTATATATTCATAGCTCTAATAAAAGAAAGCCATAGAAACTCCAGAAAGCTGACATGGTGTTCTAATGGTAAAGTCACTAAGAATTAAGTTTCAATGTCCAGTTTAAACTGAATTTTCTCTGTGCCTTTTCCAGCTATGCCAATGCAAGTGCTTTGATTCTTCTGTGACTGCTGGCAAGAAAAGCATAAATTATGTGCATCCCTTCAGTGTTTTATTACCAAGAAGACAGTGTTCTTTCTTTGTTTTATTTATTGTTCACGAACAAGCAAAGATGGTGAGGAAGGAGTGCCATTCAGGAAATAACACTTGGAAAAGACTTGAGGCTGTCTTCACCAGGAGAAACTATTTCATAGACAGGAAGGCACAAAACAAAACTAGGGAAAAAAAATGTTTTCTATCATATACTTTGTCTACTTAGACTGTAGAATTTATTGTTCTTAATGCTCGCACTTTGGGAAGTAATAAGCAAGCAGAAAGACATTTGTATGGAAAAGAGAACTATCCAGAAAGGCAGAACTATTAACAATGAAATGTTTTGGAGAGTTTTAAAAAAACAAGTCAACTATTAGAAACAACTGTTAGGATTCCAGGAGAAAGAATTATTTTCTGTTATGAAATTATTTATCTTTTTCTTAAACATGGAACTTTTTTATTTCCTATAAAGTAAATACCTTAAACCACAAACATGTCTTGTTATATCTTTTCTATAACTTGAAAATATAAAATTTAAAGGAAATGTAGCGAAAACAAATTTGTTCCTGCTGTAGGCAGACCTAGGATACCACATTTCATCCCATAGCAAATTTTTATAACAGAGCTAGAAAACGGTGAAAATATAGGTTTACACTGGAATCATTGACAAACTGTTAACTCCATTGAAGTGACAAGATCATACTCTGAGAAAAGCTAGCAGAGTATCAAAACCACAAAAAGAATCACCTTATGCACCACAATGGACAAAATGTAAATATTAAGTTTATTGTGATTGAAACTTGTTTGCTTTTCATGTTAAATTTTGCAGGTATCTATTTTCAGAGATATTACATATATATTCATCCATTATATATGATAGGGTTTATATTATATATAATTAATATGGTTTTATATATCAACAATCATCCATCTGACAGAGGAAATATTTGCCTACAGTATCAGTGAGAAAAGTTTTACAACACTAAATAAGAGTAAATGTTTTTGTTGCTGAATGGGTGAGAAAATGAAGATGAGGGGAGGGCATAATTCTGGCTGCTAAAATAAATTTACTCTTTATTGTTCAGTACCACAAGCCAAATAGCAGAAAAATCATTTGTGTTTGCATTATGTTCATAGAAATATTAAGGACTTAGCAAGCTTCCTCAAAAGCCTAATTTAGCTCTCCTTTTCTTAATAACATGGAATATATTAATGTTGAAAGGCCACCAAGTATTCAGAAATAATGAGCTCCGAAGCTTCCAAAGTCATCTAACTGATACTCAGCTGAGTTTTAAAGATGACTAACTAGGCCAATCTTTTTTTGGTAACATAGAGCTAGGGATAAAACTTGGCCAAGCCAGAAGGAAAATGAAAGAGAAGCTTTGTGAGCCTGTTTAAACTCCCTCTGCACACCATCCACTAGATTGCTGTGCTGCTTCCAAGTCTACTGAGCCAGGTACTCTGAGACGTCCCTCCCTCCCTGTTCTGCTCCCATCCAATACGTTTCCTGGCCTCAGGTTGTCCGTTTATGATTTCTTCCCAGAAACAGGACATCACAGTCCAGCTGCTCTGGACTTCATAATTAAGGCTGTCTGTTGCCTTTTCCTGCCACCTTAAATGTACCTTTCCCCAAAACCTTACAGTTCAGTTCTTCAGGGACCTGAGTTTAATGCAGGATGCACCCATCTGACTGAGCACACCAGTCCCTATGAAAGGATTAAACGTAGCCAGAAGAAATGCTAAACAGAGCTGCATGTGCTTGTGTTCTTCAGAGTGACTCCTTGTTCTGGAGCTCTTTGTAGCTGGAGAAAGGTCATTTTCAGATGTGCAAAATCCTCACTTCCCCCTCCTTTTTTTGTAGCTTTCAGCAGTAATATCCACCTCTGTAAACCCTTGTTTCTTTAAGAATGCTTTTGCATCATGGAGATGAGTTTACAGAAGTGCACTTCATAGATTTGTGTCAGTACCTGTGTTGCAGCCTACCAGAGCTTGCTATGGAATGGCAACTGCTGTTGCCAGAATCTTTTTCTCTGTGCAGAAATGCTTCTAGCATGTTTTAAGGTCTCCAAAACCCATCAAAAGCACAGTTTGACAAATAATAAACAAAGGGAGTAGAGAGTCACTGGCGAAGTGGATAGGTTAGGTGTCATAAACCCCTCCTTTGCTACCTCAAGTTAGTATGATGTGTGTTGATGCATTTCTTTACATAGACAAACAGTTGTGGTAGACCTTGTTTCAGCTGACTTGTAAAATCAGTTGCAGTTCAAACAACCAATAAACTCCTTCCTACTTTCCATTGAAATTCTTACAGTTATTTCAGGTTTGTGTCCCCCCCCCAACTATGAAAAAATAATATAAAGAGTACTCATATGTTCCCTGGAAAATTCTAGGAAGTTTTAATGTTTGTTACTACACATAGCACCCATCATTATTAAATCAGTGTATAAGCTTCCTCAAGCTAAAAGGGATACATATTTAAAACACAATGTACGGGTTTAGCTACTTTTGCCCTGTTTAACTCAGTGGGAGTAAACCATTTAAATCCTCACATACTTATTTGAAAATGTAACTGGTTTTGCTAGAATAGAGTAGTAGCTTGATTGTTTCAATGCCTTAAAAGGGATAATTATATGAACAGAAAATTACTGAAAGTATGTTTTCAGTTTTGATTAACTTAATGTTTGCAAAAGCTATCTGGAGACAGAAATATCTCTCTGTTAAGCATCTTTGAACAAGTACAAATCAGAATATATACTTGCTATTAAAAGAAAAGTAATATGTAAAGATAAAGTCAGAAAACCATACAAGTACATTGGTTTAACTTGTAGCTAATCTGAGTTCAAATGGAATGAATGTTAACTAAAAAATTAACTAATGAATCCCTCTAATCTGGACTCCTGTGATGGTGTAACCCCACCTCTAGGGTGGTTGTAGTATGACTGTGAGCTGGAACAGAAATTTGGCAACTTCTAGCAGGCATGAAGCTAGCAACTTAACTTAGTTTGCTTTGTATTGCAGTGGAAAAGAATGGCCTGTACAATCAGAGATAGCTGTGCATTGGGTTAGGAAGCTAACTCATAGTGAAATCCCACTGTGATATAAAACCAGACACTGTAATGTCTTGGACACTACTGTAGGAGATGAAGGTGGTTCAGGTCCTGCGGAAACATTCAATGTGATCATACCTGAAGTTTTTTCTGGCCACTACTGCAACATAGATATGTTGGTCACTCATAATCTAGATTTTAGGTAGCTCTTCAGTGATGTTAAGAGATTTACTCTAGATTTATTCTCTTGCAACATAAGTCACATAAAGGGTATTACATACAACTTTCCCAAACAGATTTTTTTCCAGCAGGAGGGATTCAGCTCATTTTTCTCCACAGTGAACACTAATTCAACACTTTCAGTGTGGCTCATTAAGAGCATTGTAGTTTGCCTTGGAAATCTGTGCAATGTCCACAGTTTTAAAAGCAATAAAGTGATTAGTCTGTCTCACCTTATAAAAATACAAATAACATTGTGGAGGTGTATTTTCCATTATAAGGTCATTCTCAAAGATATATTTACTGAGTCCCAAAGCATGATTTCCTGGCATAAACACAGAGGTTTGTTTAAGAATCATTTTTAGACTAGTCTTGTTGAGCTCTATGTCCAGTATAAGGAGGACAGATGTTATGACCTCAGATCTGGAATGCCAGCACATAATAAGTTTGTCTAGACCTGTATCACTGGTGTCAGACATACAGCTGATTGCCAAGTGTGACTTATAGAACACTTTCGTTTAAGCTGCTAAGTAATTTCTAGGTCCTTCTACTAGTCTTGCCAGGCTGTCTTTCTCTGTTGAGGTGAGTCAGCACAAGTCAATGCCAAAGCAATAAGCCAGTTCTCAGGAATGATATTTTTTTAGGACAGCTGACCCAGGAAGAACAGAATAGCAAACACAAGTTCTAGTCAGGAGATGGACTCGAGTTAAAAAAAAAAAAAAAAAAAAATCAAATGAAAAAACCCCAACAATTTTCCCAAATAGTTAGAAAACAGCTGAGGTCTGTTAACTGAACATTTGCTGAACAATGCTGGCATGATCTTACATCATGGTTGAATGTTTGCATCTCCTTTCTAAACAAGTAGCAAATCTGAAAACAGTTTCTCTGTTTCTGGCAATCTTCAGACATATCTACTGGGAATGATATTGGCTACGTTTATCTTCCTGTTCTTTAGAAGCTTTCCAATATCTGTTTTTATTGTTGCTTTTAAAGAAGACTAATATAGAACTAGCTTAGCAATCACTCCTTTGTCATAAGATGTCTTTGGCCACCTCTCCTTAGAGAACCATTCTGGACCAGAGAACCAATCCCAGCCAACTAAAGCTCATGCTTGGAAGGATTGTCCCCGGGAGTGACATTTTCATGGGGTGGCATCACATTTGATTTTGGTGCTATGTTGGCAAGGGTGACTTCTGGGCAGTCACTGACCTGGCTGTGAAGAAACAACTGGACCAGCCAAGGCCAGCTCATCACTCCTTCCCAGCACCACATGCATGCTCAGGTCAGCCTTGTCATCTTCTACGTCTGAATTACTCTTATTGCTCTTTCTGACCTTTACTGCCTGAGATATGTGGATCTTGGCTATATATATGAAGATTAAGATGTCTGATTTGTAGCATCATTACTATTCCTACTGGTCAAGTCTCTGAACTCCCAGGGGTCAAGCAGACAAAAAAAATCCCACAACTTTTTGTTCTACACAGATAATGCTGCTCCTAGTCATAGAAAGGTAGAATCATAGAATGGTTGGGATAGAAAAGGACCCTTAAAAATCATCTAGTCGAACACCCCTGCCATGGGCACAGGCATCTTTCACTTGATCAGGTTGCTGAATGCCCCTTCTAACCTGACCTTGAACACTTCCAGGGACGGGGCATCCACAACTTCTCTGGGCAACCAGTTCAGTGTCTCGCCAGCCTCATCATAAAAAATTTCAACCTTATGTCCCATCTACATCTACTCTCTTTCAGTTTAAAACCATTGTCCATTGTCCTGTCACTACAGGCCTTGGTAAAAAGTCTCTATCCATCCTTCTTATAAGCCCCCTTTATAGATAGAGAGGTTACAATAAGGTGTCCCCGGAGCTGTCTTCTCTTCTCCAGACTGAACAACCGCAAGTCTCTTGACATTTCTTCACAGAAGAGGTGTTCCAGCCCCCTCATCGTTTTCATGCCACTCCTCTGGAGCCGATCTAACAGGTCCATGCTAATCTTATACTGGGGACTCCAGAACTGGATGCTGTACTCCAGGTGGGGTCTCATGAGAGCAGAGTAGAGTAGAGGGGCAGAATCACCTCCCTTGACCTACTGGCCATGCTTGTTTTTATGCAGCCCAGGATATGGCTGGCTTTCTGGGCTGCAAGTGCATGCTGCTGGCTCATGTCCAATTGTTCATTTATGAGTATCCCCAAGTCCTTCTCCACAGGGCTGCTCTCAATCCATTCATCCCCCAATCTGTATTGATATTGGGGATTGCCCTGATCCAGGTGCAAGACCTTGCACTTGGCCTTGTTGAACTTCATAAAGTTCACATGGGCCCACTCCTCAAGCCTGTCAATGTCCCTCTGGATGACATCCCTTCCCTCAAGTGAAATGACTACGCCACTCAGCAGGTGTCATCTGCAAACTCACTGAAGGTGTACTTAATCCCACTATGTCATTGATGAAGATATGAAATAATATTGGTCCCACTACGGACCCTTAAGGGACACCAGTCATTATCGGTTTCCACTTGGACATTGAGCCATTGACTGTAACTCTGTGGATGTTCCATCCAGCCAATTCCTTACCCATCTAACAGCCCATCCATCAAACCCATCTCTCTCTATTTTAGAGGTAAGAATGTTGTGGGGGCCATATCAAAGGCCTTACAGAAGTCTAGGTAGATGGCATCTGTAGTTCTTCCCTTGTCCACTGATGCAGTCACTCCACTGTAGAAGGCCACTAGATTAGTCAGGCATGGTTTGCCCTTGGTGAAGCCATGTTGTCTGTCTCTAGTAGCCTCACTGTCTTCCATAGGTTTTGACATATCTTCCAGGAAATTCTGTTCCATGATTTTATCAGGTGCAGAGGTGAGTCTGACCCGTTGGTAGTTCCCAGGGTCTTCTTTTTTACCCTTTTTAAAGTCCAGTGGCATTGACCAAGGGAAGCTGTTGCTCATCAGTGAGGCCAGCCACAGCCCAGGTGTTCAGTCTGTTTACCAGCTGGTTCTTAAATAAGGTAAGCCCAGTGTGAGTAAATAACTAATTAGGCTTAGACTGATGCTTCAAATCACAAATGTAAAGACATACTATTTCCTCGGTTAAATGATGAATTAAATTAACTCAACATGTACTACAAATGGACAAAACTAGTGCTATGTGAGATTTTACCAGACCTTAAATTTCACTGTAGAGGAGCCTGAAATCTGATTGTTTCACAGGCCCCCAGGGCAGTGCCTTAACACAGTCCTGTGCCTTGGCCAGAACCTTGGTCTGTTGGTTCTTCCCCACTCAGAACTAATTTCTTCCATCCAGTCAGGGACTTTATAATATCTGCCAGGGACAGTTGATCCCCATGGACTTTGTATTTTCATCTATTTTTTTAAAGTCTCAATTGAGAATGTCTCAGTTTTGTTTCCTGGCACTGAGTCAGTGACCAATGCATCCTTTGCAAGCAATGCAGCCTTTGTTGCAAGTCAGCTTTTTTTTTGTTTCTTGACTGGTAACTTCCTGACCAGGTTGTTTTGGTCTTGCAACACTTTCTGCATAACGATGGCTGTCACTAATTATTTGAAGTATGTTGCAACTTGTGATGTGCTACAGAAGACATTTAGGAGTATCTAGTTACACTGCATCTCCTGGTGTCCCTCTGTTATCTCCACACCTCCTTTTTTGAAACTTAGCCTGAACCATCATATTTTCCCTCCTTTTTTTAAACTTCTTTCCTTTCTAGAAGTACAGAAACATATCCTGTACATATCCTCTCTGCAGAAAGTTATGCATAAAACAGAGGAAAAAAGCTCCACAACGATCTGAACAAAAATACTCACAAATCTTTGAACTGGGAAGATGTGTACTTTTTTTGCTGCATATCTTATCCTGTTAAAATACAAATTTGCTGGAAACTTCTTAGGAAAAGGATCTTGGTTTATTATTTTTCTTTTTAAAAAAGGAGTCAATTTAGTTTCATAAAACAAACTGCAGAGTAGAGGAAATAATTGGAAGTAACAGGATGCCTGCCTACCCTTCCACGTGGTCTCTTAGTGAGTGACTATCTTCCATCCTATTTCCCTATATCACCTGTTTTGTCCATTTGAAGCTCTTAGCTTCTGGGAATCTGTCTTGTCAGGTATTTTGAAAGTAACTGGAAAAGTTGAGCACTTCTACATTATCAGAAATAATTAATGATGCATCTGCATGCTTTGGAATTCTATGCACGATACACAAGCAAACAAAAAAATACAAATGGGCACTACTTTAGCAAGGAATTGCACTCAGCGTGTCTCAGTTGTATAGTTTTGGTATGACACTACAAAATACCTCTAAAAAAAGGGTTATTAAATATCCACTTATATGCTGGGAATAACTATTTCTCTCCCCATTATCAATCTCCTTCCTTCTACTTCATTAATTATGTCTCTCACTGCTTTTTGCATCTGATCCACTGAAGCAATTTATTGTGTGATAACGAACAGTGTTTGTGCTGGCGCTTTAAACAGATTGCTGTGGTAGTGCTTTGAAAGAGAAACAGATGATCCCAACCATAAAAAAATCTATAAGGTCATCTATATAGATGCAGCATGTGACTCAGCTGCTGATTGATTAACTCTGTTTGCATCATATTGATATATATGTGATGCTGTTAATATTAACTAGCTGTGTTCTTAGATGATATACAATAACTAACAGCCTGTTCTCCACCATGCCTTCTAATAGTTTCCTGAGTGACTGTTACGCATTTGACTACAGTACTTTGCTTACTGGTTTATTAATTGAGGTTATTCTCCTTGGTGCTGTTACCCCTGGAGATTTCATTTGAAGTTGAGTTTATAGCTTTGGTTTCTATAAGCCTTTTTCACTTCCAAAAGCCCAGGGGTTAATTTTCTTGGGAGGGTGTAAACGATAGTTAGTCACAGAAGTCCTTCACATACCTTACTGTCAATTTCCTAACTTTGTTTAAAAAGTTCTTTTTATTTATACAGGCTTTTCCTTATAAACAGTCAGAACATCTCCCGGTTCAGTCTATGCCTGTTGCTTCTTGTTCTCCCACGATGCATGTTTGTGAAGAGCCTGGCTCTGTCTTCCTGATGCCCCCTTCACAGATGCTTGGGGGCAGCTTCTTGGTCTGCCCGAAGCCAGCCCTGCTCCAGGGTGAACAAGCCCTTCTCCCTCAGTGTCTCCTCACAGGGTGAGTGCTCCAGCCTCCAGCCATCACGGTGGCTCTGTGCTGAATTTCCTCCAGTTTATCAATATCTGTTTTGCACTGGGGGCCCAAAACTGGGCACAGTGCTCTATCTGTGGTCTCAGGAGTGCCGAGTAGAGGGGGATAATCCCTTCCCTCAGTGTGCTGGCTCTACTCCTGCTAATGCAGCAGAATTTCATAAGGCTCCTCTTGGCCGATTCCTCCAGCAGGTCTAGGTCCCTCTGGATGCCAGCCCTGCCCTCGAGTATATCAACTGCTACTACCAGTTTGGTGTCATCTGATAACTTGCAAGAGGGCACTCTAGTGCCTCCTCCAGGTCATGGGTAAGCATGTTAAACAGGACAGGTCTGGTGATAGACCCTTGAGATACTCCACTTGTTACTGGCCTCCAGCTAGATTACACGACTCATTAACAACTACTTTTTGAGTGTGAGTGTCCAACTGTTTTTTTTACCAACTCAGTTGTTCACCCATCCCATCTGTAACATCCTAACTGGGATACAAGGACATTATAGGAGACAGCGTTAAAAACCCTTCTAAAGGACAGCCCTCCTCTCATCCACAAATCCTGTTGTTTCACTGTAGAAAGCATAAAATGGGAAAAGAAAGTCTTTTGATTATTCAGTGATAAAGACAGAACTGGATATGTGGAAGTTGTGTTTTTCAGACCTTTAAGTGCACTTTTTGTTGGCAAATGACTAGGGTTGTTTCAACATACAAGACTAGCTGTTAAGTCCCTAATTCTGTGGCATCTTTCTGTGGGCAGCTCTGTGAGTATGTAAAATCCCTTCGAAATTGGTGGCATTGCCTGCATCTGCAGAGATTTGTTTGTGTGGAATGAACTTTTTGAACAGGGCCTAAAACTGCCACAATTCCTGGTTGCTCTATGGGCAACTAATGTAATCTCCTTTCTTTTTGCTTCAGCTTTGATTTATGTTTAGATTTGGGACACCTGTCCCCTTGATGATAAAGACCATTTGCTGTGCTGGGAATAACTTATTTAGCATGAGTAGTATGACAGGAAGAGTAGCACACTTTTAAAATAAAATCAAATAAACCAGCTGCAACACGTTACTCTCAAAACTGCTCGTGACACCAAATTTCTTAACTTGGAAATTGTACAGTTTAGTGCAGCCAGTCACTGCTCAATATGGACATATATTTTAATAGAGCCAGAAAGACTGCTGCTTCTTTCTGTGCCATCAGATATTTTTACCCAGTCTAAGAGAGTTGTTTAAACTGTTTCCACTTTCTGAGGCTGGAGTTATTTTTTTGGTTGTTTTTTCTTCATTCCACTACATTATGGAAAGACGAAGATTAATAATATCTAACAGTCCTCAGAATACTTCACTAGCTTCATCTCTTCCTCTACAGTGAATTCAGACTTCTCCATCTCACCTTTCAAGTTCAGCCTCGCCTTTCACTAAAACACTGTTCACAGGTTTTTTTCTCCTAACTCTCTTTCTTCGGCTCATGATTCCAGCTGAAACTTTCCTTTCATATGCTTTTTTCATACTTGCCTTTTCTGTGGGTCCCCCTGCCTCTATTTCTGCCCATGCTCAAAGCAATCTCCTTTTAACAAGTTGTTCTTTTGACATAATACACCCAAACTCAGCTACTTATATCATAAGCCTCAGGCTCAAGTACTACAGTGTAACTGTGTGTTCTGTAAAGTATCTTTACTGGTAGGAGTCAAATAAAAAAATTTCCCAGCCTTAAAGATATTTTTATTCAATGCCATTAATACATTTAAACTGCTAGTGGGAAGACCTGTGAAAAATATACCAAAGAAACTGGAAAAAAACAAAAGAAAGAATAAGAAGAAAACTGTTCATTGTTTTCAATTGTGAAAATAGCCACATTTTAAAAGGTGAAAAGTAAACCACATGCTGGCTATCTTATTTTAATGAATAATTCTGAAATATGCAAAGATGGGCAAATACTAAGCCTGTTATATGGAGGCCTTCCTAAATTTTTTTTTTTTTTTAAGTTTGGCTTACAAGTAGAGGTAATGCCCCAGAGAAACAATGAACTTAAATAACAATTTATATACACGCTACTAACAAGTATGATGAACTGATGAAAAGCTGATGAAAAGCTTGAAAAAACTTTAGATGAATTTTGGTCTCTTGGAATTCAGCACATGAACCTTGCACATCACAACCTGAGTTAGGATGGCCAAGATTCGTACACTGTTACACAACCCAGCCATGAGCAACAGACACAGCCTCATGCTGTAAGAACAAGTATGTTGTGTAACTAATACACTGACCTTAGATATAACATTGCACACCATTTCCCGTCCTATTTTTAAAATGTTGTAATGAAATCCTTTCCTTTTTGAGGAAAACTGGATGCTGTCATCAGTGGAAAAGTAAATTCTTCCCTGTATTAATTTTCTGTCTATTTTGAATTTGGAAAGAAAATGGTACTTTCAGATGCCCTATCACTTTTCACCACTTCTGTTACTAAACTTAAAACAATTGCCCTGGTACTTTTATTTCTGCATCATAAATTTAGTTAATCAGAGGTGTATGCACTCATACTTGTATCAGTTATTAATTTTGTCAGTGCAAGTGTGCACACACATGGAGGTCAAGCTTCAGGCTTTCCGCAAATATAACCAAATATTCTGTTGGAGAAGAATGTCTGAAATTAGCAGCAGCTTTGAGCCTACCCAGCTTTACAGCTAACTGCAGGATGATTGTTTGTGTAGAATAGTGACAAAGGCATGCTTCTGCCACAGGGTCAGAAAATCTTGAGTCCAATGCGTACCACACACTACCTTGGCCAAAAGTACATCCTACTGTAATAACAGAGTCAGTGATCTGACAGCTTGTCTCCTGGGCCCTGGCAAGGTCACCTTGGCTTTGAGTGCACGTACAAAGATGGCTTGTGCTTTCACTTTGAAAGTTCCCCAGAGAATTTCTTGGTAGGATTTTTCTTGCCAGGGATTGCTTTTGAAATGTGCAAAGTGTGCTGGTTTTGGCTGGGATAGAGTTAATTTTCTTCATAGTAGCTAGTATGGGGATATGTTTTGGATTTGTGACCAAAACTGCGTTGATAACACAGGGATGTTTTCGTTACTGCTGAGCAGTGCTTACCCAGAGCCAAGGGCTTTTCTGCTCCTCACCCCACCCCACCAGCAGGAGGCTGGGGGGGCACAAGGAGTTGGGAGGGGACACAGCCGGGACAGCTGACCCCAACTGACCCAAGGGGTATCCCAGACCATAGGACCTCATGCTCAGCATGTAAAGCTGGGGAAAGAAGAAGGAAGGGGGGACGTTGGGAGTGATGGCGTTTGTCTTCCCAAGTCACCGTTAGGCGTGATGGAGCCCTGCTGTCCTGGAGATGGCTGAACACCTGCCTGCCCATGGGAAGTGGGGAATGGATTTCTTGTTTTGCCTTGCTTGCACATGTGGCTTTTGCTTTACCTGTTAAACTGTCTTCATCTCAACCCACAAGTTTTCTCACTTTTACCCTTCTGATTCTCTTCCCCATCCTGCTGTGGGGGGGAGTGAGTGAGCTGCTGTGTGGGGCTTAGTTGCCGACTGGGATTAAACCATGACACAAAGGGACACACAGACAAAAAGAAATCATTACTGAAGAAATATGTGAAATATGTATTCTGCTCAAAGATCTTGTATTTCCTCTGCTCATTGGGCAGTATGTACTGTAACATGGGCAACAAGGTGGATAAACAAATGAAATAACTAAATTGGATTTTGTGGGATCCAAACAAAGGTACAAACATTCAGGTTACATGGAAGAGGAGCTCATTTGGAGATAACTCACCTCCTGAATTTGATGGTAAAACATTTTAAACCTGGATACCTAAAGAGAGATACTAAAATAGCAGGTGCTACTGAAAAATCATGTGTAGCTGGAGAAGAATTTAAAATTCAATAAACAACTTCATTTGCTATAGCTCATTTATTATCATTTCCTTCCTTGAAGGTTTTGTCTCCCTTGGTATTTGGAAGAATATTTGAGAAGAAAAATCCTTTAAAGTACTTAAAAGAAGGAATAGAAAACTATCATATTTCCACTCCATTCTTCAACATTCAGCATTCAGTGTCCAGCGTTCCTCAAATGTCCTGGATACTACAGGTTACAGAGGCCTTTTTTGTTTTGCTCACTTGTTCCAATAGCTTTAGGCTCTGAAATCTGACAATACTAGTCTCAGCAAGTTATTCCTCATTTTTGTGGGATGTTTAATGGTATTGTCTAAGGCTTTTGCATCTGCCTGCCTGAACCTGTGTGGAATTAGTAAAATGTAGGACAGAATTAGGTAAAGTCTGCATGCTGTCATCCACTTGAAGTTTCATTAACTCTTACCAATTGGTATCCAAAAAAAATATTTTCCACATTGATTTTTTTTTCTTTTTGAATGAGTGCTGCATCAACAAAAAAAGGAAGAAGTTGAGGGAACATTTAAAAAACCTGCTTAAGTACAAATTTATGTGAATGGGTTCAGTTTTTTTAAGAAAAGTGCAGATATTAGTGCTAGAAGTAAGGACACATCTCCCAGAGTCACACCAGTCATGTCACAACTTACCACTTAGCCCATATATAAATAAATGAACTAGATTTATTCATTCTATAATTTCTGATTTAATAACAGATTTCTCAACAAATCTTAGGTAAAGATCTGATCACATGCATGAACTGAAAATTCACAAAGTTTTTCATAGTTGCACTCCCAGTAGAAACACCAGATTTTTATCTACATTTCAATTAGGAGAGGGCTTTCAGTTGGTAGATCCTATATAAAATGTAAAAGCCAAGTCTTTCCCCATGTGGAAGTCAGGCTAGAATTGCAAGGACAGTGCTGTCCTTCAGCAGACACATAGATTAAATCTAGCTGAGGATATTTGATTCTATTGGAACACCTCTCCTATCAAAAAAGGTCAAGAAAGTTGGAGTTGTTCAGTCTGGAGAAGAAAAGGCAGCTCTGGGGAGACCTTATTGCAGCCTTTCAATGTATAAAGGGGGCTTACAAGAAGGATGGAGAGAGACTTCACCAAGGCCTGTAGTGACAGAACAATGGACAATGGTTTTAAACTGAAAGAGGGTAGATTTAGATGGGACATAAGATAGAATTTTTTTATGATGAGGCTGATGAGGCACTGGAACAGGTTGCCCAGAGAAGTTGTGGATGCCCCATCCCTGGAAGTGTTCAAGGTCAGGTTAGAAGGGGCTTTCAGCAACCTGGTCTAGTGGAAGGTGTCCCTGCCCATGGCAAGGGGGTTGGAACTAGATGATATTTAAATGTTCCTTCCAGCCCAAACCATTTTATGGTTCTGTGATTCTATATTTCAAAACCATTCTTTTATTTGTGAGGCAGTGTTGTCCTGGTAAGGTAGGTGCATTCAGTTTATAAAGGCTTTTTAAGTCCTGATGCTGCAATAAACATTAAATAATATTTTCCAGAATCCAGATTATGGCTGCTAACAAACTTTCCACAGTGTCTAAATCATCTTTCTCTTCCACATGTGTGTGCACATACACAAAAACCCCCAAGCCTAAAGTAACTGACTCACCCCAAGAAGTCTAAAAGAAGTCTTTAACAACAATCTACCTATAATGTAGTAGTTATATATTTTTTGTATATGTGCCTGTGTTTAAACTCCCTTATTATGTACTGGAATAGCTCTTCTTAGCAGGTCTGATCTTTCATGTAGCTATGCAGTTAAGATGTTCTTTATACATAGAAAAAAATATTTATAACATTTCTAGAAAAAAAAAACAAAAAAAGAAAATAGATCTTATGTTTACAGAAACTCCCAGAACTGCTTGGCTGTGGTTTTCAATATCATTCAAATGGCTCATGAGAGAACTTTTTAATTCAAGAAAGAGACAGGCAAAGGAGCCATCATATTTATAGAAGGCACCAAGAAATATGAATGCTGAGACCATTTCAATGTGCCTTTCTTTCAGTTCCTCATAACGCTTGGGAATGTTACTGTTTAGGCTTGAAAATATTGAGGTTTAGTTTCAGCCCAAAGACTTCTTTTTAAAAATTTTAAAGAGAATTCCTTCTTCTTAAGAGTCATAGAGGAGAAGCAGATGAATAATTATGTCTTCGTTCACCTCTGGCTCCCTCTCTGTATTTCAATACCTCCATGCATACTTTTCCTAGTTCACCTGCAAACAACTCTTTATGTGTTCAACTTAATCCATGTGAGTTAGTCCACTGAGGCTCAACGGACAGGTAAAGTTTAGTATAAAACATGCAAAGACAGAAAACAGGGGGGTGGTAAGACCTCTAAAAAACCATGTCACCCTGACCCTGCTTAAAGGCAGAATCAACTGTATTTGAGCGTCCTTTACATGCCTATTTAACATATTCTGAAAAACCTCTAATAAAGTACATCATAAGCATTTTAGTAATTTATGTTATTTTTTCCAACATTCAGGATGCTGTTACACAATTTTATTTGTTACTCTTGGAACCCAATCAACTTACACGTGCCTTCATCAGAGTGTTCATATTTGAACATCATGAATCCCCACTCAAATCAAATGACGTGTTAAATGCACTTGAGCATCGATGTCCGCTAGGAATTTTTTATTGTGTTTAAGGAATTATAGTATTTTTATTTGTATCCTTGCTTGTTGCATATCAGAAGCAAACTTAGAGAATCTTGCTAAATTTCTGTATTTTGGCTATATTCTCAAATATGGTGTTACTAGTATAGTCTTTTAAAATTACTGCTATTTTCTGGAAAAGCTCATTAAGGTGTTAGTTACCTATCTTAAAAAGAAATGTAGCAGAACCATGTTTGAATCCAACTATAAATACAGCTAAACATTGCTTTCTGTTCTGTATTCTTGAAAGTTTATAGGGGAATCTTGAAAATAGGTCCATGGAATATAACTCAGGGGAAAAAAACCCCACAAAAATCCCAAACAAAAAACTAACCAACCAAACAAAAATCCAAACAAAAATTGTTGTGAAGTTCAAATTTGCCACACAGAAGTCTGCATCTCTAGTGAAGTTTGATATACATTGGTTTTCATCTCCAAATAAGGGGTAGAATCCAAATGTTTTCTAATTCAAGCACTATTAGAATATACTTAACTTTATGGAACTTTCTCCCAAAATTATGTATAAAAAATGGAGATCACTCCATGAGAGTTTCTCAATGCATGCATAGGACAAAACTATCTCTGTCTTTAGGCATGAATACCTGCGTGGATACAAAAGAACTGTTACAAAGAAACCTGAGCCACAAAGATAAACCACTGTGTTCTGCATCTATTTGTGCATGTAAATGATAAGTATCTGTCTGGAATCTTATTTGCTTCAAGTATTCCAGTAGAACACCTTATGGGATGAAGACTTAAAATATTAGGAAAGTTTTGTGTCAGAGAAGAAAGTGAACCCAAGACTCCTTGTAATATATATATATATATATATTTCTTTATATACTTAAAAAAATATATATCCCTTCCTCCCATCTTTCATAATGCCCCTGTTTGTGCCCAACACAAAAAATTGCATGCCGACTCAGACTTTTCCTGAGACAGGTCTCACAAAGATTTGTTTGTTTCAATTAATTCAGCAGCTTTCCCTTTCCCTTCTTATTGCTAAAATCCACATACATATTAATTAGGTTTGCCTTAAGTTAGATATGTTTTCTGCCTTAGAAGGAGTGGGGGATGAGTTTGCTTGCCGGGCAGAGTTTCTTAAGCACTTACCACTCTAATTATTTCTCAGAAATGTTTACCAAAGACAGCAAAATTTAAAAAAAAAATCACACAGATGATAAATCAGTGGAAGAATGTTTCTAAAAATAGTATGTGAAAATGGTTGCATGTTGTCTCTTGTTAATCAGTACACAGAAAATTAGATAAATCTGTGTGTTGGCATTTTCTCTGGTTAATTCTGTATTTTTCTGTTAGCAGATACTCTTGAATCCTTATGCAAATTCCAAGTATCAACGACCTCAAACCAACAAGGTAGTAATAATAAACACAATTGTGAATGGATGTACTTATGTCTTTGTTTTATTTAATTGACGATGCAAGACAACTAAGTTGTAGCATGATAAGAAATTAAGTGTAAATCTCTTTCCAGAATCTTTCATCATTACCTCCTAAAAAAAAATCTTTTCCTAAGTTAATTTAACATTCTCTTTTAACTTGAAAGATATTGAATCTTACCTTCCCCTTGCCTTTCTTCGTTTCACCTTCTTGCTCATAGTACTACAGATAAAGTCAATTTTAAGACCATTGCAAATGGCTACAAGTCTCGTTAGGCCAATGAAATGCACCTGTGATAATATATATATTATATATATATATTAAAAAAAACGTTCCACCCATGCCAGTAAAAAAAATGGTTGAAAATGTCACCATAAACATCATACCTCAGAAGACTAAGCAAGAGTTTCGGGTGAATGTTGCAAATCACCTGCTTAGATCACCATAACCCCATTTCTTAAACCAAGTTATGTAATTTAAAAAAAAAAAAAAAGAACCTGAGATTAAATGAAATGCCATACCTTTGTTGTATGATGTTTTGATGTCCGTAGGTAACTTGACATAGACTGTTTCCCATAGGAAAAACTGTCTGATAGATGAGATACAGCATAATTTTGTTGCAATTGGGACCTGATGAGTGCTAACCCAGGTGATCTTCTCAGGATGAGATTTGTTCGACTGCTCAGATTTCTACTGTGACTCTTTATCAGATGCTCAAGGTGGGGCTATTACTTCAGAGGTAGTCAGAGGTCACTGGCTTTCCAGACATACCTCAATTAATAATAAACTGGGTAGTGTCATTAAAGAATTTCTTTAATTAATTGACATCCTTGTACTAAATAGCTGAGTGAATGTTTTTGCTTGCCTTCCAATTCTTTTTCCATTACACGCATCAGCAGAGTAGGAAAGTTGAATAGATGCTTTAGAAAGATTTCTAGATTAGAGATGTGCCAAACTATGTACAAAACAGTGGCAAAACCAGCAAATTGACACACCTATTGTTTTATGAAACTGCTTCTGGTATATTATTTCTACAGAGCCAGGATGTCTCTACAGAGATCATGCATTGTAACCGTTGAAAGAAGAGGACTTCAGTCCTTGTGCATTTGTCAACCTAGTTTGCAACTGTGGCTGAAAAAAGAGAAAAAAAGATACTAAAGATACTGCATCTGAATATTTTTTAAACTTCAGTGAGTTTTGCACATGCTCATGGATGTATATTCTGACCGGGGCCTTTGAAAGCAAATCTGTAACACTCCCATTGAAGACCTTCAGGAGTGAGTTAATCTCGCCTGATTTTATATGTCCAAAAATTAGACATCTAAGTTGAAATGAATCACCCCATTACTGGGAAATTCATCTGTGCTATCTTAAACACCTATATTAAGACCAGACTGCTTGTTCTTTAGACTCACATCTTTCTCTTCACTGATAATAAGGAGTCTAGAATGGCTAGCTCAAGGTTCAGATGGTTTTAGTTCCCAAATTAGAGCAACTGGATGCAACCCTGAAACTCCTTCAGTTTGTTTCACAGGTCACTGCATCAGCTGTAGCTTTTCATTTTCAACACAACATAGGCAGTAACGTGGGTTACTGCAGTCATAACTTTACATGTATGCTGATGCATAGCTTCTGCTATTATAGCTTACATATATATACATGTATAAGATCTCAATCTTAAAAAGAGTTATTGTCTTTCCCAGTTTTAATCATATTCTTATGCCACATAAAATCAATGAACCTTAAAGAGGTGCTTCTGTAGATTTAAGTGTTGACTGCATTACCATAGACCTCACAATTTTCTGTGTAGGTATTGTACAATAAGGGGCAAAGAAGAAGAGTGGTCTCTTTTTTACAGATGAGGAACTGAATATGTTCATAAAACAGGGATAATAACACTGACTGCAGACAGACTAAATAACTTGCTTAAGGTCACACAGGAAATTTGTGGTGGATCTGGAGCAAAACCCTGGTCTTCCTCTGAGTTCTATGTCCTGAATTCCGGACACAGGAAAAATTCCCACTGAGATGAGTAGATGATTTGTCTGAATAAGGACACAGGGTTTGCTTCCTAAGTGGGAGGGGAAAATAGCTTTTTGAATGCAATTTACTGTGATTAACCAACTGAGATAAGAAGTATGGATATAGGCTTATGTTACTTTCTGCATGTAAGAAACAATATTCCTTAATGTAACACTATCACTGCACAGATTTATGGGGCTCATTATATACCACACATCAGCAGAAACATCTGAATAAATGTGGTTTAAGTTTAGCTGGTTTTGTCTTTCCAATGTGTGGCATTTGCTGTAGATTTAATTTTTAAAACTTGCTACCCACAAATGTTTTAGATCACAACTGGAAACTTTTAGGGTAATTACTGGGTCACATTACAGACATGAAATGGGTGGTTCTGCTAACCAAAGGCAGAAGCATAAAATGCTTATTTCTTTCATTATGAAACTACTAAATGTTTCCATATTTCAGAGATTATCACTATTCAAGGACAGGCTGGCAATTTCTTTTGTTTGTCACCAGTTATCTTTGCCATTGATTTTGAAAACAACAAACTCAGCTCTCATGTTTGTATTATCTGTGTTTGAGTATCTGTAGCATATGGGTAAAGGCCATACCGCAGGGAGGAACTCCTACAAAGGAATTCCATACACAACTATAAAAAAGGCAGCCAATCCCTTTAAAGAAAAAAGGGTCAACCAACAGATGTAAGTCTAGTAATAGGTATCACTATTAACACTTAGCACCTGTCTCTGATAAAGACTAAAACTGGAATGCAACCAGATGTACCTTTGAACATTTTCCTAACGCTGTGCAAAATTGCTTTCTTCTCGCATTGCTATTGTGTTTAGGATTTTTCAGATGATAGAAAATACCTGTTATGATGTTCTGATACTGCAGCTCAAGGACCATCCGATAAAATTTCTCACCTAATTTATTTCTTTTTTAAGCATAAGCTGTGAAAACATCTCTTTTTTTTCCATTCACAAAATTCAGAATATACCTTGAAAGTTCAGGCTGACAATGTCTTTCTTTGAACCAGCTTTATCCAGTGTCAGTAACAAACAATCTGTGGATGCAGAGAGCTGGGTGGCCTGGAAAACTTGGCCCAGAAGTCAAAAACAAATTTAGAAGTTAGACTTTGCTGGAATACATTCTTCCATGACCACCTTGCATGCCATATTCAATCATAATGATTTAAAGCTTGCTTAGATAAGCCCAGGCAGGGTGCAGTCATGCTTTCGAATGGCAAGTAGCTGTATTTCTGTTAAACATAGCCACAGTGTAACATAAAACATTAACGAATCGGGGAGTGCCAAAATTAATTTTTTTGAACCTGTCCCTTAAATGTCTAGTGAATGCATTTCTGCACGTCAGTGCAATGTAGAACTTCTCAGGGAACTACATAGATCACTTTCAGGCATCCTAGTCAAGGTAAACACAGAACTCAGTTTGGGTTTTTCAGCACGGCAAACTAGTCAGCATTGAACCAAGCATCCGCCTGGAAATCTTGTACCTGTGTGAGTGAGTTCCAGGCTACCTGGAGCATATCTATGCTCCATCTGCGTTGTCAGTGTCAATGTGGTTATGTTTTGTATTCTCCACGAGTTGCCTGTGTCATGACTGCATGCATTTGTTCATGCAGGACAAGGAGCACAGTTCTGTGGAGGAAAGGCTATAGTAGAACTGATAGATCTGGTAGAAGAGACGTGTTAGTTTTCTGGCCTTTTCCATGTTCATTTTACATTTTTAGTATTTCTTTAAAACACTGAATACCCTATTTTTGGTGGGTTTTTTTTCAAAGAACAGTAACAAAAACTCATGCCTCGATATGATCCAGATGCTGTGCTGCAGTAGAAGGCTGGCTCCATGTAGGAACTAAATTGCAATCATCCAGCAACATGGTAGCCAAGAAAAGTACAACACCTAAAGGATGCCTGGATTGCTTTGTCCCAGCACTACCATTTGTTCCAATTGACTGTAAAATGCATGCACAGGTCAATGAGTCTGTATTCTTTGTAATTAAGCCTTTGCAACTAAAAATCTGTCCAAAGCTACTTTGGAGCATTAATTCTCCTTCCATAAACATTTATTTGGAATTTTATTTTAATTTCAGGTTATCTTGCTATATTAGCTTAAGATACTTTTTGTTAAAAAGATTCATTCTTATCCCTGGTAGTGAAAACCAGGTCTATTTTCTTTTTCTGCAACACTCTCTTAAATTTAGCGTCTGTAAACCTTGTACAGGAGCCTTGGCTGCCCTGTGACACAGTTAAACCATAGGCGATATCCCATGTATTACCAAACCAGTTTTGGGCAGAATGTGTCCATATAAACAACAAAAAATATTGTAGTTAAACTGAATTAAATCTTGAAATAATTTTGAGAAGCAAGAGCCTTGGTTTCATGCCACCCTCCTTTCCACTCTAGTAATGCAATTGTTCTGCAAGATTTGAGTAAGTAATATTTTGGGTTGTTATGAAAAAAAGGTTTAAATAGTAATTAAATCCATGCAGTCTGATGATTTTTCAGTGTTCAGACTGGCCAGGAAATGGATAGAGAAGCCATTTAAAGAAGTTCTCTAAGGCTTAAGGGTGAAATTATAGTCTTTCAGTGAAGCTTCCAATAAATAGACACAGTGATTGACATGCCCAGGGAAATAGAACCTCTTTGAGCGTGCTAAGTGCCTCTTTTAACATGCAACTTTTTAAGATTCTCTATGGTTTAGCAAGCAAGACACAGAGGCATTCCTTATGTTCCAGTCTTTACATACACTCTTCTTACTTTTTAAGGGAAAAAGCCTATGACATATTTACATTTTTTAAGTAAACTGTAATAATCCTTTTAGAAAAGATTTTAATTATAACAGCACTAATCTTAGTTATACATGATTTTTCTCAAAGCTTCTGTGTTCCTCTCTGCATATAAATTAGTGCTCCTGCCTATCCATAGCAATTAAAAGTTGAGATTTATTGTATTTTTTTAAGATAAGCTTGAACCAAATGTCTTTGAGATGTTTGTGTACTGTTTTGGAAAGGTCTTCACTCAGACAGTGCCTAAGTCAATGAATATTTAATGGTTCTTCACATCATTTACTTAGTACTACGAGTCTTGTTTTGTATGTGACCAGCTGTCAAAGTGAATTGGTCCTGAATTAGTAAAAAGAATGAATAAACTGAACATCAAATCCAAGCAAAGCCCTTGTCTCCTTTTTCTAACTTCAAGGCCATACAATTTTAATTAAAAAGCTGAGCCATTGAAGAAAGAGAATTATTATAACAATTATTCTAACATATCCTGACTAAATTCTATTTAAATACACTAATAAAATCATTTTGTTCTATTAGAAACTCAATGACAGAGTTGTTTTGGATGGAAAACTGGTAATTTGTTGCTCTATTTAATTATTCATTGAAAATTCATTGAGACAGGTAGCACTGCATATAGAAACAGAAGCTTTAACAGATGATTTTCCCAGAGACAAAATATGAAATCCAGACTTCTACAGTTGACTTTATAATACTGTCTCATCTCACCCAAACCCAGGGCATCCTGGCCCAGCAAAAAATAGTCTCCAAAAGTTTCCTTCCTCCTTTATATTCAATTTTTGTCCAAATAAGCCCAAATATTCTAGAAACTCCAGGTTTTCTCTAGAATGTTTCCAAAGAAGTGTTTATTATGGGAAATTAAAATGAGAATAAAAGCCAGTAATACACATTACATAAATTTCTATAACCATCTTATTTAGCTTTTCAAAGATGCTGATAAACACAGAGAGCAGCTTTTTCAAAGACCAGTTCACATAAAGTGCAATTTTTATCCTACAGCTAATACCTTCTAGACAGTAACTCTTCATAGTAGGTGCTGCTCTGGTGAAGCAAGAGGGAGTTTATTTAAACACCTGAAATCCTGCTGTGTGCTTGTGGTCGCCTGTAACATATTCCATTGGAACACTTTCACAATCATGCATGATCTTGCTTATATACTCAACAGTTGCAGACTAAACATCTCAATTGACTTCAGTCAGTGTGCCAAATCATGTAAGCACCACTAAATGTGTATGCACTGACATTTGTTTACAGGTTTTTGTTTGCAAAATCTTCGGCTCTTCCCTTCAAACAACTCGTTTTCTCCCTCTGTGAGCCTGAGGGATGACAGGTAGCCATGACCCCTGCCTTGCAGGAATACCCCTGCTCAAGGAAATGAGGGTGTTTGGAGTGGCCAAACTTTGCAAGCTTCCTCCTCGGTGAACAGATTAAACAACAGATTTCTAGGGCCTGATTCCATTTTCTGAGGCACTCTGAGGAGAAATCTCCCCTCCTCAGCAGTGGCTGACCCTTTAGTGACAAGTTTGTGTCAAGTGGCCTGAGCTTTTGGGCCTGGTCACAACTCAGGATAGGCAGGGGAAGAGTGACTCTGCCTCTGGAACGGCAGAAGAGTCTCTGCTTCCTTTCTCAGGTTGTCAGAATTTAATGATAAATTTTAATAAAATTGCATTTGCTTTGTGAAGTGTTTAGGATTTGCTTGCCAGAACTCGGTTTTTGAAAGACACCACAAAAATTCTTAAGACAGACTTCTTTAAAAGAGCTACAAGGTTTACAATAGTTAAGTAATGCTGTATTGAATGGGACTAAGCAGAGATTAACCGAGAATCAATCTTGTTACAATAAGTAGCAAGACTCACTTTTTAAAGAGTGTCCAGTGTAAGAAATTGGTGTAAAAATGTATTGAATTTATTTGCAAAATGAACTGTCCAATTAAAGAGAAAAGATAGCCTAAAGATATTTTCAAATTATTTTTAAAGGTAAATTAGACTAAAGTTTCCTTTCAGTCAAATCAGTGTAAAAGTACCTCTTCTGGATTTTAAATAAGAATATTGCAAGAAATCCTGAAAAGCACTAAATGTTACAATTCTTTGCTAAGACCTGCAATTTTGAGCCTCAAAGATTTGGCTGAAGTAATAATACTATGGTCTATTACTCTCTCTCTCCATCAGCTAAAGGCAATTTGCCATTACCTTACTCATTTTCTTTCAAAGAAGTAAATGGCAGTTTGAAAAAATACCAGCATCTTCAGTAATACTAATGCTTTGGTATGTGCAAATACTGATGTTTTAATATGTTCAGTTGTTTGAACCTTAGAAAATGTTAATACTTTTGGCTCATATGTTTCACAGTTCTCTTATAAACACAAGAGGTAGATAACTAGATAATTATAATTATTGTGTTAATAACCTAATTAAAGTATCCCAGTCTGATACTGGAATAAGGCAGTTTGCACCATGTCTGAATTGGATGTGACACATAGCCAGCTTTTCCTATCTGCATTGCTAGAGTTGCTTCATAATCCATATATTTGGGGAAATAAGTAATTTGGAGAACACATTTCTGTAAGAAGCCCATTGAAGGGAAAAATGCTTAATTCAGGACAGGAATCTACCTTTGCTGGTGGTAAAACCAGATATCCACAGATAGTCACAGCATAGGATCAGCCCCAGAGATCCCAACAGAATGTTATTTACACAGCGCTTTGCATATTAAAATGTAAGTTTGAGATCAACAGTTTATCCTTCATATCTGAAGGTGTGGTACACTCCAGTTACACCTTTCATTCTAGTCTCTCAAGTACTGAATTAGCTGTCACTTCAAATGCAGTGTACTACAAGAAATCACAATGACTCCTGAAGTTATTTTAAGTATTTCGTATTTCATCTCTGAAAAAGGCAAAATGCTGTATATATTCTGTTATTTCTCAAACATCTTTTAATGTACTAACTTGTCAGTTATTCACAAGAATACTTCAGTAATAAAAACTTTCCAGAAAATAAAACATCAGCTACAAAGATTTATATTTTCAAAGCCCCTTGAAGGATTCAGGAACAATGTCCATTAGAATAAGTGGAAAAAATATGTTGCCTATTTTCTTCAGAAAGATCACTGAGAGCATGGATTTTTAATGACATGAGATGAAACCAAGGATATATGCATTTAAACTGCTTCATAGACTTTTGTAATTATTTTTGGAAACATTGTTGATTGTTGAGAAATACCGCATAGCTTTAACAAAAACAAAATAATATTACGTAATATACTCTTCAGTAAACTCCAGTGAACATATGTTTGTCCAAGAAATTAGTGTAGATGAAAAATACAGTTAAACAGAAACTGTATTCGTTTTTATGGTGCTTGATAAAGTGTTATAGATTTTGAAATATTGATTCCCCCACCCCCCTTTTTTTTTTTCTTTTAGATCAAAAACACATCATCATCTTTAGAACCATGGAAGGGATGTGAGGTTTTTTTTTTTTTTTTTAGTGTTTGGACATTCTACCTGATGAAAATTACCCTCTTTTAGTATAGCGCTCATAAACTAATGGAGTGGCAAAAAATGAGAAGAACCACAGCTGATTTTTTAGATGACAGAGTCATATTTTTTGTTCTACATCACCATATAAAAACATAATAATGAATTAGAGGTGCCAATTATGGTCACTGCAGGAATAAGTTTTTTCTTGGAAGGACTTAAATAGTACCCTTGTGTAATGCTATCAAGCCTTTATTATGCATTCCCCCAGCATGAGAAAAAGATGCAGCTTGACTTAATTTTTAACCATCCAGTATGTGCTAATGACAACCATTGATAGTTGGAATTATGTTATCTCTAGAGGAGCTCAGTGATATTATGAAAAACTTGGCCAAAATTGTTTAACTTTAAACATGCAGTAAGGAGGGAAGATCAATAGCTTTGCTAGTGAAGCTGGAGGTTTTGGCTTTGTTTCCTTGTGCTTTTTTTGCACATTTTGGTTTGGATTGCTACATTTTAGTCAAGCAGCCTGAAAGTTACAGCTGTTTTGTTGTGTATTTAAAACCTTTCATGTACCAAAGATTTATATGTGTTCTAAATTGTATATACTGTGAATAAAGCCATTATTTCAATTAACCACAAGAGCACGTATGTAGACAACCATAGATAAGCACATATATAAAACTTTTATAGAATCAGTATGAGCCCACATTCTGTGAAATTCGTGGTCCTCTGTCTAAAGTAACATCTTCATTAGTAATGTATGATTTACACAATTTCCTTCTTGTAAAGCATGACTTTCCTGACACTCATTAAACTCTGAGATAAATCATGTTATCAACATATTCACCTGAATAAAACATGTTTTTCTTATTCTGTTGTAAGGTCATATTAAATCCTTTCACAGATCAGACTGTCTCTTTTTCTCTCTTCCTCTCTGTGAAAGGCATTATACATGCATTTTTCTCCTCTTTTTTCCTTCCTTTCTTTCTCCTCTACTTTTCTCCTCACTGTCTATTCTACTTCCCCAAACCCCTCTTTCCTATTAAAAGTTAGTTGAAACTAAGCTTCTTACATCCCTGTGAGAAGTCAAACAAGAATGAATCAAATACACATTTGAAATGTTCCTGAAATTTTTACTGTATTGCTCTTGGCTTGGCTGAGAGAAAGGTACTGGAAATGTGTGTAAGACTTACGTGAATGGCTAAGGAAGTAAAATGGAAATAAAAAATAGGAAGAAAAACTTTTGAAAATTTATCTTGACTTGTTGAAGCAACGTATTTAGATGTAATCTCTTTTGAAAATTGCCCAGAGGTTCATGCTGAATTGCATGTGATTTTATCCGTCACCCTCACAATTTCTGGGAGAAACAATCTCTAAATGTATTGCATCACCATCCGGGCCGCAGTTGCTACCTAGAACTTGCACCATTGTTCTGTGTGATAAATACAACCATTTTCTGCCTGGGGCTGTTCACGATGGAAATTTTCCACCCACAAACAATCTTGTTAGTTTCATAATTGCTTCCCCCTTCTAATGAATGCAGAACATAATGAATGCCAAGCCAATCTTTTGGGTTCAAATCCAGGGATCTTCATCAAGACAATGAATGTGCATTCATTAAGTAGAACCATGTTGAAAGTGCTTTTGCCATAAGTATAGTATAATACATTTTCTTTAATGGGAATGTAGTATTTTAGCACATTACTTAATTAGGGACGAGCAGACAAATGGAGTTAATTCCTTCAGCTTCAGTGAGTGCAGCAGAAGCAGTGCATTTTCATTCATAGCTTAGGGAGCCATTCATTACATAGAGCCACAGGCTGAAAAAAAGGAAAGTATTTAAAATATTACTTATGGTAAAGTGTAATTTAATAATTTTAATGCTTACTGAAAGGGTGAGGCTGGAGGTGGCATTGCAGATCTTCCTCTCAAGTTTCATCTGTGGGGAACTGAGATCAAGTTTGAGATTATTTTGATGCTCTCAATTCTCTATTGATGCAAAGCACTAAACCACCACTCAGTTTGGGAGAACAGAAATAGCCGGAATCATGCCATTCAGTAATTAAATGCATTTACAAACCTGTGTGGGAAAGTTTGAGCTGTACAAACTGAGACTAAATCTGGCAGAGGCTATTCTTAATAGGCCATCATGCTAGTTAATGTGAAATGTATTCACAATTTAAAAAGTTAAAAAACTGTATGTAAGTCAACATTTTAACTGAGTGTGAAAAATCATGACTGTTAAACACTCCAGTGTTAAATTGCTGTGACTCATTTATGCAAGTATCTTGGCCACTCAATATGAAAAACTGTAGCTGAAAGGAGAGAGTCTCTACTGTTTCCTCTGAAAACAGGATGAGGTATTACTGTAGTAATTTCAATAAAATGAACCTCACATGAAGTGCAACCTGTAGAAGAACTCTAGGCTCCGTGTCCCACAGTACATCAGGATGTCCAGTATAATTCTTCCTATAATAGTACCTTTGGATGTTAGACTATTTAGTCTACAGGAAAAAAGTATGTTAAAATGATCATTCAGGTAAGTTTCATCAAGGATATTGCATATAATATAACATAATGTTTAACAAAAGTAAAATATTCTGAAAAACATGATTTAGATGGCTCCACATTATTTTTAAATCAACCCTTACTTGCCAAATATTTTCATTTCGGAAGAAAGGGACTACTGTGATGAGAGTGTCCACATTTTGCTAACAGGTCAGAGCATTTCTGTGCACTGAGGACTTGCTTGTTCAATTCCTTCCTCAGGGGATTTGAGCCCTGGTTCCCCCACCTCTCCAAGACTGCCCTGTTTTCTCTAGGCTGTTGTGGAGAAGCAATGTATTCTGCATTTCTCCTGTTGACATCCTCCTGCAGTGGACAATGGCCTGAACATCTACTGGGGTCCAACTCTCATCTGTTATGTGCACATAGAATAATGTCCATAGAGTCTTCCTGTCAATCTCAGTAATTGCTGAAAATACTGCTTTTCAAATGGGATAAATCAAGCTGGATGATTCAGAGTACTTTGTCTCAGAACACCCCATAACTGTCAGTAAGGAAATAGATGACCTTTTTTTTTAAACCCACAATGCAATCAAACAGAAAGAGCTTTAATTTGGAGCTGTGTCCGCTCTGGAGTGGTCTTACCTTTAGGGTAGAAGACACTCCAAGGCAAGCTTCCTTTCTGAAATGTTCCACTTTCTGGAAAGTACTTAAATAACCACTGACATTTATGCCTGTCTCAGCACCGATCTATGTTTTCTGCAGCATTCCCCAAAGTTCATCTCAGATTCACCTCAACTTAGTTTAGGTTTGTTTCAGTGTAATGAGTATGAAGTGAATTTGGATTCTGACTTGCTTTAAACTATAGTGTGAATGGATTCCTGTATCTGCTGCAGTGGTCACATAAACTTCTTGGGTGAAACAACATCATTGGAAGAGACTAAAAGCAGCATCCTATCCTACCACAGAGTAAGTCAGTGTAGCTTCAAAGGACTGAAGCCAGATGAGAGTTTCACCCTGTTTATAATCTATCATTGTTTCTTCAAAAATGTTCTAAGCCAGGTAATTTTTTTTGAAAATAGCTTTATTTCTCAGCCAGTTGGATCAAGTCTATTGAAGTGATCACACTGAATGAATTTCTCCTCATGGGGCAGAGGAGAGGGCAGCACCAGTTCATGCCACACTCCATTGGATGCTCAGCTATAATAATGATATAAAATAGAATAGTAAATGTCTTTCTGCACAAATAGAACTATGACTGAATTTATGGGGATATACATGGATATGATTATTCCTAGCATCAGGATTGGCCAATATCCTACTATGACAATTTATTATTTTTCTATTGTTTAAATACTGTGTTATTGGGCATAAAAATCTGATAGGCAGTGTTGTCCCTCTTGTGTGTCCTCATTCATAAAGAGGTCTCAATTCCTCCATAAAAGATTTAATATATAAGTATTCAATTAATTGGCTTTGCATCTTTATTGGACTCGTGATGTTCTTTTGTGCAGATGATATTAAATTACAATGTTTCACTACTAATAAAAGCCTACTAACTGAAATGCCAGTTCTTTGAGGCATATTATTGTATTTACAGGAAGAGACAATACACAGTAGATTGTTTGCTTCCCACAGCTAATACTCTTAACCAAATGAATAGCTCCAAGCAGGAGTTCTACTAAAGGCTTAAAGTTGCCAAGAACTTTGGTGGACAGAGAACCAAGCTGTGTCTCAAGGGGTTGCAGTTTGGTTGTGGAAAAGTGTATAAGTAAGGAAAGTGAGAATTTGCTTGTTTGAAATATACATTATTTATCTGAATCTACATTAAAATATTTAGAAGCTCATTCTGGAGGAATTTTCAATGAAAATGCTGATAATACAGAGACTGCATAAGGTAAAATAAAAATATAAAACTTGTTTTCCTGTCTTGCACCATGTTTCATCTTACCCTGAATGCTGGAGAACAGATAATGTCACAGCTATAACTACAGTTCCAATATTAGATTATGAAGATGCCATTTATCAGTATGAAATGAAATCACAGCTGCAAGGGACTGAAAGTTCCCAGTGATAGATCACATTGGTTTACATTGTTGTGCCACTCTTGAATGCATCACTGTGATATGTATGATAGTTCTGGATGATTAAATATTGAAAATAAACATAAATTGCATGAGCATCAAGATCTATTTAAATGCATGAAAAGAAATTCACTCAATTACTGCTCAGCAACTTAGCTAGTTGAGAAAAGAAATAATTGTTCACTGGGATCACAGAATACACACTCATTTATCAAACAGAAGGTTGGAAACTGAGCTTGAAAGACTTTGGGTTTTTTTTCTGTTGAGGGTCAACAGACCACAAAGTAGGAAATTAAATATAAGGTGGAAGTGTTATGAAAACAAATATATATTTATATTCATTCTACAAGTTAATTAGATGCAGGGTAGCACAATAGATGTAGAGAAGGGCCTGAATTAAATGTTTATTAAGGCTACTATTTCTGGACTTTCCTAACTTTTAAATACTTGCTTTTACAATTAGATTATCATTCCCTTCTGGTGAAACGCATAGGTATGTGATTTCGTAGAGTTCTGAAAACTGTGAAACTCTATCTTGTTGACATTCACATGATTAATTGTCCATGCTAGAATCTCTGGATTCATCACGCAGACTTTGTTCCCCAGCTGGTGGATAACTGATTGTCCTGCATCAGTAGAACACTCTCAAAAGTGGCAGGTCCCTCAGATAACCACTTTTGGACCCATATTATACTCGACAGCTGGTTATGTCATGACACAGTGTTTGCAGACCACGGAGAATGTGAACAATGGCACCACAGACAGTGGGTTTGTACTGGGGACAACATGGGCTGCACCAAACACAGGTGTGTTCTGTCCAGCAGAGCAAACAAACAGCAGCATTCAGACTTAGAGAAAACAGAAATAACAAAATTTCTATAATCAACCTACTTGCAGATATTCACCACCACCAACAGGTAGAAGTGTACCTCACAGATCACGCTGGGAAGATGATCCAAGCCACTCAGAGATTGAAAGAACCTACAGTATCATGTTGGTGGAGTATATTCACTGTGTAGAACTCAACTTCACTGCTTTGGTTCCCCTACTTTACATCCTTTGACTGCCTTGTTAACTGCAAATGTCTTATTATGGTTAGTTATTTGTTTATATCAAGGTTGTACACCTAACAAATTGCATGAAATATTTGATGGTTCACTATGGATAAGAATGAACGCACTAAGTATGTGTGGGTGGAGGAGTGGATTGCTCCTGAAGGGACTCCTTTGGTATCAGGATATATGCACATATGGACTTAATACCATCTGCAAGTGTTGTGAGGCCACCACTGTGGCATTTTAGCTATAGTCTTGAAAAGAGAAAAATTGCCTTGTGATCCAAGGGTTAGGCGTTGACTTTCAGTTCTGTCTATCATCTGTTGCTCAAGAACTGTGTAACAGAAATAAAAACCCAAACAAACAAGGAAGCATTTATGGTACTTTCTTAACCTTTGAATGCTAGCAATTGCTATCTGTGAGAATTTCATCCACGTCTTCCAGGAAAGAGTTTGTTTTATTCCTCATTCAGATATGTATTTATACTGAGGGGGCTAGATACAGAAAGCTGCAGCTAGATGTAACACTCCAACTATTGACTGACTGTCTGGTGGTTCTTCCATGTTCTGTCACGACACTTCTGCTCCTCTTTCCAATGGGCCTGCAGTCTGCTAAGCAAAATATTTGAAAAAATCCCTATTATCTGGAAGAAACACTGCTTCATGAAACACACAATTATCCAGAATAAAACTCTGTTTACTGCTGTTATTCCCTCAGCCTTCTACCTTAAACAGAGTGAGGTGATGAAATACTGCATACAAAATGATAAAGGTAACTCATCTTAGTCCTGCCTTTTAAAAGTATTATCATACAGTATCAAGTCCATAAAATTGTGTATGTCTGAATCATGTTACTTGTTTAAAATTGAGTCTTTTTCAGATGGCGTATAATAAAACAACTTCAGAAAACTCCAAAAATCAGTGTAGTGCCAGTTCTTTTTTCTATAAATGAAACTCCAGGGCTACATATACTGAGCTTTTATCTTGATGTAACTCAAAATGTATGCCTGGTAAACTGCAGAAGTGACAATATGGCTCTCCTATTTTCTCTCACAGATTTGTTTTGCTCAATAGCTTATGCTAGTATGAAGCAGAACTGTGCATTACAAATACTATATGATTTTTGAAGTGTTCATTCCTTCACCATGCACCCGATTTTGTCAGGAAATTAGTAACTAGAACTAGTGGAAGTTCTAGTTCATCCTGCTCAAAATCACAATATGTGAATTTTTTGTGATAGGTGGGAATTTTACTCTGAGTAGCAAAATTAAAATTAATTAAAAAGTCATGTCTGCTTCATATAACTTGCACAAGTCCTAGATGTCAGCTTTTTATATGAATTTTCCCTTTCTCTTTCATTTATCTTTGTTAATTAGACTCTTTTTACAATGCCTTGGATATTCCCTTGATTTGGACAAAAAGCATATACATTTTTTGTTAGAATTCAGTTGAAAGACCGCTTTTATATCATTAATCAAAATCAATTCATTTTTTAAAACATTACCAGTCTATATGGCTCCATTGTAAAATTACAAAATAAATGTTTAGATTATTACCTCTAATTCTTCCGCGTACTGCTTGAATCTGTTGCATGACAGTGCTTGCTCAGCAGTCTCTACCATTTTAAGTTATCCTATGCCCTTCAAAATGAAACACTTCTACAGAAAATGAAACATTCAAAAAGAAAGCAAATTCCAACTCGTAGCAATGCTTTTACAGAGAAAATGCTCTTAGAGATACTTCTGTTACGTAACAAAAACAATATAGTACATTAATGACTTGTAACTAGTAACATAAATAAGGTTGTCTTCTTGATGTGAAATGAGGCAATTGAATTTCATGTTAAGAAAGACCAAAGGGCAGACAATACCTGAGAACTAGACTTTGAAAGTACTTCAAATTAGCAAGAAATATAATTTGCTTTAGGATACCCTATGGCAGATGTCCCATAGTATTGGTACCTTAGATGTAGTAGTATTGAAAGTGTGGCATTATTCAGGGAACAAAAACCTTTATTTGTGGCAATGCAATGGTCATTTATGTCCCATAGTAGCTTGAGGATCCATAACCTTGGAACTAATTATAACGTTTCCAAGCAGTGTTATATCTAAATAGAAACTTAAATTATGTTATTGAAGTTTAAAACTCGCGAACATCTTAAAATGCTTCAAGACTTAAGGAAACTTGTCAGATAAATTGCAAACTCACAGATATGGAATTACTACTGTCAATCATTTCAATTACTTGTTAATTAAAAGTAGCAATCAGTAGTTTCCAATATAATCTTTTTACATCAGGTTAAATCAATAGGTAGATGAAAACTTCACTAAACTGTATTTAAGTTAGTAAATAAGGTTTCTTTCTGTTACTCAGTTACTTGAGAAAACAATCCTCAAAGAGAAAAGCATCGTATTTTTTAGAAATTTTGAAAGTCCAGCACTTCAAAGTCAAGATTTTTGGTCAGAAAAGAAACCTTCAAAATAATTCAAATACACACTTAAATATACCTTACATCTCTGCCTTTCTCCTACCATCATACTTTGACTGAAAGTTGTAGTAATTTTGATCAACAAGACAGAGGAAACAAGTACAGAGTAAAGAGCTGATAGTGAGGGAAGTCTGCACAGCATTCCTGAAGGCTGAGGTAAGAGGATTTTGTGTGCATAAGTATAGACTACATTAGTGTGATTCCCTGTCACAAGCTGCCTCTTCTATGTCATTTTTTCTCTTATGGTTACTAAGTTTGTTGTAGCAGGTGGTGTGTCTATGTTATATCATCTCAGACAGCTATCTTAGCACTTATGTTTGAAACTTTTAGGTGAATTTTCTAGAACACTTGGAGTAACATGCTGGTCATTGTCAATACGATTTTTATGACTGATGTCAGACTGAACAGTCAGAGCAAGGCCATCAAAACTGGTGATGAAAGTCCTCCTCACTAAAAATTGTCATGATCACTTTGATCAAGATATGGACATGAGTTAAATGAAGACATAATGGTTTATTCCAACAAATCCGGAAACTCTTAGGCAGCCCACTGCTGTGGTAGAATTGAGATGGTCTTTTTTGATTAAATGCTCTGACATTCTATAGTTTTTGTTGGCATGGTGAATCCCTGCAATCAAATAAAGCAGCATTACAAGAGGGAGCTGAGGTGAGTCAAATGCAAAAGGTGGATAAGCACGGGTCTATGACTGCCTTTTGACACAAAATTACCTGCATGCTTCTGTTGCATGCTCATTTTACCAAGCTCATAACACAACAGATCATCTCATGCCTCCAAGGTAAAGACTATGGTGCTTTATACCCTAGCTGCATTTTGTGGCCAGGATCCTGATCATTAGTCAGTAAATTGTACCCAAACAGGTGTTCCTTTGGTGTATCCTTGAAACACCTTGGTTAGCAATGTTTCCTTTATTTCATGATACCCTTGAACTGATGTTGTTGTACCTCTTGTCTCTCCATAAAATATCTTGTTCTTGACATAAAAATGGCATGTAAAGTGCTTATTAGCACATACTTTTACATCTTCAGCCTTGTCTTTCTATAGCAGACTTCAGTGCTTGTTTTGCAGCTGAAATACAATATTCTGAATTTTGGCTGAATCACATGACAGTCCATCCAGAACCTGGCACCATGCAGTGCAAAAGTTAATCTGACACCATTCAAGCCACAGGGTCATAGTCAACATGTGTGTTTGGCAAGATTTCAGAATCAGCTCCAATGGCTTCTCTGTATTCATAGTATTGGTGACCACTAGATATATCAGATATTCAGAAAAAAATGAAATTGCCGCTAGCACTTTGTGTTTCATTTCAGTCCAACAAGTGAGGCCAGACAGTGTCACCTGCCTCCATGTGTATGTTGAAGTCTTCTGTGAAAACTAGCATTTAGAAATGAAATTAATGAGGACTATTTTTTTCCCTTTAAACTTTGGCATTCGATGTTTTTTATTCTCACAAAGTCAGTGCTATGAAGACAGGCTTTGTCAGCTGAAAGCCCTTATTAAAATGCCTCACACACAGAGTCTGGTGCACTTTGGGAAATCTGCTCTGAAGTCACACATTACTGGTAATATTTTAAGATCACCCTTTCATGTAGCATCCTCTAATATTATATTATTCAAAGTTCTTTGCATACTTTTCTTTTTCTTAGAATTTGATCCTTGGAAAATCATTAATCTGAATGCCTTCTTGATTCAGAAGTGTACCCAGAACATCTTTTCCAGTTGTAGCAACCTTTCCTCCACTTCACTTCTTTCCCTTTTTTCAGCTGTGTTCACATGAGAAATTACAGAAGACTAAAATCTTGCCAGCTGAAGGTTACAACATCTGATGGAGCCTTCATCATGACCACAATTGCTGGTCTTAATGAAAATCGTTCCCTAGTGCAAGCATAGATCAATGGCTCACTTGTGTATTCTGTTCTGTAGAGTGGCTATATGTCCCGCAAAAAAGTATTTTATGTTTATAGAAATCTGACCCATTTGGAATGGTGGGAAGTGAAGACAGAACCTTTCAGATATTTTAAATTAAACTTTTAGGACATATGACAGAGGAAATTGGGAAATTGGGACCCAAGAAAATTTTCATGCTCAGTCTTTTCACTACTGAAATTCAAAGGGCAAGACATAGCTACACAGGCAAGGGAAAATTACATGATGTTGTTGTTTCTCTAGTAGATGAGCCAGAGAAAATACTCCTCCAGACTAATCATGGAGCCATAATCTTTTAAAGTGCTTTTTCAGTTCCTCCATTGATACTGGAATTGTGAATTACACTCTGCAGTATATGGAACAACCTACTTATAATAATATGTAGTCTATGGAACAGGCTTCCTTTGCATGCCCCCAAATCCACTGAGCTTGTAGTAAATAACTACCAGAGAGAGAGGAACAAAGATTTCATAAAAATCCCTTTGCTGTTATCCTCATTGTAGAAGTTTTACGATTGTCTTTTGTTTGTTTTTATCTCTTCCTCTGACACTATTTTGTAGCTGGAGGTAGTAGTCCAAACTGTTTACTTTCTTCTCATTGTGTCAGAAAAGACTAACCGCTTTTCTTTCATCCTCCTGGAACCTATCCTGAAGTCAACTGTTTACCTTGGAATTGTTTCTACTCCCTTTCACTTGCTATCTCTGATAGTCACTGATTCTCCATCTACAGTGACTGACCGACCAGAAAAAAAGATAGCCTTTGGAAAGATTACGAGGTTTGCCATGAAATGCTGGTTTATATATGCTTACCCTTCACATCTATTTCAGCCCTACCTAAATAAGGACATACTATGGTGAAGGAAACACCTGTCTGGGGCACTTAAAAGCTCAGGAATGTTTTCACAGTTTAAGAGAAGGCTCTGTATTAGGATAAAGATTGTTTTGAGATTTAGATAAGGTTTGCATCCATTTTCTTTTATTTGACCACAACATTTATATGTATGTTAGTTATAATTGTCACAGTCTGTCACTCCGCAACGTCTTTTAACTCTTTGTTTATCATTCTCCTTCAAGTGAAAAGCACTTTGAAGTATTATGCTTTCATATTAACCATCTCTACAACTTCCTTTCTAAAGCTAAATACATTTAGATAAAAATGCTGGGTATATCTCATTTTGATATAAGTCCTCTGAAATATTTGAATATTTGTTCTGTTCACTTCATCCTACTCTGAGTCTAAAGGCTCTTTATCACAGGTATTAGATTAAGCCCATTTTACTTTAAGCTGTAAACATGACCTTTAGGTTAGCGTTCTTTCTGTCTGGCTAAACTGAATAAACATCACCAGGAAAAATGGATTTTTTTGTCCTTTGTAAGAAATTAGCAAACAGCCAATATTCCTAGACACCAGCATAATTTCAACCTATGTGACTCCGACCACATTGTTTGTCCTGTCAAGACCTTCAAGCAAATTTCCAAAATGTGGCTCTATTTAAATCCATTCATTTATAGACTACACACTTTCTATGTCGTCAGCTGGCTGAATGTGGTGGAAAATATTACTGAATGTGCAACAGCAGTTATGCAGTGTTACAGTGTATTTAGGCACAGGGCTCTGCCTCTGCCTTTCAAAACACCACAGATCCTTTGGGGCTGCAATACTTAGCAGAAATAAGATTTGCTATTCACCTTAGTGGCTAGCATTTATTTAACCAGAGGATCCAGAGTTAAATATGTTTGCAGTCTTACATCTCACCCATACTAATCATCACAAATCCAAGAATGACAATTTGAGACAGGTTGACACAGTGTCTTTTAAGACAGATATGTGGCAGTCTGAACAGACTAATTTCTGATCCTAGAAAAGAGTAGGCCATCCAAGAAAGAGGTTCTATTTACAAATTGCATGCCTGGCCTTTTACACTGCCCAATCAATAAACAAGGCTTGCATTTTTCTGCTCATTTAACATTTCTCTACAAAATCTCTAACAAATGTCTACTCATTTAGCATTTACAAAGACAGGGATTTTGCTTGCGAACTGTATGAAGGTTTTCTCTGACTTAGTATTTATGTGTATAACTCTCCTAATTTGGCATCAAGAAAGGTAGGAAATATTATCTACGTAAAAGGTGAACCTGTTACGATGACATTAAGATCAGACACAAATCATTTCCTAAACCATACACTTAGGCATATGTCTCTGCAATACAAAGTAGTGCTGTGTGAGATACTTCTGCTAACTCTGAAGGCATTGCCTTGTATACTGGAATTACTGTAGCCAATTACAGCATCCCATCAGCTTAATTAGCACTGCTGAGAAGTAGGTCTTCTGGTTTTTTATATGTTTTTTTTCATTAAAAAGAGCTTTTAAAGATTGCTTTTCAAAGTAGGTATGTAAACCAGAAACAAACATGATGATGGCCTGTTTAAGACCCCTTAAAGTCTATGTACATGTATGTGTACATATGTCTATGTGTACATGCACATACACTTTGTATATCACCTGTATCTGCTTACATCTCTATCCAGAGTTTGATATTGTGCTATAAACATATTTCAAAATGCTATGTTATGAGAACTGTGTGATTGGAGAGCTGGAAATACCAAATGACCAGGTTATGGATCACACACAGTACTTTTTTGTCCAGTGACCTATATATTGACCCAGTTACCAGAAACTTTTAAAGTTCATTTACTCAAAAGGGTGCTTGACCTCCTAGAAATTCAGCTTTCTTTTTGCGTATTGACAGGGGGAACCATACTATGCTGCTAGGACCTTTGATTTAGGTAAACAGAATCCACACCACTAATACTTTACATGCATTTTCTCACCATCTTTTTCTTTTTTTTTAAATTCAGCTTTTATTTTTTTGTAACTTACCCTTAAATCTTCATTTATTTTTCCCTCCTCTTATTCTGTCACTGTTGTAGCTAACACCATATCAGAACTCTACTCAAAATTAAAGGATTACTTTGAAACAGAAGCCAACATGAGCTCTCCACTTTCTTTCAGTCTTGCCTCAAAACTTTTCCCTCACTTGCAACAAACCCTTTAGGGGGATTGTTATACTATCATAATTCTTCAAATCAGTAGGGACATCTGCTTCAAAACTGATGACGTAGGATCCTGAGAATGGCATGTGACATATCTGAATGCTTCTTGCTCTTCCTAAGCTGGCATCACAATAGAGTTGTATCTGGTGAAAGACTGATCAGCTGTGTTTACATGATGTTTTCAAATACTGGTGGCTGAGACTATAATGATTCATCTCACTTTTGCCACCACAGCCTCTGATGGGGTACCCTACGTTTGAGCTATGGTGTCTTAACTCCTGTTACAAGTTACAGAGCCCTAGTCAATACTGTCAATTAGGCCTGGAGATCTATTCAGCTGGCCAAATATAGATGGAGTGTTTCTCTTGGCTCCATCAAATCCCATGGAAATTTAAAGATCTAATTCACTTACAGACATACAAGTTTAAGTTTCTTTATTTTTCACCTGAATCCTGCTGTCAATGTTGGTCAAAATTCCTGGAGCAAGCACAACATGTTACTTCTTGGGGATAAAAATTACCAAAAGATCGGCATAGGGTGGTGACTGCTGCTTGCAGACATTTGATTGCATAGTAATTGTCTATATGTAGGGTTAGCCCTTAGTGTTTAAATTATTGTTAAAAATAATTTCACTGTGCATGTTGGGTCATTTCTTCTGATTTCTACTTTAAATGCAATTTAGAACCATCTGCTTTTTATATTTTTCTACTTAGAATTAAGCTCATAGGTTCTCATTATTGATCTTGATTTCCTGGAGTACATTCTAGAGTAAAGCAAGAAATACTTCTAGCTTCTTTGCATGAAATACAAGCCTTTATTAACTTTTCTTGCTGGTTCCAACAGAATGTTTTGTTATTTTCACATTTAGTGTTGTATTACTTTGGGTTTCTATATCATCTTCTTTTTTTCCCTTTCTTTTAATTTCAAATTTTCATTGCTCTCATCCTGTACTTGGGCTATAGATGTGTGAGAATAAGGATCAGAAAAGATGGGTCTGAAGCTGATTTCCATCGAGCCCATACACAGCAGGAGCACAACAGTTCTTTCTTTAAAATGCATGTGACACACTTGGCTGACTCAAAACTATTATAGATCCCGACAGGTACTATGTTAATGTGTGTGAAGTAAAATATGTTTTTCATAGGACCAACTAAACAAGAAAAGCAATGGGTCTCTAACATATCCAGTGGTTTTGCTAGAAAGTTAATTTATACATAGGAACATTTAACAAAGTGTTGCATTTTCTATAGAAATGCATTGCTTTCTAGGTTCTGGCTGATCATTCAAAAATTCATGGTTTCCCCTATGGTAGGTCTTTCCATAGTCATGTATCTACATGTGAATTAGTTTTTAAATGCAAATGTGATTTCAGACTTTGTACAAAGTAAAAATTAAGAAAATCAGAGGTTGAACTCTTGGAATCACAGAATTCCCCACTGTTCTCTTTCTAAAAATTATCTTTTGATGGTTTTGACGGTTTTTAATTTTAATTTTTATTAAGGTATTACTATACCAAAAAGCAACATGTTGAGAATCACAGAAGGAGAGAGCAGAAACCACCACTTCTTTTTCTCCAAATATCTTTCATTAGCTGTGCTATTGATAGATTTCAATTACTATTTCATACCAGAATCTTAGTGATAACGTGACTGTATATCTGATTTCAGGTTCCAAGTATATGCATTATATATAAATGATAGTTTTATACATATATATGTGGCAGAAAAATTAGTTTCTATCTTTAAATTAACACAGAAATTTTAGTCATGGATGAATGATTTGATCAGGATGCACTGCCAGTTTTTACCAGGTGCATTCTTGTTGCCTCAGTCTTGTTGACCTCAGCAGACATTTTTCTCATTATGAATGACACCACAGTTGACCCTTCTCTTTGGAGCCCGGGCAAAAGGTTAGGACTGAGCAGGGCATGCGGCAGAAACCCTTCTCATCCAGGAACTGTCAAGCTGTATCTATGTGCCTATGATTTACAGATCAAATGCAGTCTGTTTTCACTGAAGTCTATAGGAATTTAGCAGAGAGTCCAGCGGGGTCAGAAATAATGTCTCAAGAATAGTGAACTTTTATTTTTGAAGGATTTATTAACACAGGGATGTTTTGGTAGAGTAGCACTGGTGAGCTCTGTTGTTTCTGTGTTATTTTGGTTAGTAAAATATCAACATAATGCAAATGAGATAGTAAAATTAGAAAGACTTTGGAGATCCATCTTTTGGCACAGATTCCTCCTTCTTTATTTTGTCCTAGGTACGCTGGGACAGACATTTCTACTTCTGTTATAGTATCTTGAATACAGAAAACAGAAAATAGTTCTCTTTAGTCTTTCAAAATATGCAGATTTTTAAAACTGAATCTTACATGATAATAGTGTTATGAAAAAGAAAATTATAAGTATATAAAAAGGTAGTTATTTTAAAAAATGTTAGGCAAGTACACAATCAAATACTTATTAGTTTTCATTTTGCCTAGTCTCCAATTCTTCCAAGTATAGGCCATTATCAGGAATAAAAAGGATTAAGAGTGTTCAGGAACTGTAGATATAATTATTTTGCCTTCTTTCTAATTTACATATCTTTTCCTTGTTGTCAGGATTACAACTGTAGTACGATAGTTGGAAAATTGGATAATGGTATTAACATCTAGCTAAATGTTCTCCTTTCATTTCAAATGTTTACTACCCAACTATTTCTAACACAGGCCAATGGAAAGGATTTACGCTTGAAGCATGACAACTACCATTATCAGTTCCCAGTCTCCCAAGGCTAAAATGAGCAAACTCGCCAGCATGGAGTAGATAAATTGGCTTGTATAGCTTCAGAGAATTCTCTAGCTCGGTCTGCAAGAATATTCTAAAATTAGTGTGTACTCACAAATCATGTTCTCTTGGCATGTACATGCAAACATTAGTGTAATGAATTTTCCCCATCATCTGTTTGCTAGATGTCCTTAGTTTTCTTTATCATTTTTGACACAGATACAAAAGTGGCATCCTGCTCTTAGTGGTGTTTGCTGTGAAAAGTGTAAAACCTTTCAATAGGCAAATATTCAGCATACACTTCAATGAATAACTAAATCAATGGTGGTAGTGTCAAGCTCTTTGCAAAACAAATGAAGACAATTATTCAATCACTGTTAAAAATTAATATAAAAAAGAGGACTAAACCCACCTAATTCCCAGACCTTTGGGTCTCTATATTTTTGTGGGATCTGTCTGAAAGATACTTGTAAATACTCTGCGCAAGTGGAGAAAATGTCAACAGACAGTCAGAAAAATCAAATTGACTTTCAGCCACCTTTCCCATAGGAAAAGAAATCCTTTCACCCACAAAATTGATTCTGTAATCCTATGCACCTTGAAATGCAACCAACATGGTCCTTGACACATATATGTGTACAACATAAGAACAGTCTGGTGGGGCTAGTTTGTGCAAAGCAAAGCACATTTCTTAGTGTAGAATCACATCCCAGTTATTCTACATATTTGATTTCCAGCAAGAAAAGCCTATGATTGCAGTACAACTGAGACTTCTTTTCATTTTTCTAGTATGTGTTCTCTGAGGGATTCTTTTACTGGACCACAGAAATACACTCTGTAAATCAAACCATAATAAAACAAAATGAACAAATTCAACAGAGGTCACTACAGAGAGTCAGCTGGGATATGAAGTGAGAAGTAGAAGCCAAATTCTCTGTTCTCTGCAGCATTGCTGTAGGAAAAAATGGGTAAAATATCTGCAGAAATGCTGGCTCAATAGCAGGACAGTGGAAGATTTTCCATTAATTCTATTATAAATTCTGTATATTTATATCTGGGTTTCTTCCTTGAAAGAAAGTCTGAGTTAATGAAATATTAAGTGTGGATTTCAGTTCACATAATGTTTTTATGTAAAGTTTAGGTAATCTATACCTCACCTAATCATTGTATGATCCCTCTATGGTCAGTAAAATGAAAATAAAATTCATCAATTTCTTAGGTATTTTCAGTTGTCTTTTTCTCTGGAATTGTCTAACTTTGATGAGGATAGCCTCCAGAAACTAGCTTAGAATTAGATGTCAAACATTTAGGTGCCTAAATTAAGACAGATGAAGTCTACCCTTAAGCACTAACAAACATTTCCATTGTGTGAGTGCTGCCCATGATATGAAATGACCTTGATTCAGTAGCAATAAAGCTGACTACTCACATCATTTTTAAGCACTGGTTTGTTTTGTTTCCATAGCAGTTCTGATTTTGCTTTAAAAAAGGATTAGCTTTCTGTATAAATTCTGGAATCTGCCACTTCAGTTTGGAATTAAACTTAATCAGAGAGAGTTTTGGTTTTGTTTTTAGAAAACTTAGACAATACTTAAAGATAAATTTTTGTTTCAAATAATTTGTGTTGTTTCAAAGTTGTTCAACATGTCCTATAGGAATCCTGAAGGAATCTTACTTAGTCTCTTTCAACTGAAATTTCACATCCTAAAAAACTTAGTGTTCTAACTAGGTAGAAGTACAATTTACTTACCTGTTTTAACTGACTGCTGAAGTTATGAAGTATCTGGATGGAACTAGCTGACAGACAAGGCATACTTTTCCTTGGTCACAGTTTATTTTCTCTCTGTTCCTCCCACTAATTTTATTTTGCTCTTTTAATTTGCCATAATTTATTCTACTTCTCCTTTCATCTTCTCTTCCTCCCTTGTCCAAGGTACCTCAAACAAACTTGTCCTAGGATACTTTTCAGTTGGAGGAAAGAGCAGGCAGACAGTATTATTAGGGCGTGCAGGTGTAACTGTGTGATGTGATGTATCTTGATAAGGGAAGCTGATGTTGCATGCTGTGTGGAGCATGAATTGTCTGCTCTCTTTAAGAGGAAATCTCCACCCTCTACCTGGCACACAGGCACCTTACTCCTGTCTTGCTTTCCCATATCCTGCCTTGGTTGCACAAACTCCACCAAACATTTTCTGGATCTCTGGGAAAACAGCTTTCTTTCTGGCTGTCGCTTCTGAGGCTTGCTTTCTTGTTTCCCTCCTGTTTCAGGTAAAATCCCAACTCCTTTTAGGGGCCCATGAGGATGAGCTGTTGCCACAGGCTCGCTCCTGACTCCGCCACTGTGCCTCCCCACCCTCCTGACATTTCTGCCTGTCATGCGTGCTTAGCTGTCCTTTGAAAAGACACCATCTCCTTCTGCTTTCGGATGGTTTCCCTCAATCCACAGGTCTGAAGCCAAGGCATACAGGCAACCTTTCTCGGCAACAGCAGTTTTAACACAAGTCTGGGTGGTAACCAGAGAGTCAGTGACCTACAATAAAAAAATTAAAAATATTATACCATGCATCACACGCAGTAAGAACTGGAGAAGAAGCTGCTAAAGAGCATTTCGTGCTTGGTAAGGTCAGTATGTTTCTGTCCTGTAAAAAACCACAATGTTTTATTTGCTTTGTGCAATGCTCTTATTATTGAGCCTTAACCATCTCAAAATGGCACACTCAGTTCTCATAAAGACAGAATTTCTTGTGGATTGTCTGGTGTCTGGTATAAGCCTGACAGCTAAGGTCTAGTGCAGGAGCATGTCCTTTCCTCCCCCTCTAGAGCACGGTACAGCCAAGGGAGAGGGTGTTCTGTTGACACCTGATGGAAAGACCTGGAGAATATAAGAGAGGGTTTTTTTGTTGAAGAGCTTTTAAAAATGATAAGGCTTGTAACAATGTGTAGAAATCTTGGCTAATTAACTGTATGAATATTCCTAGGGCCACTGTTTGCCCTAAACATTGGCAATTCCTTCCAACATCAGGATGCCAAGGCTAGAACCTAGGAAAAGGAAAAAAAAACCCAGAAGAGCAAGAGACCTTATGTAAATGTATTCCATGGTGTGAGAGATGCCAGAAGCTGCTGAAAGATTTCCTGTGAGCTGCGAGACTCTTCCCCCTTAGCAGGGTTACGCGCATTTTTCCTAGGAGCTGAAGCAGAAGTGTTAGCAAAGCTGTGGGAGTTAGACGAAGAGGTAGGGAGCGGGGGGCAGCGGGAGGCAGAGCTGGTGGGACAAGCTGCGGGGGGAGGCAGAGCCAGGGAGGGCACAGAAGCCGCAGCAGAGGCGGCTCGCGCGGCGCTGGGAGCCGAGCGAGCCGCTGGGAGCAGCTACGGCAGTGAGGCAGCCAGCAGGAGCAACACGAACAACAGGTTGGACGGGCTGAAACCAAACCTGGATGCCTAATGAGAGCTGAAAATGTTAATAAGAGAATGAAAATTACTTCAGGGGAGGAAAACCATCAGTCTCGCAGTAGTCAGAGAAAAGGCTATGAGTTTTATACTCTGAGCACTGTTTTTATCCTATTTGTGGGAGTTTTCTTGTGGAATGTCTACTTTGTTGGAGTTTTCTTCCTTTAATAACAGTATTCCTTGTAAACAATTTCAATCATGTTTATAAGTGGAGCAGATTAGTCATCTGAGCACTGGAACATTCACTATATTTTTACCAGGTTTCTTGGTATAGGCTTGGCCTGGTGTTTTTGTTAATACCCCTTTACAATTCTTTTTCATTTTCATTGGTTCTTTCATGGTTTTTTGTACTGGCTTCATAGTCTTTTCATCATGCACAATTTAAATTGAAATGGATTGTGTTTTCTCTTCTTTATATGACAGGACAGTGCCTGTAAAGAGATATCCCTTAAAAATAAGCTCAGCAACTCAATCCTGGTTCTCTCTTTTACTCTTCCTCACTTCTGGAATGAATTCTAACTCATTTGAAATCTGTCAGTAAAATTATTGAAGGTACATTTAGTTACATTTCATATGACTGAGTTTTAACCGAGGTAATTTAAAATTCATTATTTAGCAGCACTCTGAAGTTGTGTAAATAGTCCATTGTAATGCATGACTGATTGATTTATTGATAAATATGGCTTCTTCAAGGAGGAATAGGGGTCAGCATATATCATCCAAAAGCTATTAGATTGAACTTCGCTGCCTCCTTAGGGTGCAGTTTGACAAAATAGGTTCCAGTGAGTTGATAGGTTGTAGTGTATCTGTATCTAGAGGCAGGGAACATTAGCATCGGTGGAGTCTTTGAAAGTAACATTGGAATGAGTGTAATAAAACCTGAAAATAACAGTCAGCCATGCAGTGCTGGCAGATTACAAAATCTCCTACCATTTTAAATGTCCGTGCTGCAGTCCTCTGAAGAGAAAGAGTGCACTAAGACATGACGAGAATTTATCCTTTTATGGGCTTGGATAGAGACAGTGTCCTGCATGCTAATCCAGGAAGGAAAGTGTTAAACACTTACTGTGTGTGTAGCAGTGCTTAGCAGTGAACCTTTACATCCAGTACAATTAATACCCCTTTGTGTTTCTTTGATCCTAGTCCTTTTGATTTTAACTCCTCTGATACAGATGTCTAGACGAACCCAAATACATTTACAATAAATGTAATCTGCTTTGAAGGACATATGGTTCAGCTCTAAGAAGTACTAACAAGAACTGGGTTTTGTAATATAGTCTATCCATCACTTCTAGGTTGAAAAATGCAGAAAATAGCCAATCCCCTGAAAATGAAAGTCTCTAAGGATACTTTTTCTCTGCATCGGTAAGTACATGAAGCAGGTAGATACAAAGCTACTGAGGGCTGATTTATACTTTTAATCTAGACTTCATACTGACATATGTTCACATGACTTAAAACTACTCAGGCTTACAGCAGTGACACTTCTCAGGACCTTTAAACAGCTCCAGAGAACCTTGCTTGATCCTCAGAAGCTCGTGGGAGCCTAGAGATCACCTAGGTTGCACAAGCAGTAATCCTGTTTAAAGAAAATATATACTGCCTCACACATGATACAGTCTTTGAAACAGGCAAAATCAATGTGGGAAAAATTTAAGAACTGAAAAGGAATGGCAGAAAGATGCTATTATGACTGAAAGTCTGGGATTACACTGAAGGACTAAATTGTTCTGGGTTACTGGAAATCATAAAACCAAGCTAGGATGGTCCCCCAGAAAAAAGGTATGAACACAAACTGTTAGCAAGTTGGAGTGGTTAAACAGCCAAATTCACTTCATAACAAGAAATCTCCAAGTATAGGTTTGGCGATCTTTATTTTTACAGTCAAATTCTTGTTATGGGCAAAAAGTAAATAAACCTCTATGCAAAGCCAAGAGATTAAATTTAAGCAACGTAATCAGAGAAATACTATTCAGATCTATTTGCTACAGAAAAAGAAAGAAGGAAGAAAAAAAGAAAAAGAAAATAGAAAACAAAAAAAGAAAATGAAAAAGGAAAAAGAAAAAAGAAAAAGTAAAAAAAAGAAAAAAGAAAAAAGAAAGAAAAAAGAAAAAATCAGAAGAAGGAAGAAAGAAGAAGGAAGAGGGAAGAGGAGAGGAGAAAGGTCAAAAATCTAACTAAATACCAGTTAAATTTATTGCATGTGGTCTTGCCAGCACCTATCCCTTTCTGTCTGGTGTTATGCTCATCCTTCCACTATCCTTCAGGGTCCGAAATTTCAGTCTCCAGTGATGAGGATAAGAGTGAAACCTCTGTCCCAGGCTCCTTACTGGGTGGAAGATTATGATGGTGGTGGTACAGTTCTTCTTCCTCTTTCTAGGGTCCACTTGGGACTATTATTTCTGCTATACTTTTAGACTTTCACTTTTTCTTCACTGGTCTGCAGCTCTGTGTTATAACTGAATTTACAGTGTATGGAGTGTCTTAAATCCTCCGTAGGTTCTTTGTTCTCTTTGCTAATCCTATGTATTGGGTTCATGTGGCAAGGTTTTGGTAGCAGGGGGCTACAGGAGTGGCTTCTGTGAGAAGCTGCTAGAAGCTTCCCCCACGTCTGATAGAGCCAATGCCAGCTGGCTCCAAGATGGACTCACCACTGGCCAAGGCCGAGCCCATCAATGACAGTGGTAGTGCCTCTGGGAGAACAGATTTAAGAAGAGGAAAAAAAACCTGCACAACAGAAACTGCAGTAGGAGAGAGGAGTGAGAATATGTGAGAGAAACAGCCTTGCAGACCCCCAGGTCAGTGCAGAAGGAGGGGGAGGAGGTGCTCCAGGCGCCGGAGCAGAGATTCCCCTGCAGCCCGTGGGGAAGACCATGGTGAGGCAGGCTGTCCCCCTGCAGCCCAGGGAGGTCCATGGTGGAGCAGATCTCCACCTGCAGCCCATGGAGGACCCCACGCTGGAGCAGGGGGATGCCCGAAGGAGGCTGTGACCCCGTGGGAAGCCCCCGCCGGAGCAGGGTCCTGGCAGGACCTGCGGATCTGTGGAGAGAGGAGCCCACGCTGGAGCAGGTTTGCTGGCAGGACTTGTGACCCCGTGGGGGACCCACGCTGGAGCAGTCTGTGCCTGAAGGACTGCAGCCCATGGAAAGGGCCCACACTGGAGCAGTTTGTGAAGAACTGCAGCCCGTGGGAAGGACCCACGTTGAAGTTCATGGAAGACTGTCTCCCATGGGAGGGATCCCATGGTGGTGGAGCAGCGGACAAGTGAGGAGTCCTGTCCCTGAGGACGAAGGAGCTGCAGAGACAACGTGTGATGAACTGACCCAAACCCCCATTCCCCATCCCCCTGCGCCGCTGGGAGGAGGAGGTAGAGAATTTGGAAGTGAACTTAAGCCCAGGAAGAAGGGGGAGGGGTGCAGGGAAGGTGTTTTTAAGATTTGGTTTTATTTCTCATTACCATACTCTGCTTTTGATTGGTAATAAATTAAATTAATTTCCCTGAGTCAAGTCTGTTTTGCTTGTGATGGTTAATGGGCAAGTGATCTCTCCCTGTCGTTATCTCAACCCACAAGCCTTTCATTGTATTTTCTCTCCCTTGTCCAGGTGAGGAGGGGAGTGATGGAGCTGCTTTGGTGGGCACCTGGCATCCAGCCAGGGTGAACCCACCACACCCTAAAACTGGCTAGGCTGTGTTCTGTAGTCTATATTTCTTTACCTAAAAACTGGTGATTAGTTCATAGCCTTAGGTCTCCAGCATCATCCTGTGCTCCCTCTCTGGTCGTCTGTACTCCTATATACTGTGTCCTGTGTCCCTGCCTTTGGGGCCCTTTGCTCTCAGGCCAGGCTGATACTCCTCTGCAGTGTATCTATCATGCATAAATATCTGTATTGTTGGAGTCATACACAGATTAACTACTTGCTACTGTTCTCTGAATAAGAATTATGTTAAAACACACAGAAAGAGCAGTGCATGTAAATCTCAGTAGGCAGAAATGACCTCCTGGTCATTGGAAAAATTGCAACTACAGCTAAATAAAGTAAAAGAAAGCAGGCCAAAACAAGCTTATAGACAGCAAGCTGAAGAGTCTTCAGGGCTCAGGCCTTGCCCAGTTAGTTCAAAGCTTCTGGCCACTGACTAGCAACAGCAATAGTATATACACTGAACTACAGGGCTTTGTTATCTTCTTCATTTTGGTGTCCTACCCTGAAAACCCTCAATATTCCTTATTCTTCTAGTCTACCCCTACAAAGATGTTGTGCTAATTCTTCCCAGTTTCTTCACTCGTAATTCTTCTCTTTGTGCTGTCTTCATATTCTCTTGGCCTCTGCCTTGGCAGAAAGACAAGAAGCCACTTATTTTCCTGTTGTTGGACAGAGTAGGAACAGGATTTGGTAATATTAATCTTTTCTTGGGGGGGGTGTTATTTAAAACTATAGAGATTAAAGACCTCTGGTGGACAAGTTGTTGAGGTCAGCCAGTGACTTTGGTCTCACTTAACAGCAGTAGAAAACAACGACTATTTTGGGTGAGGATGAATATTTTTCTGCTGAAAAGATGAAATTGGAAATTACAGAGAAATCATGAAAAAAAAGCCACTGTCTTCAGCTGGAGGGAAAAGCCACATCAGGCTTATCCTTGCCACATTTGTTATATTGCCTGTAGCTGATTACCTGTTCTAGAGGTTTTATCCCCAAACTCTTGTCCTGCCTTTACCACCATTGCAGCTGGCTGGAAAACAGGAACAGAACCCTGGTCTTGTCTATATAATCAGTCCTAACTAAAGCAAATGCCTAAATACTCTGACGGTGATGCCTGCGTAATGATTGGGAAGAATGTCAAGTATTAACGTACTGCCTCTGACGCTGCAAGGTCATCCTGGGCTGCGATGCTTTTCTCAGCTCTATTTCCAAGAATAGCATTTGAACCTTGATTACAGCCTTGCTTTTCTGAAGTCGCCTGGCAACAAAACATGCACCCAACAATTAGTTTTTTCAACTTAAGCATGTTTCGTGGCTGAATTTCCCCAAACTTCTCTGACTTGAACATTTTCATCTTGATTAAAAGGACAACAAAAGCTATTTTGAAAGGTAGAGCTTCAAAGTGACTGTAATAAAGTACTGCTTTTGATGCATTCCTGCCATACATTTATATTTGCATTATTAAAAGGGAAGATTTATAGGGAGGGAGGTTTTATATTTTATTCTTTTCCTCTAAAACTTTTGCATATGGGGTGCCTATGTTTGATCCTTCCAGCAGAAGGAGGGAAGCTGTAAGTTGCACATTTGAATAGAGGCATACGACTGAATATTAAATGAGTACACAATTATAGGCAAGCCCAAAAAAGGTCCTGTAGAAAATGAAATACTCCCTTTCTAGTTGTAGAGTGGGCATATGTGGAGTCTTTAGTGAATTAGCACCTTATCTGCTCCTGTTGATGTTTGCTTTTGTGGGGGTGTAAGTACATATATATTCAGAGTGAAAAGGAAAGTTCAGCAGGTGCCAGTGCTATTAAGCTTTGTCTTCTCATCCTGCCTTTTATATCTTCAGTACCTGGGGCAATAACTTTCATCCCACTCTTGTATTTATAGCCAGTTGCAATATGTAAGGGACGGTTTAGCTAAATTCTTCTACTGTTTATACCTGGAGCTTTTCTTTTTACATACAGTAATGACAAAGAAAAAAGAAAAAAAAGAAGGAAAAAAATCAAAGTACTTATGGTTCAAATAGAAAAAAACTACTGCGATCAATACTTAGAAGATGCCTGGAACTAAGTAGTCCTGGTAGGGGGAGCTGTGGGAATGAGGGCTGGGATCAAGTTGGATTCTGCCCTAACATGCAGGATGGGGTGGGAGCTGTACCTGCCTCTGAAACATTTGCTGCAGCCATGCAGAGAAATCTTATGCAGGTAGCAGCATGCTTTTTTCTCTCTTCTGCACTGCTCTTGTCTATTTCCCAGCATGCTTTTCAGGATCACTGCCTCAGCTGTTCCATCTGCTTAACACAAATGCGGAGCCAGGTACTCATCTAGCCACCCCAAGCATCTAAGCCACTTGCCTGGGGAGCAGCACATGCAGATGGGTCAACAACATAGAACCATAGAATCATTTCAGCTGGAAAAGACCTTTAAAATCATCAAGTCCAACTGTAAACCTAGCTCTGCCAAGTCCACCGCTAAACCATGTCCCTAAGCACCACGTCTACACGTCTTTTAAATACCTCCAGGGATGGTGACTCAACCACTTCCCTGGGCAGCCTGTTCCGGTGCTTGATAAACCTTTTGTTGGAGAAATTTTTCCTAATATCCAAACTAAACTTCCCCTGGTGCAACTTGAGGCCATTTCCTCTTGTCCTAACTTGCTAGGCTTTTGAAGAAAAGGACAAAGCAATGCATAAGTATGTCTCTCTGGTGCAACTAAAAACATGTGATAGAACAGGCAACTGATACTAGTGACAGCAATCATGAAAAAGAAAAAGACATAGATGTTTAATGGCAACAGCTTGTGAAGGACACAGCCTCAGCTTTCAGCAAGTGAGGAATAAATGCCACATTTGACTGAATCTTTCCCATCTCATACAGGTTTTCCCTCTGCTTTTATCATGTGTGAGCAGAATTTGGCACAGTAAAAATGGCATCCTCCTGCTGTCAAGTGGGTTTGCTCCTACGGTGCCTGTGAATAGGTATCGTCCAGGATGATTCAGAGAGTGGAGCCTCCTCCGGGTAGGCATCAACTGTGCTGCTTTGAATCAGATATGGTATGATTTTTACTTACTGCTGTAAATTGGCATTGTTTGCATATCTATGTGTCAGTTTTGCCTACATACCAAAATGTTACCTGCCTCCAGTTCCTTCAGAAAGGGAAGAGGCATGTTTCAACACATAAGGACTATTTATCGAGGGAGCGCTCAGCTCAGGCCTGTTTCGAAGGCACCTTTCTCTACTGGGACTGTTGTAGATCTGTACCCTTCAAAAGAATATTGTATGGAGGTTGATGACTTCAAAGTGTCATTGCTGCTTAACACTCATCAGTGAAAGAAATTTTGTAGAGGCCTTTTAGATGCTTCAAGTTTGGGAAGGTGGCGGTAGGAGGGACAGGATGCAGGAAGAAATACCCTTTCTGGTGTGGTCAGTCACAGGTGGAAGACTTGTCGTTTCGTAGAGTCTTTTTATGCCTTTTTCATCCTTCTCACAACCCTCTGAACAGTCCAGTTACAGTCTGACCCATGATCTCCACCAGTATGGAAGGCCCAGTCTCTGATATCAGATGTATTTTTCTGAGCATTTTTCTAATAATTTTTCTAAGCATTTAGAAAAAAGGAAAATATTTCTTTATGTATGTTGTGAATTTGTGCACATCTGTCAGTCAGTCTGTTTGGGTGTTCAGGGCTGCCAGTAAAGGCCCAGCACTCAGTCTGAGGCTCTCTTCTTGTATTGTCACACTTAAAAATCAGAATGGGAATGCTTTTCAGTCTGGCTGTATCATAGCTTCACAAAGTGTGAAGAGGAGATGAAATGTCAAGGGCAACCACATGCTGTATTTCTGTAATTATTTTATTATCATTTCTGATTTATAGCAGATGGCTGTGAAGAAATTATTAGAAATAACATTATGTATGTATGTGAGTGAGAGAAAGAAGGAAAGAGATTACTTATTAGTCATACAGTGCTGCCTTCTGCTTTTAAGTACTAGACATACTGAAGTGATTGGCATGCCTGGTGACACCTTCCTTAACCCGTGTTTTCTTAAAAGAAGCTGTAGAAGTTATTATAAAGAGGGTGTTAGGAGCATCATAAAACAAAATAAAATCAATCTTTAGAATACATAGGACACATATAGAGGGAGCCATAGAGGAAAATCATTTATCAGAAAACATCACCAGGCATACAGGACCATTTGTTAAAGATCACAATGTATGTGAATATTATCTCTTCATAGACCTGAGAGGGCTCAAGGGCCCAATAAGGCATCAATTCAAGCTAGGAAAAATGATAAACTTTTAGTTTGAAGGGGAAAAAAATTACCTTTTTGCTGATTTCATGAAAAAAGGTGAAGAGAGGAACCTCCACAGCAAGCTAGAGATCACAGGTTTATGTTTTTTTCTTCTTTGTCACTTTGATTCATGGAAGGGAGATACAGTGTATCCTGATATCACAGTATTAACGTTATAAAGCATCAGTGTGATTTTATAACAAAAAATTGCAAAAGAGCAGGACTCTGCTCCTGTTTCCCACAGCTGTTTCCCAGTCTTAGCTTCACCTCACCTTTAAGCTCTGTTTTCTGTGTCTTCACTCCCTCATCTCCCCCAGTGTTTTCCTGCCACTCCATGTTATTCCCACCCACCCTCCAAATATCAATTTCTACCAAGCCATGATTAAGTTGGTTTCTGGCTCCAGTTTAAGGCTTAGTCAGCCCACTCTAGTTTAGTCTCCCTGTCTCCATCCTTTCCATCATTGTTGCCTCTGTGAATATATTCCTTGCCCTGTTTTTCGTTACCTCCTGTACAGATATTAGATGCTTTCCACAGCGTGAGTCTTGGGTGTAGCTTAGTCCTGGAATTCAGTCTGCTGCATCACCTCTTATGGAGGTAGGGTGCTCCAAGCATGGAACTAGGAACTTGAGAGAATCACTGAGGCTAGAGTTAATTACTGTTTTACTGTTAAAAAGAATACATTACCTATGATTTTCCAAGGCTTGCACTTTGGCTGGATTAAGCGGCTTTTCATAGGGACAACAGAAGGTACCTTCTTCAAATGTGGATCACTAATACAGCAAGGACTTGCTTCAAAGCACTAAGGTGCTAAAAGATCTAGATTTTCTTGGGGGGCGGGGGGGAGGGAGGGAACCAGAAAATTTTAGTCATACATTACATTTTCCTTTTATTTTGCTTTGGGAATTGTTAGAAACATTCCAGCTGATATTTAGAAAGTAATGCTTAGCATGAGACAGATTGCCTGGATGAGAAAATTATGGTCCAGACTGTAAATATTTGATTAAGTTCTAAACTCAGAAAAAGGTCTTTCACTGGGAAGTGCCAATGTTAGCAGCCCATTTTACAATCTAAACATCTTTTATGGGTCCTTTTAAACTTAAAACAAACGTTGAATATCTTTATACTGGGTTTAAGGTTTTCTTAGACAGGGGTGGGGGCTGGGGACCGTAGGGTTGGCTTCTGTGAGAAAGCATCAGGAGCCGCCCCCATGTCAGAGGGACCCAGTTCCAACCAGCTCCAAAACAGAACCTGTGCTGGAGCAGGGTCCTGGCAGGAGCTGCAACCTGTGGAGAGGAGCCCATACAGGAGCAGGTTTGCTGGCAGGAACTGTGGCTTATGGGGGACCCACGCTGGAGCAGACCATTCCTGAAGGACTGTACCCAATGGAAAGGACCCATGCTGGAGCAGGTCTTGAAGAACTGTGACCCATGGGAAGACTGATGTTGGAGAGGTTCATGAAGAACTGTATCCCGTGGGAGGGACCCCATGCTGGAGCAGGGGAAGAACATGAGGAGGAAAGAGTGGCAGAGCTGAAGTGTTATGAACTGACTGCAAACCCCGTTCCTCATCCCCCTGCGCCGCTCAGGGGGAGGAGGTAGAACAGTCAGGAGTGAAGCTTAGCCTTGAAAGAAGCTGGGTTAGGGAGAGGGTCGTTTTGGTTTTGTTTTGATTTCTCACGATCCTACTCTGTTACTAATTGTCAATACATTAATTTCCCCATGTTGAATCTTTTTTTCCCGTGACGGTACTTTGTGAGCAATCTCCCTGTCCTAATCTTGACCCAGGAGCTTTTCCATTGTATTTTCACCCCCTGTCCTGTTGAGGAAGGCAAGTGAGAGAGTGGCTTGGTGGACACTTGGCAGCCAGCCAATGTCAATCCAACACAATCATTTGTGAATTCAGTGTTGTTGGTATTGATTCATTCATGACATTGATTTCCTAAAGCACGTTTCTCTTAGACTGGGTGAGCAGTAGGTGAGAATATTACTAGCTATTTAGTACTTGGGCCTGAGTTACATGCATACAATTTAGGAATATTGAGAAAGATATTTGATTTTTCCAAATAAAAAATTTGTGAAATAAATAGAAAAACATTCTTTTTCAGCAGTTTTTTCTCACAGTTTCCAAGTATGAGCAAAAATAAACAGCTGTAACCTAGCAGTGGTAATGATCTCTTCCTCTTCTATGATTGCTTTCTCCTGATTATTTTTTTTATTTTTATGTTTTTATATATATAATATGTCTGTTCATCAGAATAATTTTTTTAACCTGAACTCTAAACATTTTGAGTGGTACAAATCAAACGCAAACTTACATATGTAAACTCTATGGCATATACCTATATGTATACAATGTTTGATGCTGATAATTTTCATTAACAGCATGGGAGGAGCATACAGATTTGTAAAATGATGATCATAATGTGAAGCAGCTCAGTAAATCGTACTAACAATGTTTGTGTTTTGGTATAATAGAATATTATCTGAAGCTTGATTTTTAAATCACTGCTCTTCATTTTAAGGACATGTTTTTTCTACTGAGGGTGTGATTAAGCTCCTACTGATGTCAGTAGAAGAAGGACTTGGCTTAAAATAAGCGTGTAACTCACATTATCATTATGGTATAGTAATTACATGCATCATCAAAAGCAGAATGTGCCCCTAGGTGCGTTCTAATGTAAACTCTAGTGTGTACTGTACACACATTCTGTAGCTCATTTTAAAACCTGGGGATAATATTTTTTATGGGAAAATTGCAGATTTGGGAATGCATTGTATATCAGGAATGATTATTACCTGCTATAAGTGTGAATTTCATTGTACTGCAAAAACCTGTGAATGTCCCTCTGTACCTTCATACCACAGTGTAGAGTTGCCGATAAAAGGCCAAAGAGAGCTCAGTTATTCCAGCTGAATGCCAGGTGTGTAGAATCTGTGGATCCTACCTCAGCTTGAAGGTTTAGGTGGTACCTGGGTGTATCTAGCATTCAGGTTGACTTTTTTCTCCATGAATCTGCCTAGCTTCTGATTAACCAGATGTATTATATTGGGGCAATTAAGTTTTCCTTAACAAGATACCTTAAATCTCCATTCAGTGTTGAGTTAATGCTTGGATATGACATTAGTTTTTTATATATATCACTGATGTATTTTTTTTCATGGTAATGAATGAGGTTACTGCTTTCTGACATCTCCAATGTTCTTTTCATGTAGTACATAAACCCTTTGCTCTCCTGTACCAGTGTCAGAGATGGCATCACCTGAGTATTTTAGATAAGTGTCTGGTTTACGTGATACTTTCTGTCTTGTTGCTTTTCCTCCTGTAGTAGCCTTCCAGCAGTTCAAAATTTTTGGATCTGAATCTCTGACTTACATGCCTTCCCAGAGAAAGAAATGCATGAGACAAAAAAATATATATTTATAATATGAAATCGCATATGTCAATTATGTTCATAATTGCTCAAGTCTCCCTCCAAATTAGCAAAACCCAATTTAGCTGACTGACACCCTGCCCATAGGTAATGTGTAGCAAGACTAAAAAGTGCCTGTATATTATATATAGTCCTAGATCACAGTATTCAAAATAATAAGATGTCCCGCGTGTTTTCAGTCCTTTTACCGATATTTCTAAGTGCCATTCCAGGTCAGCTCTCTCTCCACTGATTGAAAATGATCAAGCAAAGGAACTTAGGTAAGTAACAGGAAAAATATATAGGAAATCTGAAGAACAGTTCTGACTGAAGAAGTGAAGCATTTGACCTGTATCTTCAGAGGTGTTAATCTGGATCTCAGCATCAGTGACAATACTATCGTTGCCCTCTAAACCAGTTCCCAGTGGCCAGTCTACACAATAACTGCTCATGTCACATCACAGATGCTGAGACACCCAGTTCCAGGCAGAAGGCTTCTCAAACCTCTGCTCCTCTCTCTATCCCATGAGCATGGCTGGATCCTGTGAAATGCAGCCAATTTGTATGCAGCATATGCAAAAAGCAGATGGGAAACAAGCAGCAAACCTACTGCTGAGTAATACATGCTCAGGTGAGGGAAAGTGCCCAGCAGAAAATCCCATTGGGGTTGGTCTGGAGATTGATTTTAACCTGTATTGTTCAATTCTCTACTTGCCCTCTATAAAGCACTTCTGTGGCAGATGTTTTACTAAACATACATAAATAAATATATAGTGGACCTTTGATCTGAACCTCAGCTTCCCACTTAACTGAGGCCTAACTTAATAGCTGTATTCAGCATTGGTATATGTTGAATATGGCTAAATTAAAGTTGCATATCATATGTTGGAAGCAATGACAGTTACATGCCTTAATATAATAAATCTCCTATAAAATCTGAATGGATTCAAAAAGAAAAGAAGAAAAGCCAGAGCGGATTAAAAGTTTCATTCACTTGGAATCATTCTATGATACAACCCAGAATGAAACATTTATTCAAAGTAATGGGCTAGATTAAACTCTGATGTAGATAGTTCAAAGTCGCTGCAGCTAAAACCAGGATAAATTAAGCTGAATGTGCCCCGGTAAATGTTCAGAATCAGCTCTGGAACACAATTTTGAAGTAAGTGTTTGGTGTGAATACAAATTTTGCCCTCCACAAAGTGAATACAAGCTTAACTTTCAATATATCATGTGTCTGTTCAATGCCACATTGTGTAAATAATGCTAGTCATAGTGTTATAATTTGCCTATTTTGCAAAGAATTGCTTAGACTGTCCTTAATAAAATTCATTTGGAAAAAAATTGAGAGCAGAAAGACAGTGGGTTACACTGTCTGTTTCTTAAACTCTGAAACACAAAATAGGGCACACGAGTGCTTACATAATTTTCTTTAGTTACAGTGCATAGTATTTCAGCTAATGAACTTCTTAATCTATTTTGTAAAATCAAACAGCATGCAGTAAAACATTAAAAATAACCTTAATAATATTTTTTAAAATATACAAAGCAAAGCCAAGAGAACACATAGGCTTACTTTTCTTATTTAATTTTAATTTCTGTAAATGTCCTCAGAGTTATATAGGATTTAATCTACGGTTCTGTGAATCCCACACAGGAAAATATGTTTTTAAGGAACCATTTATAATGCAAGAACTACCTCAAAACGTTTCTAAGCTCAACAACATTCTTTTAGAAGATATATTGGTGTATTCTCCTTACTAGAATTTTGTGCCTGCAAAATTCCCTTCATTAGTTTTACTGCTCTGTAACTTTCGGAAGGTGAGAGAGAAAGAGAACGATATTTTCAGTGACTAATTGTACAATCACATATCTGCAAAAATTCAAAATGCGTAGAGCCTATTGAACAACTAACTAAATGAAATGTCCTGAATTTAATTTAATTTAAATAAGTAAAGATCACATTTTAATAAACTAATCTATGGGTGGAATTTTTCTCATTTAACTTGTAGCCATCTAAAATTAGGTACCTAGTCTAAATCAGTTGTCTAAGCTCCTTTTATATTCCATAAAGAGTTAGACACCTCCAGAGATAGTGAGGATAAATCTGCCTTTGGAAACAGTTATGTTCCTTCGCTTACTATGTAGAAGAAGCCTAAATTTAGAATAGACGTCGAACTTTTAGATTATTAAAACTAGATTAATTGAGTCCCATTAAATGCTTTCGGAGGGGGCTACTCATAGACTGAAGTAAGAGTCACTGTAGGAAGGTAATTACAGTCCCCCTTCCTGTTAAACTCCTTACCTTTCACATTTGATAGACGATTAGATGGATCAAGTTCTTGTATTGCAAGATCAGAACTGTTGATTAGCAATAAAGTAATTCATGGAGACTGTAGCTCTTTCATAAGTAAATTCTGTAAGAACTTTACATAATAATACATTAAGAGTGGTAAAATGACCAGGCCTGAGAGCTCGTTATGTAAAACCCAGTGTGTATGAAAAAGAAATGAGTGAAATGGCCATTTGTTGTGAAATCCATCAAAACATCTTGCAGCAAAATAAACAAGGAAAATCACAAAACCTATTATAAAACTAATAAAAACAAAGCACAGAAAATAGCAACCAGAACTTCGTTTCTCATTTTCATTCTCTTATGCTGAAAAAAGTTTGGGAGATACAATGAAAGAGTCTGACACAAAGCAAAAACGTGTGTAGAAAAATAACATCTAGAAATTGTGGAGGTGGAGAGTAGGAACACAGCAGAGGTAGAACAATATAATAAGCAGGTAAAATATTAGTTGACAAGGAAGAAAGGCAACAAAATAATTCTTTAAAAAGACAAGCTGAGAATTATATTAACAATTAGAAGTTAAATTTTCATGGATGTTGTATTGGTAATTTATAGGCCTACAGAGACAGGGACTGCAGCTGAGTGTGTGAGCTACTGCATGTTTTGTGAACTTAGTGAAACTGGACTTCTCATTAATTTAATGAAGGTAGAGGATGAGAAAGATAGTTTCTTGAATATGCTTATGGATTAAATCTCTTCTCTTCTAGCAAAACTGAACAATGGATATCATGTGGCAAAAAGGAAAGCTTTGAAAAAGTAAAAATTTAGTTTGTGTTTTTGTATCCTGGAGAAGTATCCTGTTTGTATCTTGTAGAAGTTTAGAAAATAATTACTGAAAAGTATGCTTTAGCCAGTTTGAAAACAAATACATTTTAGTTTGTACACTACTACATTTTTGTAGTGTCTTATTTAAAAAGACCAAGTTTTAAAGCATACATACAATTCAATACAGTTAGGGCTAAGCAGAATTTGATTTGCCTCCAGTTTTGAAATGGAGTATATTCCTTTATATGGTACCATATCACATTAATTACACCTCTCTACTGGGCTGCCCTTCTCTTTTTTATCAAGAACAAATACTTGTTTTCACTGTCAAGTGTATGTGTGACTGATCAGATCTCTGCATATTGGATCTTATTAATTACTGAAATGTTGACTTTCACATTTGACTAATCAGTTATGTCAGATTTCATCTCTCAGTTATTGAATTCTGAAAGAACTTTCATGCTTCCTTCCATGCGGCCATTGTGGGGATGTGCTTCCCATAAACATCTGCCAACTAATATATTATGGAGATCCAAAATACTTCTTGATACTTTTATGGCTAAAAAAGAGTCTTTAGAGTACTTAAGCTGTTGTAGCACTAAAACCATTGAGTATTGGGCTTTCTGCTGTTGCCTTTATTTTTGTACATGCCTCCATTGGGTGCAACTGTCATTTTCCTCCATGTAAACTCTTTGGGAAGAGGGTTGACTTTATTTCTCTTTGTAGAGAATCTAAGAAAGCAGGTGTTAGCAGGTGCTGTCCATCTGATTGATCCTAGGCAGTGTGGTAATAGCAATGCACAAGGAAATTGTTATTCAGCTTCTTCGTAGTATGGAGCTAGTTTCTTAACATTAGTATTGCTATAGTAATATTACAGTATTTCACATTAGATGAGACACAAAAGGTGTAGTGGTACTAGGGCAAACCAAAGGTTCACCTAGCCCAACAGTCTTCAACAAGGACCAGAAGCAGATGCTTAAGGGAATGGCAGAAGAAAAGTTATATAAACTATAGTTATTCTGAGTACTCTCCCAGAAACTCTTGTTATTAGAGGCTCAGAAAGTCCCTGAATGAGCTGTTGTTTCTATATATCTAAGAATCCTCCAAAGATTTCTGTTCATTGAACTTGACCAGTGTCCACTTGAGAGCATGTAGACTTTTAGTGTCACAAACCCCTTGCCAAAGTATGCTACAGCTTAGCTAAGTGAAATTATTACAATTAGTGTGATATCAGTCCTAGCTGATGTAATTCATTGGTAGAACTAAAATTAGATGTTTGTCATTGTAATACACAGTTGTCAAAGTGTTGGATGATATGTTTATTCACCTACTTGTAGCTTGGCACATACTTCTGTTCCCTTTGATATGCCCTCCTTTACACAACATCACATCAAGATTCCCTCTTTGTCCTTGGCACTTGCATTGTGTTTTCAAACCAAATAAAAAATAAAACTGACAGCATTCGACAGCTATAATGGCTTGTCTGTAAACTGCTCTGTGGTACCTAGAAGAAGAAAGAAGCAATAGAAGAAGTTTGTTCTGTTCCAAGAACAGTTCCTAACAGGATCCTCCACAAGATCCATCATTTTGATGGAGAAGCTAATTATGATATATTATAATGGCAGCTGAATGCAGTTTCTAAGGACCTCTATTGACATTTTCCACCATTCTTTCATATCCCAAGGACATCATAACAATAGTATTAAAGGATTTACTTTCTCTCTGATGTGGCTGTTTTGGCATCATTAAACGCAATGGAAGTTTTGGAAACATAGAAGTGGAAGATAGACTCACCGTGTCACAGAAAATCCACAAAAATATGTAATTTGCCACTAAACATGATGACAACAGCTCATGTTCAAATTGTCTTCAAGGTTCCAAGTATTTCTTTTAAGGAAAATTTCATGAGAATAGGGAATGGGACTTCCCCGTGTTCAATTTCCCCCTTGTTTTCCCAAAAGGCATGATTTGCCCCTTTCTTTTAAAACTGAGCAAGGATCCAGGCCACAGACATCAAACAAAACCATTTACAGAGGCTCACAAAAAATGTTGAGCTTTGCCAGAGCTCTTGACATAAGAATTGCTTCACAGTCAAGACGGTCCTTCTTCATACAGTTTTGTATGAACATGGATCAGCTTTGAGGAACATATAATTTTCTTCTACTGAATGACTATGAAAGTAATGGGTGATCATAACATATCCCAAATGACACCACTCCTAGTGGCTGCTTTTACCAAAGAGGTTCTTCTTTCAATATGGTCTTTGGATGGAGAAATTGGGCTCTCTGAACTTTAAGAAATGGGGGAGTTGTGGCAGCAGAGGTGGATGACTCCTCCTTTCTCTATGTAGATGTGGATGTGGGTAGATGTAAAAGGCATGAGTAGGCCCTTGGTCTGTAGGTGTCCAGATTATTATCTTCTCTTTGGTATTGCTAAGTCTATTTAAATGGGCTGAAAAATGTGTGTCAGTGGGAGTTTTTCCTTCACTCCTCTCACTCATGAAGCAAGAAGAATTCCTGATGTAACCAAGTGCTCTCCCACGTGCACTGACAGCCACCCACTCGCGGCAGATATTTAAATGAAAAGAAGGGAACAAGCACAACAAAAATAGAAAGCAGTCCTCCACAAAGAAGAGGAATATTGCATCCCTGAAAAGAGGGAGCACAAGTACTGTGACTGAAATATCTTCTGATATTCAGTAAGCCCTGGTATGTCTTTTTTCAGTTAGGGCTGCATCTTATCTATGCACTGGGATAACCCTTTAAAACACAGCAATTAAATTCTGATCATACACCTGTATTCAATCTGTCTACACCCTTCCTATCCCCATCATACCCTTCCCATTGTCAACTTGCACTCCATTTGCACTTACCACCACTGTGAGCAATTATTGACAAAGGTGCAGTTCTTTGTTGCTGGAACAGAAACTGCTGCTCTTTCTAGGATTTTGAGGCCAAAAGACAAGTTATCCTCAACTAGAAAAGAGGTTGTCCTGCAATAATTTACTGTTCTCTGTGTAAAACTGTATAAAATTATCTGGTAGACATAGATATCTAACACTTTTGAACTAAAGGAATTAAAATGTGAAATGAAGACCAAATGAATGGAAGAGCCAACAAACATACAGAACTTGTCTTTCACTTATTAAAATAACTCTTATGAATACCTAAACAAGACTTCTTTTTTTTTTTTTTTCTCCTTTATTTACATCTCAAGGTATTATTTAGAGTATGCAAATGTGATGTGTTCCACAAATCAAACCTGGCAACTCATAATCACATCCTGCTGTATATGATTTGATATTCATAGACAATCATTGTCACTGACAAAAGTGTGTGTGTGGGAGAAGTGTCTATCATTCTGCTATACAAATTAATCAATAAAAAAGTTTGCATGAGAATGCTATGAATAGAAGTGGGTATCAGTAGATTTTTCCCTAAGGAAGATAGATAATTCCTTTTCCATTTCTTTCTCCGTGTCTCCAACTTGGACTCTTTCTTCAGTGTGTATCTTAACCCTTCATTTGTTTAGTTTTCCCGTCCCTCTGTTTTTTTATAACTATATTTAAATATGAAAATACATACTAAATGCAGAGTATTTCAGAATATCTTAATCATTTTTCACCTGAGCCTCTAAAAGCATGTTGCTCAAATTTTGTAAAATATTTACAAAGAAATTTTTATAATTTTTTTCTTTTTCTGACAAGGTTTCCATTTGAAGATATTGGAATAAATAAATTTTACTTCTTGAAAGTGTCATGTTTTTCTGGTGTTATGGGTCATTGTAATTCCTCCAAAGATTCAGCCTAAATTGGCAAGGCTTCCTCTTACCAGATCAAACTATGTGTTTCATAAGTCCTAGGAAGGCTTTTGTTTCTCAAACAGGGCAATTAAGAGTGAACTACTTTTCAGACTTGCTCAGTGATCTCAAGGTACAATGAATTAAAGAATTTTTTTTTATTACTTGTTATATATTTGAGAGATCCACTTATCACATGATTCTTTAACTATCCATATTTTGTATAGGATTTAATGTGGTTTCTAACATGCTTCAGGTGATCTATGGGTAAGTATGTCATATATCCATATGCTGACATACACTTTGGATAACATGCATAAGAACATTTTTCAAAATCTTTAAAGACTGTGTAGAAGGTAGACACCGACCTAGGGGTGGGGGAAGAGGAGAAGGTAAGCATGGGAGAGCTTTCGTGACAGTAATACTTTTAAAAAAAGTGAGTAATTTACAATAAGCTGTGTGGAGAACTATGTCCTCTTCCTTGCCAGAACCTACCTTGCTCTTTCTACCCAACACTCTCCCATCTAAAACCTGTGCCCACCATTTTGATTATAAGGCTAAAGAGTGATGTTTGCTGAGGGCATTCACTCACATGCTTCAGGGTCATTGTATAAGTGGAAGAGTAAGTGATCAGCTTACCTTCATAGAGATTCCTTTTCCAATACAGGAGACATGTTTTCACATTTTATTTATTCGAAGGTTTTCTTCTGTGCTGACAAAGTAAGCAGAGTGCTTACTTTTATAAACTACGTCATGGATACTATCATGAAGGCCTGTCCTAGTAGCCAGTAGCTAGTATATTCTAGCCTATTCCATCCATCAACATTAACAGCCTTCAGCAAGTGTTTCTGCAATAAGGCTGGACTATACACTGTTCCCTATAGCCTCTGTGCTTTTTAAGTATTACAGCTTTGTATCCTTCAAAAAGAAATGGATAGTTCCCCTTTGCATGATTAATTTAGAAAAGGAATAGTAGAGAAATCAAAGTACCTTTAAAAATTTGACTATCAACCTGTTCCAATCTGCTGTTGTACTGTGTTCAGGTTTTAGTCTAAACATAAAAAATATTTCATCTCCCCTTCCTTTGATGGTGCTATCCAGGTTTGACAGTCATGTTTCTAACGAGGCTAAGGTAGTGTTTTGCTAAAATTTAGAATTTCTTGCTTTTGAGCTTCTCTGAGGTAGATATCCTTTTATTAAGGGCCATAAACTTCTGTTATCCATTGAGAAATAATCACCTGTTGTTCTTTTTTATGCTTAAATTAACAAGGTTGTTATATTACCAATTATTTTTTTCTTAACCTTTCTAGCTAGGAGCCTGCCAGCTGCATTATGTAAACAAAAACATTATGAAAAGAGTACTTTAACATTTGTTTTGCATTACATGATTGTTGAAACACAGAACTTTGAACTTCAAACTTTTTCTCATAATTCTGCTTGTTTCTTAATGTTTTAATTCCAGTACTGGAAGGACTTTGCATTATTCCACCTCAGGCTTTTGGACTTTTGTGGGGATTTTTGTTGGGGTTGTTGGGTTTTTACAATAATATTTGCCCTCGTCTTTGCAAGGTACCCATAAATGTTTCCCATCTGCATGGTCTTCACATTTTCTCTTTAATATCCCTGAAATTATTTCATATTTCCTTAATCCTCTGAGGATCATAAGTTAGAGCTATCCTATCTTTATTTATATTACCCACAGTTTTTTATCATGGGTATTTTAATAGCATATGTACATTACTAACCAATCAGAGCAGGTCAGCACTCTCCTGGATGCTAAAGAAATCTGATTTATTAAGGTGATGCAGTTATGGAAAACATATCAACTTTAGAATACAAAAAAGCATCACAGAACATGGCAAATGTGGGAAAAACATTTCAGGGCATTTCACATGTGTATTGGGTCTGGCTGAGATGGAGTTAACGTTCCCCATAGCAGCTCTCATAGTGCTGTGCTCTGTATCGGTAGCTAGAAAGGTGTTGATAACACACCAGGGCTTTGGCTACAGCTGAGCGGTGCTGGCACAGGATCAAGGCTGTCTCTCCAACATCTCCCCTCACTAGTAGGCTGGGAGTGGGCAAGATCTTGGGAGGGGATGTAATCAGGACAGCTGACTCAAACTGACCAAAGGGATATTCCATACCATACGATGTCTACTCAGCAATAAAAGCTAAGAGAAAGGAGGAGGAGGGGCATTCATTATTACGTTTGTGTTCCAGAGCAACCGCTATGTATACTGAAGCCCTACTTTCTGGGAAGTGGTTGGACATCACTTACTGATGGGAAGTAGAGAATAAATCTTTTGTTTTCCTTTGCTTCCATGCATGACCTTTGCTTTTGCTTTATTAAACTGCCTTTATCTTGACCCATAAGTTTTTCCCATCTTATTTTCTCCCCACCATCTTTGCTGCTGAAGAGGGGAGTGATAGAGCGGCTTGGTGGGCGCTTGGTGGGCTCTTGGTGTCCAGCCAAGGTCCACCCACCACAATGTGTTGCACATTCCAATCCTCACGTTCTGAAAGATTTGTCTGTGACTTAGATATCTTTTCTACACAACTCTCAAGTATCCTGGTCAGTCCAAGAGCAAGTTTACCTCATGACACACCTTTGCTGCCTGAAGATAATGTTCTCCTTACAAATATGCAAAGAAACCTAGAAAACTGCTATAACAGGCTTGACCTTGGTTGGGATCACCGCAAGTAGTCTGCCTTCTTCTTCGATGTCTGTTTTCAGGTTTTCAAGATGCAATTGGACAAGGTGCTCGTTAATCTCATCCAGGCTCCCTTTCCCAAGAAAAGTTGGACCAGATGATCTTTTGAGATCTATTCCAACCTGGGCTGTTCTATGATTCTATGAAATTTCCCCACCTTTTACAACAGAAGATGAAATGAATATCCAGAAACCCTTTTAATCTTCACAATATTTTTCTGTTTTTTTTTTTATTTCCTCTTACAAGTTTTAACATTTAGATTTTCTTTACTAGTGTTTTCATTCTGAGTGTATTATCCTCTTGCTCCTAGGTTGCTTACCCTTAGAACCTACTTTGTGCCTTTTGCAGTCCTAGAAGCTCAGACATCCTTTTTTTAATCATTTTTTTCTTTTTCTTATTTCTCCAAAATATGGAAAGTCCAAACACTTACCTTTGGAGTGGCTTTTTTATTTACCACATACAGAAAAAACTCTCCCTCTCTGGAGAGCTCTTTCTGCTGTCCCCGGGGCATAGCACAACGCTCCTCAGAGCAGGATGAGTTAATCAGTAACATATTCTAAGCCTCTCTACTTTGTATGTTACACCATATTGACTCCCTTCATTTTTCCCCTAATGTTTGTGAGGGGCTTTTTAGCTGTAGAATATGCCTATGCACTTCACTTGCTTTATGAATAGATTGCCTGGAGAGAATCTGGAGTGTCCAACATGCTAGAAAATAATTTGTCAGGAATTTTAGCAATATAATTGATTCTACCTTGGTCAGGGAAATAAAGAGTATGACATTTTGAGGTCTTTCTGCTCAAGCTTGGATTCTATTTCACTCCCTAATTACTAATTATATTATTCCCTCTCCCCATGAAGCTCTTCCCCCATTCTTTTTTTAATCTTTTGCATATTATTTTTTTCATTCTACATCAAGTCCTGCTGTGGACCCATGAACCAGACAGGTTTTTTTCACTATACCTTTCTTCTCATACAGACTTTCTTCCTTCTGAGATTAAGCATTCCATTCTCTGTCATTCTGCTGATTCTTCACCACTACATCAGACCAAGCCTGAGTTTTTGGCTTGTTTTCCACACAAGATTCTAACTGTTTTTTTGCAAAATGATCTTTAATATCCTGAAGATTTTAATCCCTTACTTTAATTTTAGTTTTATGGTGTGATGATGGCTTTGCTATATATTACTTTAAAAGGAAAATAACCTCTGACTATGTTTTTTATTTTTACCTAGGAAATTTTCTAATTCATTTTATACCTTCCTTTTCTGTATAACAGTCTGTGTCATAGCCTGAAACACCTGAAACCTTATTTCTTCTCCAAGTAAGATCAGAAAACTCTTTAGTATTCTTGAGAATCAGCTCCTTTTATATTTTTTATTATTTCTTATTTCATTATTAGCTGTTCATTCCCCCTCCCAAATAATTTTGATTTTATTTTGTAGATCTAAGTTTCATGAGAGTTTTTATCTTGATTGAATCTATTTAGTACTGAAGAATTTTTCAATCTCTTATTTATTTTTGACAGTTAATATTTGAGAAATCTGGCTTAGAGCACTGATTTACCAAAACCCTTTCTAGTACGTTTTATTTCCCACTGCAGCTTTCCTCTATGATTCTCCCAGGATTTTTTTCTCTGAGGAAAAAGGTTGTCAAAAAGCCTCCTTCCATAAGGCATCCATTCCACAGACAAGGTGGAAACTAGAAAGTTAAGGGTATCATCAGTGTTTACAGAACACGCCATCTTGCCCTTGTAACTCCAGACACAGATATCTGCTTGCTGTGATAACCTCATACGTGGTCTCCCTTCTCTTTCATCTAGGCTGTAGGACTGTTAAACATCACACACAGACAGACATATATAAATTGTGAGGCTTATTTTGTATTTGGCCAATTCATTTCCCTGTCAACAGCAGAGCCTAATGACTGGTATAATCTCAGTCTCTTCTGCATTTTGCTTTTGAGACAAAGCTTTATTTTTCAAGGCTCAGAGTGTTTTAGACTGATTAAGGTCTTTAGACTTGATATAGGCCATCTGGGTGAAACTCAGTGGCCTGTATTATGTACTCCATAATAAATGATCTAACATGGGGTTTTGGCTTTACATTTTATGAAAGTCTCAAAATGTATTAAAAACTGAGTGCACATCTTGGATCTGAAGCCTTTAAATTTGGGAAAAGTTATTCAGCTCCACACTCTATGGTTATATCTACAAAGATGTATAGCAGAACCACAGTTCCGAACCCAGTCAACCTTGACTGCAAGTGATTGACAGTGAGGATTGGTTTATTGGTGACAAGACTTTGTAATGTGTGTGAGTATCTGACATCAGGTACTCGCAGGTCAGAACTCTTGTTGCCTTGGCCAGAACCTTGTGCTTGCACAACTTGAAGACCAATCACTGCCCAGTGTCTCACCTCATTGTAATTGAGCTAATGTCAACTGATTTTTGTCCCAGAAGAATACTCTTACTATACATATTCTACTCAGAGAAAATACCTGTAGACTGTTACATGGAGGGACATAAGTTTTATCAGGAAAAATAAAGGGAGAAAGTACTGTTGAGATAAGGATCTCAATATTCAAGATTGCTAGAAAAGAGGCAAAAGAAACATCACTGACTAGAATTTTAGATTTAGAGAATTAAAACATAATTGCTAATCAGATTAACTTGAATATTAATGACTAACAAATAACATGTAAGATTTGGCCTTTATTTGAATATAAAATCAATACACTGATTTTTTTGTTTAAATCACTTTTAGGAATTGTTGCATCATATTCCTTTTGTAAAGCTGTGACTAAAGCCACTTCTGGGTAGTCCTTCTGTGCTTATTTGCTTTTGGTAAATTTCATCAACAGAAAATGTTGGGGGATTTTTTTCAAATATAATGAAGGTTCCACTTTAAATTGGAAATATCTCCCACCTTCTATTTTGTACATCTTTTTTTTTTACATCAGCATGTTAAGAAAAAAATAGAGATTGAAGTTTAAAAAGGAATAAAAGTCAATGAGACTTTAACCAGTTTTGGGAATTTTGTGTACCTTCCCAAATAGGCCTTAAAGGTGTAAGCACTGGAAGAAAGATGTTGTCAGAATTAGACATATTTACATTACATTGTATTTCAGGTGATTGAACTAATCTGTCTTTTCACCATTCAATGACTAAATACAGAAATTTAGAGAAATTAGATACTAGTTGAAGTAATGGAAAGAAAGTTTCATAAGTATTATATAGTTTGTAAGTTTAACTTGTCTGTTTTGTACAGATTGGTAAAAAACAGAAAAGTGCATGGAAATTATAGGGCTGACAAAAGGTACTTCCAGTTCAGATATTGTTTTAAAAAAGAAATAAGACTGGGCCAGCTTAGTTTATTTGTAGATCTAAACATAGTAGGAAAGGCAATTCTCCTTGCCAATATTTCTTCCTAAAATTTCATGTTTTACTCAAAAGCTTGACTATATAACTTCTGTGCTGTATCAGGGAATGTTACTCAATAGCTCTGATGAGCCATTTCAGACAAACTCTTCCTAGACCTCTGGCCTATAAGTTTCCTCATGGATTTTTTTTAATTCCTTGCATTAATTCCAGCTGCTGGTCCTCACTTTACCCTAAGTATAATACTTCAGAGGGAAAAAAAATACAACTAGCCATTGTTTAAAAGTTAGATGGAATTCTTTTATTTTACTATTATCACTATAACCACTGTAACAGCCTCTTTTACATTTAGATTCAGGAAAGTGTCCATCTTCAAGAAAACTCTTAGTCAATAGTACTTAAACACACAGATAATTCTATTCTGATTTAATTACTAAACCGACCATTCTGTTCAATGGGACATTTTATGTGAGCAAAGGCTGGAATACACTACAAAGAACATAATAAAACTACCCTTCTATTTTTTCTGGTCTAAAAATGTGGAGAGTAATGTAGGTTGCACTATTTTAACACTAGAAGAGAGTTATAAATGGCTGTTATTGCAATAATCACTCTAGAACCACCTTCTATAAATCTAGTAATTTATAAACTATGAAATGAGTCAATCCCTCACCAAAAAAGGGGAACATATTTGATATAAAAAAGAGATAAAAGACATAAAATCATAACTATTTCATGGCTGGATGCCACATTCATTGTCTAAAAGTAGAGTTTCTCATACTATAAAAATTAATTCAGTTGGCTCAGAGACACGTAACATATGCAGAAAATCCAGGCCATTCCTGGTAAATTCAACAAATTCTAAATTTCACACATCACAGTGTAGCAATGCTCGTTAGCAGTTAATAGGTTCTAAATTTGGAATATGTAAATGTGTAAAGACAAAAAGTGGCTTAATGAGGATGAAGATCCTTGCTGTCACTCTTTTTGGATAAGTACTGATGAAACACTGAGAACATCAGTGTTTTCATTTGGTTTCTTTACTAAGTCAGAACTCATGTTAATGATTGATTGCTTTTATAAGAATGAAAATCTGTGTCCCTGAATAGTCAGTGTACTGCTCAAGCAAACATAATGGGTCCTGTTAGTTTGTGTTTGTAAAGAAATGACTCTTTCAAAAACAAATGTGGTAGAGAGAGCAACGTGAATAGTACACAGAAAACTCAAGAAAAAGAAAATATTCTTGCTGTATATTGTAAGTGATAACATTGAAGTGAGTAGTAGGATTTTATTTTTTTTTTTAATGGAGCACGGATGTGATTCTGAGAAATACTAATTAGTTGGAGCTGTGTTAAATACGGAGAAATTCCAGTAACACTCCAGTCTGGTATAAGCTGCAGAGTAGAGCTCAGTCAGTGGATTACAATAAAGAAAAGTTGACTGCTGTGAAAGTGATTTTAACAGGCTGTCAAAATACGTTTTCTATTAAATTCTGGTTCTTACACCACACCCTTCATTCTAATTATTGATTCAATCCATCAAAATGTTAGTGCTGACCACTAGATAGTCCTTCGGAATCTAAATAACTAAAATTTCACTAAAAGAATCCATTTACCCTGGGACTCCTATATGGATGTTACATTTTTTGTTTTGGATGTGAATAAATGGCATGGAAAGAATTAAATGCTCTGCAAACTGGAAAGTACTGGAGCGAGTTTGGCAACGGAAACAGATTGTAGAATTTTAAAACAACAGCAAATAGGGATTGTTTTCTGTCTGGGCAAAACATGCATTGGCTGAGATAACATTTCCTAGTGGAGCTTCCTCCTAGTGGTGCTGTTGAGGGAGATTGGGACAAGAATGTGCTCCTTTTGAAACCCATTACATACAATGTTTTCTGCTTTAAAAGATATGTTCTATCTTATATGTAAACAACTAATGCTTTAAATTGTGGATATCAGAAATCCTACACCATTGCATTTCTCTTCAGTAGATTCAAGGCTTAAAATTCTCTTGCGAGTCTACTACTGTGAAAAAAACAGTTGAAGTTGCTTTCAGGGTATGTGATGACCATGTATCCCCTTGATTTAATTATGCCTTGCAAACTTGTATCTACATCACAGAACCGAATTATAGCAGTTTCTTAGAAGAAACAACTATATTTCCAGGCACCTGGGGGGAAAAAAAAACCCAACAAAATAGCCAAGGCAATGTAAAATTACCAGATCTTCAATGAATATTTGAAATTTTTATAATTTTAATTTCTGTATACCTAAACCAACATTCTCAGATCGTACCTAATAGTCCCAGCATTGCATGGAGGGGAAGACAAAAGAGAGAAGTTTTGCTGGACACCTAGTTCTTCAGAGCACAGCTTCATGTCTGGGTGCAGACAGCTGCGCACATGCAGTTTTTGTGCACTGCATAATGGCATTAGCATAGTGTTCAGTGTAGACTAAGATATCTGTCCTCTTAGTGAGGCTTATTAGCTCAGGCTTAACAGTGGCAGTTTGGCTCAGAGCTCAGTCGCAGCGGACACATACCTTCTGCACCCAGACGCAGATTTACCCTCAGGCAATGTGCCCTAAACATTGGATTCCTAGCACTGGGATTTCATATTTCTGTTCTTTGGCAGGAAATCAAACTTTGTCCTTCAGATAAGTTTCCTGTAACTTTTATGTATGGCCAAGCCAAAGAAAATGTCTTCTGCATTACTGGAACTTAAGTGTTTTCACATATCAGCTACTTAAAAACTACATACATATGTGACAGGCAACGTAATTTGTGTTCAGCTGTAACAGGTTTTGTGAATCTTCAGCTGCACACACTGCCACTAAATCTCAACATTTCCATTTTAATATCCTAACATCTTAGCATGTTCATTGAAAAGGAAGAATACAATAGCTTGATTCAGTACTTAGGCAGCCTATGATCTGAGGACTAGAAAGTGATGCTGAAACTGTTCTCATGAAAAGGAAAGAGAATATTTCTCCTGCACTAAAAAAAATTATCATTAAGAGATGTGAGGAAATGTGCAATATAGGGAAATTACTTATTGTACTTGTCTGATAAAAAAAATATTTGGCTAACTGAAGAGTGGTCTGGACTTTGAAATTTCCAACTCATGGCTTTAGCTGGATCTCAGTATAAAAGGCAGTTCCTCCAGAAACAAGGTGCATTTTTCTGTGAGCATATGGCAGGTTCTAGGCACGAGAAAACCAGCCCTTGTTAAAATTCTGTGGGAACATCTGTTCAAAGAACCTACTTGGAAAGTAGCCCAGACATTTGGACAAATCTCGGTTCAGTGTCCAGCTGCTGCAGTGCCGAATAACGTAGGAGAAAAAAGGCAGGAGACAGAAGCAGAGCTGGCTAATACATTTCACATCTCCATGGACTCCCAAGCCTACAAACAAGTGGAATTATTTACTAGAGAAGATAACAAATACTTTTAAATGCAGGAAACAGAACCAAGGATCTAACTTTAACTGAGTTCGTTTTCCATGTTGTTAAAAATCTTTCTGACTCAGTAAAAATCGAGAGAACCGAGAACATAAAATATGATTATGTACTGTGACTTGTCCCAATTTAGATATATAGAATTGAAAATGCCACCTTTTGTAGCAATTGTCCAAACTGTGTCAAAAGAAACTGAGGCCCTTATTTCAGACAATAGTTAACAAGTAAAGCAGAATTTTCAGTGGAGTACACATGGGAAGCATATGTATGCAAATATTATGATGAAGGTAGGTTTTAATATTGCACAAAAATAATTTGCAGTGCAACCAAGAACTTTTGCTTTCAATATGCAAATTGCTAAAGCTTTCTTCAAAGTAAGAGGGAGGAGGTGGTGATGGAGGAGGATATAAAATAAAAATCTCAATAGAGGATTGTTTAGTCACTAGGCTACTGTGCTACACTGTTACTAAGGAGAAGACAGTTATACACGCAGGATGCTTTAATTAAAATCTGTACTTTCATAGCAGGGCAGGATGCTGATTTAGGTCAGGCTGGTGTAAAGTGAATCACTGCTAAATTTTTATCATGCCTCAGACACATCTGCTGACTTTCTAAGGCGTTATCTGCCTGAAAGATCATAAGCTGGTCTTTTTGTTAACTTTGGTTAGAGTTGATTTGATATAATCATTTGTGGTTTCCTGCACATGAAAACTGTGGTGTATGATGTTTTAAACATTTCTCTTCTGCTCCCCGGCAAGACGTAATATGAAAAGATTTAGTGAGAAAGAGGTAAACAGAATTCCTCCACAAATCTGCTTTATCCAAAACACCCTCCTCTGTTTCTGTTCACTACACAGAAGTCTTTATCCATCCCACCCCACTCACCCACTGCCATTACTTTGAAGTCCCAGCCAAAACACCCCATGGAAATGCTGAACCCCTTTGGGCATCAGCCTTTAACTCCAAGGCACATGACTGCCCTGCTGTGAAGCCTGAAGAGCTAGGGAAGGGGCTCCCACTGCCCAGCTATCTCTTGACATTTTGGGGTCTTGGAGTCAGGAGGAATCCCAGTGGCAGGTAAGTGTCTGGATTTGGGGTATATGTCTTTTTCTTAAGGAGGTTTTGCACCATCCTCCCTCCTCATCTCCCACTCCTGATCTCTCTTGGGGGGCTTGACCACCTCTTGGCTACCATGCTGCTTCCTGAGGCTCTTTCCCAGTACTTTTCAGGCTAGTTCATTATCTCTTGGACATCATGTATGGCAAAAGACCTAACAATAAAAAGCATAGTTAAAACAGCTCAGTAGCCTTTAATTATGTATGCTGCTATTTTGGGCTCTAGAGTTGATAACAGCCAAAATACAAGTGTCATTTGTTTTCTTTTCATGGGGCCAAAGAAGAACAAAATTATAATCAGTTAGGTGTACAAATAATATGTGCTTGTATTATAGCGGCTTGTATTATAGCTCCCATCTGTGATAAAGGCTCCCTTTTAGCAAGCCATACCAACACATAATCTGAATCACCCTGCAGAATCTAAAGTTAAAATAAGCTCATACCAATGAAACAGACTGCTGGAACTAGTTTTAGCTAAGAAGTCAGGTAGTTGAAAAGGAAACAGCAGTGGTTCAATGGTCAGTGCTTCAAGTAAAACTGCACTATCCACTGCTACATAATAAATATTTTGCATCTCCTTAATCATGATGATCATCAGAAATAAATATTATGTTGTGGCCAGCTGTTGACAGACCTTATCCTCCTGTATTTCAAGCTGGCCAGATGTGAGCCAGCTCAAATCCTGAAGTCATATAGCCGCAGCATCACATTACTGGGCCTGAGCCAGGCAAAGTGGCCTTCTACAGGACACTTGGATCAGACTGTGTCTTTTGGAGTAGACATGTCTAGACTAGTTCATTGGTGCTTTGTACAGAGGTTACAGGAAACTAAGGCTAGCTCTGGTTCAAGTGACCCTTGGAAACACAAAGACTAACAGGCCAAAGTTATCTTACTTTGCCTGCTGTTGCCCAGATCTTATGAAACACATTGAAATTTCTCATGGTTTCCATCTGAAACCAATAAAAAAAACCCTCTTGAGTAGGCAAAATTCAGCCAAGAATGTCCCAAAAGCCGAACAGACCTCAAGAAACACAGTTGAAAACCCGCACAAACATCTGGATTGTAACGGAAGGCAAATCTAGCAAATTTAGCCAAATGCCAGCTTTTATTAAAGACATTTCTTGTAACTGTAAACAGTTACTTGTTTGATAGACAGCATCTGTTACATTTTCATGAACTCAGAAGTTCCCCACTTCCTGGATGGTTTCACAACTTGATGGCAACCTCCCTTTGGTTTTTATTCTCATTGTCTTGCCATATTTGTATACACAAGATCAGTCTGTTACAGATTCATAAAAACAATCTCCTGGGGCATCCAGCAGTAGTCCATTCTGCCTTGTATTTGTTGTCCAATTAAGCCTGTAATCCTATGAGTGAATTATTCTAATATAATTAATCAGAACTGCATGCATTCAAATCACTGCTGCAGACAAACGGTAACACAGTTGTGTTAAAGATAGTTCACAGAACAGCTAAGTCCAGCTACAGCTGCAAAACTTGTAAAATGTTAAAAATGCAGGGAAGGAGATCTGGTTTTTGAGAGGAAACTTTATAAAATCTAAAACTGCAGATTGTCTGCTCACTATTAGCAGTGTGCTGGGCTGGCACCCAAAACCAGAGAAATGTTTTCAATCACTGTCAGTGCCATTGTAAGAATAGTAAGCAGTTGATAAAGGCCTTTTGATCTATTTCTTCCAAGCCTACTATTAACTGTCTTTTGTCCTTCAGCATATATAATTTGAATGTATAAATCCAATACCTTTTAAAGCTTAATCACCCTAGACAGAAAGAAAAATTGTTATAAAATATTTCTATTACTCTTCTAAAAAACAGTGGAAAACATGTACTAGAGACCTTGACTGCTCTGCTCTGGTTCCCTGTGCTGTAACAGCACTTGGTTGTGTAGGCTGGAATAACTCTTTCCATTCTGCAATGAATGCAAGAGGAAAGGATAATTGTTGTGCTGTACAGGTATAAGAGGGGAAGGATACAGCTTTTTAATAATCTAAAACCTAATTAAAATGAAGCTGTACAATAAGGGTTCTAATATTGCACATCACACAGACACCGGATCTCACCACCACAAGCCCCTACACAGAATACATTCTGGGTGTTGGAAAGGAACAGACCTGTCCCATGCACATACTGTGAGTTTTTTCCTTCTTCACCAACATCTTTGAATCTTGTTCTTCAAATCCAAGCTGCATTTTCACAAACAATTTATTTTGAGTACAGAAATGAACAAGTGTGTCCTCTGAAAGGAATGCATCACTGAGATGATGGCAACATCACCACTGGCAACTGATGCTTTGGTTTAGTGAAGCACTGCTGCAACTTGAAAACTGCTTTTACTGCTTCGAATAAGGAAGGAGTTGTGCTAGGAAACACACTGACACTGTTTTCTTCTCATTTGGGTTCATGTGCATAATCTGGTACTATATACTATGTGTATTATGTGGAGACTGTGATTACATTTTATAGTATGCATCAACATAAGGAGGTTATTTAATTTATAAGAAACTCTTTGAAGGAGAGGAGAAAATACACCAGCAAAATGTGCAGGTTAGAAATAGATTTGCTGTTTTACTTTTGTCCCTTTATTTATCCCGGGATGATTTAGTACACGTTTTCATTTTTCTGGATACTACCTTTACAATGACATTACATTATCTGTTCCAGCTATCCTCTTTGTGTGACCTGAATTTGCACTTAATGCAAGTGAATTTCAAATCACACAGGAGGAACATGTACAACTGGCCAAGACGTTCAAAACTGCAGAGTGATTATGAACGTTTGTACTGACAGACTTTAAAGAGGTCTGTCTGACTTTCAAAGAGTGGATCCTTCCTAATGTAGAATTAGTACTCTAGGTGCCTACAACTAACTCAAATTGCAAAGCAAGATGGAAAGATTCAAAATCTGCTCAAGAAAAGGATGAAAAGAAACAATTTTTTTCCTACTTTCTTCTATTAAAGATAATTAGGTTGCTAAAAATAGGTTAAGTATGCAGTTCTTGAAGAGGTAGGTCACCGGTATCAGTAACATTTCTAAAATTTGAGTCAAAAGTGTTGACCTGCAGGACGTTGTCTCCAAGGTTCAGACTCAACAGCTACTCAGGGCTTGGTACTTGCCCAAGAACCAAGGCAAACTGTTTGTTTAACATTACTAAGCATTACTAAATATTGCTGCACATTTGAATTATTGACAGCTGTCTGTTAGAAACTGATAGCAGACACCTTTGTCAAGTAATGATTTTCAGTGACTGCCAAAATAGGTTAAGGAGGTAAGAAATTGTGTCAGAATCTTTCCCAATGGATGTTATGAACATACAGACAAGTACCTTATTTACTAAATTTATTTAATGCCCAGCAGTTTCCATTAAAAAATAACTTTCTACCTTTGTGTCTGGAAACCTACTGATAACTGACGTGTCCAAATACCACGATTAAGGTGCCTGAGCTGTTTTCAGTCTAGTAGTATATTTGGTCTGACTAGCGCATGTATATGTGGATATTCACTTGCAGTGCTGTTAAAGTCCATCCATGGAAGTAGACTAAAGAGGTGGTTTAAATGGCTCCTGACAGATGACTTCTCCTGGATAGTACCCACATCCTGAATGCAGAATAAGAACATTTACAGGAAAATATGATAATATATTTGATAGGTTAAATTATTTATTTCTCTGTTTTTCTAACTGACTTAGCCCTGCCAGAATGGAATTATTGAAGTCGATATAAACTTTTACATAAGAACTGTCTGTCATAAAAAATTCTGAGATTTGTTAAATAAACCTGTAAGAACTTTGATAATTGTATGAAGGATGAACTATGTATGTATGAACTTTGAAAATTGTATGAATTGTATGTACTGTCTTTCTCTTGTGTAGAAAGGTCTAATAACAATAGTAATAATTTAAATACACTTGCTCTGTTTATAAACAGAAGGTAATAAAAAGGCTTCATTTATTTTGTTATTCCTAATTAAAGAAGATTATATCCAGAGCAAAATAAGATGACAAGCTTGCACAAGGACAGTCCTGCTTCTTACAATGTGGTATATTGTTGTCTCAGTTTTACAAAACACACATTAATTCCTGCTTTCTTCTCAAGTGGCACTGCCAAGAGAAAACACCATTTATACCTGTCACACCACTTGTCTCTTCATCAGCTTAGTCCTGCCTGCTTGTTGTGTGTTGCTTTGCGGATATAATGGTGGTGGGAGAGAAGGAAGTAATCAACAACGGTATTGAAACTGCTCATAGAGAGCGCTAGAAGCTTGTCATGCTGGTGGACAGCATGCTCATGGAGCCAGCATGCTCGTGTAGCCAGCACCCGCACTGTTTTTTGATTTAAAGCTTAAGTTATAACACAGAAGAGAAAGGAAACATATTTCTCTCACTGACTTTAAATTTAAAATGCCAGAGGGACTGTTTGATAAGCTGATATATACACAACATGCAGGTTTTAAACAGCTTAGAAGGCTTTTAGGCCTTTTTTTTTTCCTTTTTTTTTTTTTTTCTTCTAATTAAGTTTAGAGGTTTTAATTTCCTTTAAGGCATATCTGTAGAAAGCCTGTTAAGGTGTGTTCAGATTTTCAGGTTTTAAAATGTTTCAAAGAAATTTCCTGGAGTTACCAGTAACTTGAAAATACTGTGTGGAAGCAAATTTTCCAGAAAGAAAGGAAAACTCCCAAATAAATATCAAGTTCATCTGATGATTAATCGCATATTCATGTTCTGTCTGAATTTTCCCAGTGTCTCACTTCCAACTCTGATTTGAGAGTTATGAATAATATTATAAACAGACATTTTCTCCACCTTTGAATAATATTTGGTCTAAAGCAGTAGGAATAAAACAGAACAGAAGCCATAGAAGTCCTGCAATATGTGCAGGATTTTCAGATGGGTTAAAGCATGTTGAGCGTCCAGATTGTAAGTTAAATGTTTGGCAAAGAGTGTGTCTAGCATCTCCTACTCCTTTCCGTTGCTAATATAACTTACAGAAGCCAAACTCAAACAGCAGAAGTGACATTACTCCATGGAGAAAGAGTAAATGAGTAACATTTACAGGACCTTTTGTGTTATACTGTGGACCTCTGAAAATCAAAATCAAAACCTAAGAGAAGAGTTAGAAGTGAAATCATGCTGCACGTTGACACATGGTAAAAACACTTATTCCGTAGTATGACCAGTTTAGTTATAATGTTTACAACGAATATAGGCTACTTGGTGTCTGACACTAGCGCTCTTGAAGGTAATTGCTTTAGTGGGAGAATATACAATTCATTGTAAAACTGGCTGCTGCCCTATTCAGCACAGAGGTTTCGGTTCAGTTAGAAAAAGAGTCCTTGTAGTGCGGTCTTGAACAATTCGTATTTGATTGTGACAGTTACATGCAGGGGAACTACTTAGATGCTGTGAGGGGCCTTGTCAAAATAAATTACTCACACAGTACGATTTTTACTCATGAGCATTTATGTCTATAGGAAACCTAGCCTCACATCAGATATTTTCTGCAATATAAACACAGTTGTGTATTAGCAAGGCTAGATGGAAGTGAGAAAAGAAGCATTATGTATTTCTTTCTGATATCAGATGATTTGATTAAGGTAACTTTCAAAGGCAAAACTGCTGATCTGGTCAATGGGAGTTTAACAGTTTCAAGATTTAGTTTTTAGCAAAATCTACATAATACAGAGTATCTGGAATCAATCACTTCCTTTCTTTTCTACATACATACTAGGCAAGTCAAATGAGATGGAAGCCTAAACAAAGAACTGCAGGATTTAACTTAACTAAAACTAAACCTGACGAAAGTTAATAACAGTAATAGCAACATTTCCTTAATATTCTCTGATTTATCATATAGCCATGAAACTCTCAAAGCAACCCCTTTATTTTTTCTTTCTTTTTGTTCATGTGATATATTTAACCTTCTTCATTTTCCCTTCAATACGCTATTTTCTTCCATGTCATGTTTAGCTTCTAGATTCTATTCTCTCACACTCCCTTTCCCCATCTTCTTCCCAGCTTTCATGCGGTGGATCCTGTTTTTCTTTCCACGTTACCATGCTGTCTGCTACTCTTCCTTTCTTATACAGCGGTTACCTCTTTTATTACCTTCACTCTAATGTGTTTTCTGACATGTCTCTCACCAGCCTGGTTAAAAGTCTGGTTACTGAGACTTGTACTCATGTCTTTGTGTTGTAAGTAACTAGAGTTTTTAAGGTCCTTTCCCTAAATGGAAAATGGATGTACAAAAGACGAGCAATTTTCCTCAGAACAAAATGATTTGGATAAATATTTAACTATCTAAAAATAAATTGGATATAGGTTGTTAGTTTGGGGCTTCTTAGGCTGGATATAATTAGATATTCAACTCTTTTTTTTTTATATTGTGTGATTTTGTCAGAAAAATATATTTGTCTCCCACTACATTTGTGTATATTATATCATACCATAGCTGTTTTAATGTTACTACCCTGTATGATTTTGCAAGCTTATACCAACAATCAGGCTGGCAGATTAGGTAGCATACATTATATTAGTAATTTGGTAAAAACTCTGGAGGCAACTCTGTTATCCAAACACAGGCATGTAACATCAGTTTTGGATATGGCACGGTATCCTGCCAACACCCCACCTGCTGGTCCAGAAAGCTGCAGGTCTCAGACCACCTCGGGCACCTCAGGTGACATTATGAAACACCTACGTCTAATTCGGATGGCTGAATTGTACTCTGTGTCTCAGATATTAATCTGAATTAATGTTTTAATTTGGAGCTGAATCCCATCCTTAGAGTCACTATATGCATTGTTCCAGTACTAGAGTTCTCTCTGGTTCTGTGTTTCAGACAGGACATAAAATAGGGGTCCTGATGACATCTGACTACCAGTGATTACCTGATGTTTACAATTTTAGCTACTTTAACTAGGGCTATGTGGAAATTCCAGATTTCCTATTTAACATTTGCATTTATTATGGTTGAGTTGGTAAAGGAATTCAAAGTCTCTGGAAGGTATATTACTATTACTACGTACTTTATTATATCTCAGATACACGTATATGTGTGTGCACACAAGCATGCATGATCTAGCTTTTTAATCAAAAGGAATTCATGAATCAATGTTGGAAAGCAGAATTGCTCTATATAATTGAATATTTTGTTCACAGTTGAGGGAATAATAATTTTTGAGGTTTGTAACTGCTACATATACATGAAAAATCTCAAGAATAATATATGTCATAGCAGTATATGGATTTATTCACCTCAATTCTTTACTCCCAGAAGAAGGCAGAGATGTAAAAATGTTGGTAAATCAGGACCGTGGCAGTGTGGAGGACCAAAGCAAGATTACCCTGTTTAAATGCGGAGCGTGATTTAGGGCATGTAAGCTAAAATTGGGAGGTGACATCTGCAGTTACCTGTTGGTGCTCTCTAGGGCATGTCTTGGTTTCTGATCCTCCACATAGCTGGATCTCAGGAGTGGTTGGTGGAGCATACTACAGTTCCTACATTATTGGTATATCTAGGTTCCTTGTATATGTAAACTCATGTGTCCTGCCTGCATACGGGATAGAAATGAATTAAGGTGGGCTGCCAGACTGAATGCAAAAATGTTTCTGTATCCTGTGGTCTAGGTGTAGCCTAAAGCAAACAGTCCCACAGTGTCTCCTATGACAAAATAATTTATTTGGCACCTATCTTGATCTTATCTGAAGATTACCTCATGTTTCATGCTTTCCTCAGTTCCTGCCCAAGATAGAAAGTGAATTTCTGACTGGCTCATGACATGATTTATTTATTTTTCCGGTGTTATTTCTAGGTTAAGCCTTACTTGTGAGTCTCTTCAGTGCATGGTGGTTCATGCCAAGGGTCAAACAAGCTGGTCAAATCAGTCTGCTGCCCTGAAAATGTGGTTGCGTATAATGGGAAATCAAATGCTGAAGGTCTGATTAATGCCTGAATCCATAAGTAAAGAAAAAAAAAATTTGTAAAAAATAGAAAGCTGGCATTGATTCCTTTTGTCTCAGATGAGAGGATCAGCTCAACTTCTTTTTGCTAGTGGGCCACTCACTCTTCTTTGATCATGCTGTTAGAGAGGCTGTCTGTGCTCTGTGGTTTGCAGAAACTGGCTATTATTCAGCAGAACTGAGTTAAAACCCTTAAATTCCCTTTAAGTGCTCCTCAGTCAAAGCTTTACCTCAGATCACTAGCTATGGATTTAAAAAAAAAAAAAAAAGGAAAAGATAGGATAAAATGACCACCAAATCTGCTGTCAGATTATTTTAAGACGCTCAGTTCCAGTCAGTTAAAATGACTCAAAAACATGCTGGTAGAAAAACAGTGTAGTGGAAATGAACTTAGTGAACTCAAAAGAAAAACAATAGCATCAGACAATGTAGACTGCTTCCCTGAGCTTCCTGTCATACAGTTAGTCCCTAAATCCCAGCAGAGCCAGTGAAGGCAAACAACATTTTATAAAGCAAACACAGAAGTCTGGGTCTTTCCTGTTTTTCATAATGAGGTCACCTGAAAAATGAGCTAGATATATCTCAGGTGTTTGTTTTCTGTTGTCTCCTGCAGCTGTTATGCAGAGAAAGGAAGAGTTTTCTTTCCTGTTGTTTGGTTTTTTAACAGATCCTGTGCATATCAACAGTGAAGCAAGCAAGCAGGAAAATCATGGGCTATGCAAACAAGTTCTCCTTATACAGGTCATCGATGCTATGAGTCAGAAGAGGAAAATGGAATTCAGGATGCCAGGCAAACATTAAAATTACTCACAAATGAGTTGTAAATTGCCCTGTCAAAAAGGTAACAACAAGTTTGTATGAGATGTTTGAATGGCACAATATTATTCAGGAACTGCTTGCTGTTGAATGTTGTAACTACAATAACATAACCTCATGCATTGTTCAAAAGCAAAGGGAAGTCTCAACAAAGTACTGTATAAGTCTTAAATAACAAATTCTGGAAGCGCATAAAACTTTGTTTAGCACTGAATTTTTCCATTTTACCAGTACAATATATGGAAAGTTCTTACTCAGGCAAAATGTCCATTGGATCCATCTATATTTTATAGGCACTAGAATTTGGCAATCTTTGACAGAAAAATTTCTTGTTGCTATCCATGTGAGAGATTATGTTGTACAAGTAACATTGATCCAGGCAGCAAATAGTCACTTGAAATAGGATACATTATCCAGAAGCAATTACAGAATGGTATGGCTGTTAAAATAGCCCAGGCACAATGACTGAAAGGTGATCCATAAAAAAAAAAAAAGGAGAAAACAACCAACTACAGACCTAACATAGAACTTTAACAGGGCAAAAGGGAAATCTAGTTCTTAACGCTTATCTTAACTGCACCAGTTTTGCACCAGTATAATCATTAACTTCAATGTGGCTGAGTCTTTTGTTCATCCATGGGAGCTGGGTCAGATTTGAGCCTACAGTATCTCTCTGAAGGTGTTAGCAGTCTGTGTACTAAAGATGAGTTCTTTTAATAGTTCCTAAAGCTGGTCTTTAAGTATGTGAATTCCTCAGTGGCTGAGTCCACCAATGTGTAGGTACATAGCAAATCAATGTTTACCTTTAAATGATGTGCATGACTTCACCTAGAACACAGTAAGGACTTTTTCTGGGTAGAAGCTTCAAAGCTGAAAAGTAAGTGTTGTGGGTTTTTTTCCATACTGGCAGCTTTCAAGGTGGGATTTGTGAGTGAAGACATTTCTTTATGCAGCTGCTCATAAAAATTACATGTGATAACAATAAAATAATGACACACAGATAATTTTTATGAAACTCCAGGAAAGACACTACCTTTCATTTCTCAGACTGAAAGGAGAAAAAAATGGAGTAATTTCTATTTAATTTCATATAGTCACTATGTCTTTTTCCCTTACAGAAAAATGAACAAACAAAACCCCAAAACACGTCAAAGGTGATCATGTTCATTAAATTTTAAACCACAGATATATGCAGACATTTACTGCCTGATTGGATTCTGAAAGATTAACTTAGCGTAAGAGCCGCAAGTTCAGTTAGATGGCTCAAGTGGCTAACATGTGGCTGATTTATTGGTCTCTGGGGACAAAGGGAACTGAAATTTGACAGACAGGATAGGCTGTACCCACTTACTGGCAGAACATTAATTCCCAGAAGTCAGAATGTATGCATTACAAGCAATGCATCTTTTCATTTTGTTTTGTTTTTCAAGCAGTATACAGCTGAAAATAGCACAGACGATACCTGAATACCTAAGTAACTCCTATATAGTGAACGGGTGCACCAGAAAAGGAAGTGTGGGTGTCCAAGAAGCACTTCAAGGAAGGCTTGCAGGCATGCTTGATTTAATGCAACGTACTAGCCAAATCTTCTGAGCTCTTAAGCAGCACAGGTCTCTTCGAGCAGCAGGAGCAATAGCAGCATGCCTTTCTGGGAAGAAAGCATACAAGGTAAAGAATGTGTGAGCTGTAGAGATAAACTAGGTTACAAGGTGGGAGCATCTGTGATCCAAAAAAATGTTTATCATACCAAGTTACCTTCTTCCCTGCTGCAGCTGACTCATTGAAATCCTGTGCCATACTTGCCTATGAGGAAACGACCACAATGAAAATACAATTTAAACTTCTGGTTCCTATTTGTATAACCAAGTTTTTCTTCCACATACATAAAAACACATTCTTTAAAATTAAATGTCTTTCAAAACCTGCTCCAAATGTTTTAGTTAAAAATTTTCTTGCCATAAAGTGCTGCAATGCCAAAAGTGAAGCTTTTTATGGGACCAGATGCTTTTTTGACAGTATAACACTAGTAATTCTAAACAGATTAGATTGACTTTATTATGATAGAGTAAAATCTACTAAGATCCATGTATTACGTGGCATCTTTGGAAAATAAAGTGTGCTGACATAGCTAAGTACACTCAATGTGCACACCCACATGGAGTCAGTAGTAGAGACAACAATAAAATTTCAAAATCATTTGGAGGCTTTTCTGGTCCTATCACAACACTTCCTCAAAGCCAGGTGATGAAATGTTTTAGAATGAACTATACTTATAGGAAAGCTATCATCAACAGAATCAGAGCTCTTAGTTTTGTCCTCTCCACTCTTGCTCATGTCCACTCATCATGCACAAGTACGATATCCCACCTAGCACTCAGTGAACCAAACAAGGCAACCAATAAAGCAATTGGGAGTTTTCACTGCTATGCCTTCAACCACTATTCCTGCAACTACCTCCTTTCTTTCTTCTCTCACAGGCTATTAATGCTTGCACAATACTTCATCTCTGTTTTGCCCTGAAGGTGGAGCATTTGCCATAGGTATACTTATTTCTGGAGTTTTTCCATCTGTGGGGTGCTGGGTTTAGAGATCCCACTTCAGCTACAAACACAGCTTACACTCTGTGAAAGCGTAAAGTGTTCTGACTAGATAGCTGATGATTTATTGTTGCCAACAGTGGTTTTCTAATTCCATTACCATAATTTCCACTGAAAGTTCCGTTTACAGCACTCTATGTTTAGACTGCAGGTAAATGAAAGTTAGTAATTTAGTGCTGTGACTGTGCCTCAGTATTCTAATTAACATGTTATTTGTTATAGGTCTTCTTTCTTTCTTTCTAGAAAAAAATGTCCCAAAGAAACAATTGCCACACAATTTTATGAAGAGGGGACTTTGAGTGTTACACTACATGTATCACATAAATTATCCTCTATTCTTAATACAAACTCTGCCCTGTAATTTAAAGCCAATGTGCAGTTACCTATTTTCCATTGCTGCTGAGCTGGATTACCACCTGCCTTGACTCCATCCTTTGGGAGGCTGCCAGCATTGTTACAATTTAATGCTATATCCCACTGTGTCAGGAAAGACATGCCTCCCCAGTCTCACTGTCAAATGAGTGCTTGTCAACATCCCTTAATTATTGCTATTATTAGGAGTGAAGGTTAAATATATGTGCTTTGTGAATGCTAATGTCTATTGTCTATTTTAGTTTTGTTAGGTTCAGTTGCACTACTAGGAAATAAAATAAAGATTTAATTGAAAGATGATTTTAGAGTCAGGTCTCTGAGTTTATTTGACATTGTTTGTAGTGAATTTTGTGCAAGCCGTACATTCCAAAATGCCCGTCCAAGAGGAGAGAATCCATGTTCAGCAAACTAGCAAAAATATCTCTCTCAGTAAAAATAAAAAAACCCCTCAAATCCCCAGGACACTATACAGGCACAGAAGAATAGAAGGGACATTTTCCCCCTGGGCAGGATGAGGACCACAAGAATGTGGGAAAGTGCGCACAGCTCTCATACCTGATCATTTGTTTTGTACCCAGGTGAACGGTTACTTCTAGGAACTGTGACCGTGCAACTGGTTGACAGAAGGTGATAGGTCAGAGCGTTTTTTTATGTCAGTGGAAATAAGTAAATTCTTGCAAAATTTTCTAAGATATGGCCAAGTTGCCCTTCAAATTATTGCTCATGTCCTATTTGTTTCCAGTATATATGTGGCCTATATATGCTGGTCTTTGAGGAGACAAAACTTTTATTTTCATTGTCATGCCATGCCACTAGGAAGGTGTTATAATGGCCTCAGTATCAGGTAAGACACTGGCTCTTGGAGCATGTGCGTTACCTGTGCTGACATAACAGCTCACCACAGAGCTAGCTGTTCAACTCCTTACCTTTTCCAGCCTCTCCTCTAGCAATGTAGCTCCTCCTCTTTACTTAGTTCCATCTTCTGTCTTTCTGGCTCTGGTGCTCATTAGATGCTTTTTTTTTTTTTTTTTTTTGTTCTGCATTAGCTTTCTCCTCCATTCATGAGTTCAGCTGGCCTATGGAGGAAACTGCAAGTCACAGCTGGTGCAGAAGAGAAAGAGTTTAGTCAAGAATAAGGAGGGAAAAAACCCTGTTAGGTTTGCTCAAGCTATCTTTCTAACAAACTGACTATCTGGCTAACTTCAGCCACATTCAGCATAAGCACAATTTAGGTCAGAGTGCACTTCCCCCTCCACCCCCCGCTCTTCATCTTCCTCTGTTCATCTCATCATCACTACACCTTCTCTCGCATTGTATTTTTAAGGCTGTGGTATCTGTGAACTCAAGGGACGGATTGAACTCATTGATATCAGTATGAAATAGTACTGCTTTCCAGTTGTATCAAGTTAAGTTCACTGTGTGATCACACAACCTTCTGATCTGGCAGAACAGGACTAGAGGATGTGCTGCAGTAGCTTAATCAGACATTGCTATGGGACTTGTCCCTGCAACCACAGCCTGAAGCCGGCTGTGCCACCGACAGGTTGCAACACCTGACAAATATGTGCTGCTCCCAACAGGGTGATCCACAGCCCTCCACATTCCTATGGCACAGCCAGAGCTCTCACCAGCAACCTGACTTGTTGCATACATAAATTAGGCTATGTTCAAGCATTGTATCTTAGCAGGAAGGCAGCTGAGAAAGCAAAAAGAAACAATGCTTTAAACCACGTCCCAGTGGACTAGAAGAGCTTCTCTCATCAGTCTGGACTGGAATACAGAAATAGTAGGAATATTTTAAGTAGCTGTTTTATTCTTGTCTTCAACCAGGAGTTTACTGGAGTATCATGTGGCTCATTCTCAGTACTGCCTCTATGAGAACTGTCACAAGATCACTCTAGAGACTTGGTCTTCTCGTATTCAGGGTTTCTCAGCTTGTGGCGAGCAAGGCCAGAAAGGTTATCAAGGCAATGCTAGGATGTTTAACAGTTCTTGTGGTTTACTGGTTAGGATAAAGCAAGGACATTACTACAGATCTAGCTAGTTAGGTGTAAGTTATTTTTAAAAGACGATCCAGTATATTGAGTGAGGATCTTCTCATACATACACAATAACTGATGACAGGCACAGGGGAAGCATCTCAGCTTCTGCTTGCCTGAAGTTTATGTGCCTGATTCAGAGCTGTACACTGGTCATTTCCATCTAACTTGGGTATCAGAAGCAACAATCCTCTTGTGAGGTTAGTTTCTGACTTGAAAAAAAAAGTTTGAACTTAAAATGCAGCCTGAGAAAGAGAAGGAATTGGAAATAGTGCCTAACTTTTCCATAGTAGTCAGGTGTCCAATCTACTCATCCAGAAACAGGGAGATCTAAGTTCAACCTCCTTCTCAAATAAGGGGTTCGAACCTCTATTTCCCCCTTCCTACGATGGTAGCATGCATGCTTCCTATCAAACATCCTTTGCAAACTTAAATGAAAGTGCTAGTTGAACACAGACACCTCACCAGCCAGGCAGCATGTGAGAGGAGGCTTCTTGGATTTAAAAGGCTAAATTGCTTACAAGTGCTGTCTTAGGTCCTAAAGCCGATGGTCCCAATTCTTGCCCCAAAATGTTTGCCTTGGTTTACAGGGAAGACCAGATCAGGGAAGTGAACTATCCTAGTTTCTCACATGGTTGTTTTAGTGACTATTGCCTTCACTTTCTGTGCTGTTTCTCCACAGTAATATGGAAGGAAAATGGCAAATCCAAATTGACCCAAAACATTTCAGGAATTTGAAAACAAAGTAACAAGTCTTCTATAGTAATTATCTTCAAGGCTTATCATGAAACAAGCCATAACATCATCATCATTATTATTATTATTATTTTTATTATTATTACTTTTCAATCAGGAATGTGTAGCTGACTAGGCAGTGGCTAGTTTGAAGGATATAGGAAATAAACAGAGGGTCATTTCATAGACTGTGAATGTACAGCATTTAGAATAGATGAAGTGGGAAAACCAAACTGAAAGTATGTAGTATTTTGTTGGTTGGTGTCCCTGAAGAATGGTTATCATGGATACTTTCATGTATACATGTTACCATATTTTGAAAACTGTATCTTCTTGTTCTATTAAACTACCCCTTATAAATCAGAACAGCAAAACAACTCTAGCGTTTTGGGAGTTTCTGTAAATATTAAAAAAATATTTACCTTTGAACATTGATTAAGTAAAAAAATATTGTTAATATTCAGAATCCTTTATTTTTTATCTAGACAACATATTTTTCTCTTGCAGAAAACAAATATTCATGATTTTGATGCAATAACTCCGCCAGCCTATTAGTATATAGTCTAAGCTGGAGCTTAAAATACCAGTTTCAACTGAAAATAAAGCTCTGTCCTGGAAGCACTCCTTTTCTTTCTTTCATTGGGGTTTAATTCAGCAGTTGATACCATTAATATCTCTTTCTTACTTATTCAATACCAGTGATGTTTCTCTCATCCCTTGTACCACTGACCCTACTGTGGTATTTTCTTTTTAGTATGTATTAAATATAGAGCCATCAGTAACTCACCCACACTTTTGGTAAAGCACTGAAAGTCATGTGCATAGTCACTGTCAACCTCACTAAGTTGAGAGAGGGTTTATAGCTATACGCAGGTGTTCCAAGCTATTCACTTTAGCTTTTGCGTCTCACCCCCCACCATCCTCAAAAAAGAACTATGTTCCTTTATTAAAGCTGCTTTTTTTTTTTTTTTTTTTAAACAGATGATGCTGAATTTGGCAAGGAGAGAGTATTGATGCCTGTATTGGACCTTTCAGAGAGCTGCACTTGGCCATTTGTTACCTTTCTTAGTAAGATTTCATCCATGCTCAGTTGTTTCCCTGTCATTTTAGAAAGAAAGTCCTAGAACTCCTCTCCTCCATCTCAGCAGTTCTGGCTGGGCTCCTGCTTAACTTCAAACACCCTACCTTCCTGGGCACAACTTTCCCATGTCTGTTGAGACAGAGTTCTTAAATACCACTGTGAAGCAAAACTTCTGTGATGTTAAATGTACGTTGTCAGGTCCTTTCTCTAAGAGTACAGCATTTACAGGAAAAAGTTCTTTTGTCACTGAAAATAAACTCTGTATTGGTATGTTCTCTAAGCAAATGTTTCATTAATTTGTCTTCTCTTTCTCCACCTCCCACTTTTCTTGGTTTCTTTCTAATATATTGAAACTCTACTTGGCAGCTTTTTTTCCTTTGGGTTTCTGAGAGCTACAAGCAGATAGCCTGCTTATTGAACATGAGCCAGAGATCACTCATCCTCTGAATATTGAAGAAAAATAAAATTTTAATGAACAAACTCAGATTTTTTTTTCTGTTGTAGGATGTCTACCTTATTGCTCGATATCAGTTACTCTTCTGTTTCCTTTATCTTTTAAGTTATTCTGTTGTTATGGCTTTGTCTTCTACTTGGAATTTCTAGGCAAGATTCCCAGAAATCACCAAGGAAAGGGTTCTGAACCTTTTGATTGCAGCTTATAAGTCTAAATTTAGGTATCCATTTTTAAAACTCTGCTCATTCAATTCTAACATAGAGAATTAATACATTAATCCTACATCAATAAATCTTCTAATCTTAGAAGTAGATTCAAGTTTCACATTTTGGATATATAACAAATACCAAACTGTTTGGATAAAAAAAGAATTTTGCTCTATTTTTATATTTAGCTACAAATCAAGATAATTTTTAAATTTAAAAGGGTCTAATTCCTCTCTTTGAAGCACATGTGTTTGTGCAGGAAGGAGGGAGGAAGAAAGGAGAGTGGAGCTGGTTTCATCACCAGGTTTTGATTTGGGTTGAACCACTATGGTCTTTTAACAGCATTTTTGCACTTCAAAAGCACTAAACATACACTAGGTTGATAGCCTGATTACGCTGGATTGAGTCCTGAGTAACCCTGCCGCCTACTTTAGCACAAAAAATGTAAGGGAATGAAGTCGTTTAAGGAAAATGAAGACTCCTTAGAGATATCGATAGCAGAGCTACAGACAGAGCTGGTATGGATGAAGCCTGTGCTGTTCTTGACCTGCCTCCCCCATTATATGACCCAGAGAACGTTACACCTGGGATCATAGGCTACGGCCTTGAAAAGTCTTTACTAAACATATTTTTTGTATCTAGGGATTTTCTTATAGGAGTAAAGTGAATGCTGATAACATACAGAAGCTTTGAAAGAAAACAAAAAGCCCTGGGTACAATATAAATATAGTCTATAATAGACTATTTGTTAGATATTCTTCCTTCTTCTTGCCCATACAGCTATTATCATGTCATTGGATTCCCTTGTCTTCAGAACGGTTCATTTGGCCATCCCTCATAACTATAGTTTTCTGAGTTACAATGTTTACCATCCACATCTGCTTAGAGGAGTGTTTAATGTGCGAGTGTAATTCTGCCCACATCTGTGGGGCTGGGCTCAGAAGAAGGTGTTACTTATTATTGCAAGAGTAGCAGAAAAAACCTATATGCTGGTATTTCTTATCAACCCTCTTTCATGTAGCTGTATTTTGAAATCTGATGTCCTGCGCTGAAGTTCACCTAAAGCCAAATCAGCTGTGATCAGACCAGAGTAATTACACGGCTTGTGTTACTCAGGGCGCTCCTAATTTTAAACCCACCATACCTTTTCATTGATAGCATTGTATTCTTCACTCATGGTCAGTCTGTCACAGACTGTAACCTACCATTCATCTGTTTCCAACTGAGTCAGTGTTTTCCTCTGTGTTCATTTATGGACTGATCCGGAGAGGCACAAAGGACCTGCATGTGCAGTGAAGTTCATTGCACTTCCTGGCAGGATCTGACACTTGGTTATTTCTTCCTTCTTTACACATAGGGCATCTCTCTCTGTTGGCTCTCATTTTATTCCAGTGGTTTTCTGTAATAATTATTGCCCCTATTCCTGACTTCTTCTATGTTTAGCATACTGTCCGATTTGTCATTTCCAGTTTTAAGTGAAAATCTTGAATGACAGTGAATGTAAAATGGCCTCTAGTATCACAGCTTCCTGCTAATTTGATGATAACATCCCTGTGATGCTTTGTGATTAACCTTCTAGCCAAGTATCTTGTTAAGTATACAGTGTTGCTATTACACTTGCATCCGCAGTGTAAATGGAAAATACATGATACATGATCTCTTTCCATCTGCTGTCTTCACAGGACACTTTAACCTGTAGTTTTCCTAAAACTGATCCAGTCTTATTTCCAACGCCTTACACACGTTGAAATTTCTCATTGTTCATACAGGCGATTAGCTTAAGCCTAAGGCATATCACCCTTTCGAAAGTACTTCCTCTTACCATTTAATATTACCGTTCATCCAAATGCTTCTTTTCTCCCATATCTCCAAACATTTGGAACCACCCAATGTGATGCATGCTTCTCATTGAATATACGCACGAATGGTGAAGGTGCGGAAATGACAGGACACCAGGCAGCGGCGTGGGCAGGACTGCGCTGCGAGGGCTGTGGAGCTGGGAGCCGAGAGTGACCCAGTCCCACGGGGGCTGCCCACGGCGTGCAGAGCCGGCCGCTGGTGTCGGGGTTCACTGGCGGCCCCAGACGAGGCGAGTGACAAGCCAGGTCCGGGGGCCGTCCGGGGAGCTGAGTTGGGAGCGAAGCAGAGTCAGGGACAGGGCTGGAGACCTGCATCCTACTGCAACACCAGGGCAGGAACCAACAGCCCTGGGATGGGCTGAAGTGTGGGCCTGGGCAATCAGCAGGGGCAGTCAAGCTTAGTGGTGCCCCCAGGGCACTGACAGCACCTGCTACTTAATGTTTACCTTAATGTTTGTGTTGCGGTAGTCCCGGTATGCAATACATAATACACATTATCTACAGGTATGATAGGAAACTGTGTTTCCACATTTGCTCTGATTTTATTTTTGTGGTAGGTACATGACACACTCAGCACAATATTCATATGACTTTTTGCAGTCATATTTTATTCATATTTATCTTCAATATCTTTCCTTCCCTTGCTACATTAGTTATAGAATGGGAGAGTATATGAAGATAGCATTTCTTGCTGACATCGTTACAAGTTCATGGACCTTTATATTGAATGAGTTGTTTATAGAAACCATTGTGATTCATGAGTTAAGCATTCAAATAACTACTTTGTCAACACAATGTCAGCTGCAAGCGTAGTAGACATCTCTAGCAACTCAGTTGTTTGGGTCTCAAGTCCTCACATATATTATGCTAATAAAATGCACATTTTATTGTAAAGCGTGACCAAATTTCACTAGTATCTAATTTTAAGTAGCTGAAATACTTGTGCTTAGGTGTGAAATCTCAAAGAATCTGTCAGCTTAAAATTTTAATATTTAAACATGAAAAATAGTTTTTGAGTCTCAGTGTCATACAAATAAATTTCCACAATTTCTGTTCTTTGATGAAAAAACAAGTTGCTTTGGGAATGGTAGGATTAACAAATTGAGTGCTACATCCCCCTTTGTGACAATTATCCAACTACACCACATCCTGCTGGGATACTGACTGGCAGCTCCAGGCATCCCCTATAACAGTACTGGAAGTGGTTCACTCTCTGCTACCTAGCCCCCATCTAACCCCCATGTCCTCTCCTTTATTGAAATATACTGTATTAGCGGAGCTCCTCTCAAGGCTTCATGGACAGGTGCGAGGTAAGTGTCTGCACTGATGAGAATAAGAATCATGAAGTGGTAATAGTCTGTTGGCTGCACCTCAGTAACTAATCACCCTATCTGAGTACACAGAACGGAAAGAATTTTTTTTTTTTTAAATTGTTGTTCATTTCTAATGAAACATGGAATTATCTGCACATTTGTGGTTATCTTTCACTCGTTTCATTATTACTTTTGCCCTCTTTTTATAAATACTTCATATTTAAACAGCACCTCCTATAAAGAGCAGCAAGTAAATTTTTAAGTAGAAATTGATCTAAACTGGGGCTTTGAGGCAACTGCTGAGTACTGTGGGACCATTCTCTCCTATTTTTATTTTCTTTCTTCAGAACTAGATACAAATACCATTGGTGTGCTTTGTATTCCTCTATCAGTCACTTCACAGTTCATACTAAGTGAAAAAACAAAGTTTAAAAACATTTCATTGTTTTTTCTCTTTGCTTTATTGCATAATCCATTCTTTAATAAATAAGCTACCTCTTTTCTCTCGCATAAGGAAGGTCTGAAGAAGACTTATGCAGCTTTAGAATTTTTAAAATGACTCAGCAGGCAGACTGATTTTAGCACATGTAATGGTATTATGAAACCAATAAAATCCAAGTTCAGCAGGTTCTAATAAGATATTTGGCTTGCACGGTATTGCATTCTGATGGTAGTATAATGGAATACAGGATGAACAGCAAATTTTGACTTATTCAGAAGTTGTTTGTGATTTTCTGCATTACAATTTAGCATACATCTATTTTTTTCTCACAATAGTTTTCAAAATTCAAAAGGCCTTCACTATCTGGCTTTGAATATTAACTTTATTTGTGATTATATCCATCCTCTCTAGTAGAAGGTAAAAGCACCTGCTGGTGATACTAGTAGCTCCTACATTAAAAAAATGCTTCAGCTAAGCACTGGAAAGACTTGATAAATAAGTGTCTTGGATTACTTTGTATGTACAAGGTTTTCTCAGCATGTAAAACTACCTATTTATCCAATGTCTTCTACAAATCCACAGTTCATTTTTAAATTCAGGAAATTCAAAGCTTAATGCTTTTATCATGGCAACTTCTTCTTCATCATGAAACTTCCGTTCTGTGACTTTGGTAAGCTGGATACAGTATTTTACAGTTAAACTTGTAAATTATTTTTATTATTATTATCATTATTGTTGTTATTATTATTGGGGTTTTTATTATTATTACAGATGGTCTAACTACTGAAGCTAAGACAAATGCTTGGTGTTCTGCAGAGACAGAACTACAATCTCTGCTGTACTAAAGAACATATAATTTCAGGTTCATTTCCATTAACATTCATTGATATCTGCAGGTTCTAACTGATATTGAGGATTGAGTCTGAATAGACTGACAAAGAAAAGGCTGGAGAAAACTGGTCTGATAGTCTACTGGCCAATTACTTCCATTTAGTCAGTTGTATCTGGAGAATCAGAAAACTCTGGATGTTGTAATAATAATTTTATACTTTAGTGGAATTCCGAGTAAATGATTGTCTGCAAGACTCAAAAATTATCCCTTAACAGACATTTCATATTTGTTCAAATGTAATTGTTTTCATTTAAAAGAAGCAATGTCACTCTCATTTCTAAGGCCTGTGTTTTTATCAGTGTTCTTAGAAGAAAAAACTATGAATGCCACTTAGCCTATGATTGAGACTATTAGACCCAAAGTAACCTGACTTTCTTTGGCATCAAAAAGACTGGAATTTTCTCATTCTTTGCAAGAGAGGAGTTGTATTTCTTTGCATGTGTCTTCCACAACTGACACTGAAATGAACGTATGGTTGCCATGATCACAGTGGAAGTTGCTATATCAGTCATTAAGATAACTAGTGGAGCTAGAAGTCAGCTCAGGTATGATGCAGCATTATAGTAGTTACTATAATACGTGGTGATGGAGTATTTAATTTATTTTTTTATTTATTTATATAACAACCGACATAGTTATGAATAGATTTTTTGCTTCCTCAGAAGTGAGGTAAGCCCTTTTCTACCTTCAATGGAAAGATTTGCATAGCAAAATGCCCTTAATCAGGCAAAACCTTAACACCAACAAGGGTCTGTATTTCCAGCTATATTACTTACAGCTTAGTTTTTTCTTCACCGCTTTGAACACTTGGTGACCATATCAGTTACTGGAACAAATTCTGCTCTCAATTACACCATCATTAGGAACACAGGTTGCTAACTGCTAATGATGTGCTTGGTTCAACACGATGAAAGCTTGGGAACTTTGGCTCTACAGTGAAGAATATTTTATACTCAAGGTGTATTTTGTATTCTGTCTATAATTTACCTTGTCCAAAGACACTGTATGCCTTTCTGTAACAAAGCCTTTCATTCTGGGGTAGGTTTTCTGTTCAAGATGGCTGACATGACAGAAGATACACACATACACCCTCTCTGCATGGAGACTTGACTTTTCTTCTCTTGCTTCCATTAAGACTACAGGAAACTATGCAGGCTGCAGATATATGGAGGGTCTCCAAACATGGAAACAGTATAACTGGTCCTTCTCACTCTCACTAGATGGTGCTGCAGAGCAGTTTTCTGCAAAATAAATAAATAAAAAAAATACAAAGCAAATTGTTCCCAGAAATTGCTGGTTTACATTTCACTTTTATGATTAGTAAAATAATGTAACAACTATTTAGAGGGGAGAAAAAATCATAGGCAATGTAGGTGTAATGGAATTAGGATTCACAGATAGTCCAGATCTCCAAAGTCAAGTTCTTTACAGATTTGATATGTCAAGTGGATTGTAAATTAGGGGATTAAAATACTAGCATTGTAATAAGAATGTTTCAGCACAAATTTTTCGTTGTGTCTTACAGTGTTCTGAGTCGGAACTTATTCATTCTTTCTTTATATACCCAAGCTATTGTCATTGTACCAGACCTCAACAGCACGGTGTCTTCCCAAGTTAACTATTTGGGATTCACAATTAGGCTTTCCTGTAGGCAGTCTCTCTGAAATTCTCTGACAGGCCCAATCTACCACTCAGAAACCACAAGAACACAAACCAACGTTTTCATTCAGAAATACATGAGGAGAATGTGCCTTCTGTAAGGTAATAGCTAAAAGGCTAGGACAGATTTCCAGCAACTGGGAGGCTAATGTATCTCATCTTCAGCCTGATGGGGTGCAAATGGGCACAGCCCATCTCCATACAGAATGCTATAGGCTGGGGAGGGGATGAGAGCACTCATCCCATTGCTGGCGTCACATCATCCCATTGCTGGGGTCACATCAGTGTACAGAGAGAAGAAAGGACTTGTGAGCTGTGGAAGACTGAGCACAAGATATAGCTTCATGCTGTAGCTTATTGATGAGAGTATTCACTGGGAAGAAGTTTGAGGAAAATAAGAATGATTTTGGGTTCTGATCCAAACATTGCTTATGCTATTTTCATTAAACAGTCTTACATAAGTTATGGAAGCTGCTGAGGACAAGGACTAGAGTTCGGGCTTTCTAGAGGAACATCTCACCACTGATGTACATGCTCAGGCTCCTTCCTGTGCCCTCACTTGTGTTCTCTTCCCTGCCTTGCAGTTGCATCCCAGCAGCAAAAAGTTGATTTCTGCCTTTTCCAATAGGGATCTGAATGGAAAGGAGGGCCTTGGGGCTTACATTTTAATTTCTGTAGACCTGTCTAATCCAGGGCTACAGGTAGATAGATGGGGGAAATCTGAGATATGCATCTTTTTCTTTAGCATTCCTAATGACTGTGTCCCCTGTTTAGTATGCTGTGTGTGTGCATCCCATTCTGAGGTACCTAACTAATATGCTATGTAGGGAATACAGGTATTTCACTCACATCCCATTTCAGTAACTGGGAACCTATCAAGAAAAATAACTGAACTGGTATGAAATGCTGATGAGGAAATTTTAGTTGAAACATCAGAAAAAGTCCTGGCTATAAATTGTATTTATCTATGAATAATACTCCATCTACTGGATCCCCTCCCCAGACAACTTTTAACATGAAATGCGTCAAATCCATCAGACTAACACTGTTTAATTTTTTTTCCTGACTTCTGTTAACTTAACTGTTCTGAGTACAGCTTACTGTACATCTCAGATGTGACTCTTTCCATGCTTGTGTTTTGGTTTTTTTTTTCCTTTAGAAATATAGGATTAAATATTAATAAGCTATCTAGCCTATCTGTTTAGTAACAATCTGACTGTCTATATTGAAATCAGGGTTAAAATCAGTTTAAGAAAAATTGACAGTATGTCCTAATATTTGTGGGAGGCTAAGTATTAGGAAATATATTGCATATTTTTGAACTGGCACACAGGGAAAAAAATGATACATCCTTGTAGGTACAATACCAATACAAATGCACACACAATGCAGGCATATGTAAAGCAGACACACATATGTCTGGTGTAAGAATGACTACACAGAAGCTGATTTCTCCCCATTGCCTGTTTTAAATCTGATTCCATTAATTGCCAGCTGGCTGTGAGCTCGAAGAGGGCTGTCAATGGAAATAGCAAAAACAGATTCATCCCTTGATTTAATAAGGATGGTTCAGTACACATCATCTGCACTATGCATTTATTCATGCCCTTTTCTAATTGGTCTGTTCAAATTGCAGAAGATTACATAATTTTAGTTAAATTATATGAGAAGAGAGAAAGACCAAATAAGAGAGAAACAGAAAGAAAGAGAGATTATTAATTTATATTTCATTTTAATTCACTTAAAAGTAGTTAGAAATTTTGAAATATTTAAAGTTAAAATGAAAGACAAATGAGAAATGCTTTGATTTGCTTATATCTTAATTCCAAACAGCTATCACCCACTGGAGTCGGGAGCGTAAAGCAAGCTACTTCATGTGTAAACTAAGAAAGACAGAAGGCGTGCTGACATAAAAAGAATAAAAGGAGCAGTAGTTTAAAATTCTGAGGTTAAAAAAAAATAATTAGGATATTAATTGGGTCAGTGAAGGACTTGCATATTCACACCAAACTATAACAACAGTTGTATTTTATGTGAAACCAAAGAAAGCCATAAGTATTCTGTCTCCCACAATTACACCCCAAAAAAATCCATTCAGGTATTTCTGAAAGTCTTGAGGAGTAAGGTCATGCTTTAGTGACTATATGTTTAAAGGCACATTTAATCCTACTGCAAACCTGTTTGGTGAGAATCTAGGTCTTGGGTCCTGAGCAGGACATTTGGCTGATGCTTTGTGTAAAAGATCCCTGACTTAAGCTGCAGACAGATCCTGATTCATGGGACAAAAGCTAAGTCAGACCTGCCTTTCTCAGCCCTCTAATATAGTTAAATACATAACAGACTTAACCTGCATATATGGAGAGAAAAAAGAATGTCACTTAAGGATGTCAGTCTTGTCCATCTGAGGAAAAAGCAAGGTACCAAGGCCATGCCTGACCATAAAGACTAACTCCTTTCACTTTGATCTGTTCCTTCATTAGTACAGTATTTTTTTCTTCCTTGTATACTTTGAAGGTGTGTAGAAGTGGAGCTTTGTTTGTAATACATATACCCCTCAGCTACCAGTTTGGAAAATTTTTCCCACGTGAGAAAAACCTTTCTGTTCCATGGAGTGTTACCACTTTCTGCAAGACCTCCTTCCACATTAGTAGGGAGCAGTACTGCACTACAGCTGATCTTAGAAATATATGACAAAGTTAAAAATTTCCAAGATACTTTACAGCTAAAGCAAAAAAAGAAAAAAAAAGTTAAATTCAAAATTTGAAGAACTAACCACATTATGCAACTGTGAAGCGTTAATTCCATTCTATACGCTCAACCATCCCAGTGAACTACAGGGATTTAAAGTGCTGAAAGAGTAACTTCAGGGCTAGTAAAGTCTCGGAGGAAATGCAGGAGATTTTCAACTACTTGCTAATAAAAAACCTATGATATTTAAGAATATTTGATAAAGAGTTGAGATTTTAATACCCAGAAGACACTAAATGTTTTGTGTATTATTTTTGTGTTTGGATGCATTTTTCTTCACTTTTTTTAGGTGAAAAGGAAAAGCAATTTAAAATATCAGGTTTGAAATGCCTTATCCCCCATATTCTTGACATGCCTATGAAATTTTTCCCTTCTCTAGTATTTGGCTGTTGCTATGTGCAGTGATGATTAATAAGTGTAGCAGAGTAACATTTCTTCTACAATGAAATGATGAAGAATTCTGACAATTCTGTTCTCATTGATATATTTCAAAAGCAGTTGTCTTTTCAAACATACAACAACACCTTCTCTGAACCATCCAGGTTTTCTGCAGATCTGTGCTCTGCCTCACTTTTATCTACAAAAATATGAGAGTGAGAGACATATTTTTTATTTTAAATGAGGTTTCACAATTGCATGGCTACTTAAAAATACCCATTTGTACAGCTACAAAATTGCGATACATACAATACTCTGGTAATAAATTAATTAACTGGATGTAATTCCCATGTTAATATCATTTTTATTTTATCTGAAAACATTACTCAAGCAGTGCAGATTTCTGCACAAAAAAACTGTGTATGGCTTGGCAAAATGGAAAGCCAGAAATAAGAATTTTGCTTTGCAGTGCAGGATGCGGGCTTTGGTATAAATACTGTGTTCATTTTACATATCCTTCTTGCACACAGCAGGGTTTGACACCCTTGATGTGTATGGCTTGTTTCAACAGGCCTTGATGTCAGTAGGAGCTTTTCCATGTACTTAAATGGACATAGGAAGAAGAGGACTGGTTACATATTTACTGAATATATCCTGTTAAATGACCCAAAGAATGTTTTACCAGCTGTTTTGCAGGATGCTGACCTTTTTTATTAAATTATTTATTTTCCTGCCATGTCACAGCTTTAGGACAATTACCTAAAAGAGTCTGCGGCAGTGCCTGCAGGCCATAGCATACTCTGCAGGATTCCCCTATAGACATTCCACAGGCAGAGGCCATACACTACATAATTGGGCTGTAGTGTGACTTGCCACAGCAAATCACTTGAGGGAAAGTGTTCAGCTTTCTATACCCACCTTTAAGCGTAAAATATCTCTCAACAGAGACCAAAGGACTGTGCAAAGGCACCAAAAACTTTTAGTTTGATTTTTATAGCTGACTGTAAGAGACCAAAAATTCCAGTTCATGAGTTCATTACACAGCTTTTGCCAGAACTGGTGTATTGACTTTAGAGGAGGTATTATGGGATTGAACTGCATCTAACCCCTGGGGAGGACCGTCCTGCCAGGTCAGACCTAATATGTCTAAGTTTGGAACTGTCTGCCTATACTTATGTGTGTATAAACTTTAAAAAGGCTGCCTTCTGCAGTTGTGAGGTCCATTAAGTCACAAAACCATCAGTGTTTATTTGGGAAAATCACACTTTGGGAAGGGAGGAGAAGCTGCAAGTAAACTTTTGATGGCAAAGCACAAATCTGAAAAGAAGAAATCCTTTTGAAACCCTGTTAAACTTGTAATGAGCAGGAGTGGAAAGTCTAATAGCCCTAATGTGAGCAGGGTTTGTCACTCAAGTCTTTCTGTGAGTCTTACCAAATAGCAATGCCTCGTTTCTCATTGAAGTGCATCCAGTAGGTTCGTGTGTCTCAAAACATCAATTTAATGATTCCAAAACTGCCATGGGCATTCACTACAGCTTTTGGAAGAGCTGTAGCAATCATGGTAGCCTGGGGTAAAATGCATTAATTGCACTTCGGCATTGGCTGATAATACTGCCATTTACATACATCTAAAACGTAGTTTGGTCTTTCATCAGTGGAAGGAAGGCATAAGAAAAAGAAACAGAGAAAAGCTTGATCAGTGGTATGAAGTGGCATTTTTCTTTCACTTCCTTACTGCTTTTATCCAACAACCAGCTCTCAACCCTGAAAACAGTGTTTCCCAAACGAGCCAGTTGTTGATGCATGATTGTGAATTAACACAAATTGCTAGCACATCAGGAACTGAAATCCTTTTTCCTGTTTTTCAGAGTTTGTAAAGGATAAAATCCTGGAGCCTGATGTTTTCCTGAGTGAGAAACATATCATCCTTCCGGAAGCAGACAGGCTTGTTTTCTGTCATTAAAATGGTCTGGAGAGAAAAAATTTAATTGTTCCTGTCTCTTCAGGTTTAAAATAGATCTCTGAAGCTGTTGGCATAACCTGCTGCACCTCTGTATCATTTACTGTCAAAAGAACTTTACTTTCTGAAACAAAGTTCAAATTAGAGAACATTGTATTTAGAAAGGAAAACGGTAAAAGTATAAACTTTTTCTCCCTTGTTATTTTATCTTGACCTGACTGTAGTTTTACTGTGTTTTAACAGCTTCGCAGATACTTGCTTGTTTATTATAACACCCTAGAAAAATGAGACACTAATATCAAAAAAGCATGGAAATCTTTTCTTTGTTGGTCTTGTCCTTATTTTTGTTGACTTCTGGTGCCTTAGCTATTCTGTGTGTTGTCTACTGTTCTGCTTAAAATAAATAGAGGGATTTTTTTTTAATTGCACATGCATTCTTTTTAAATCCTCCTTTTTATTTGCTGTTCAGTTATTTTTACAGGGTCCCTGACAAGGAGAGGACTTTTCAGTCTCCTTGACCCCTACTGAGGTGAAGAAGATCCTCAAAGCGTCCACTCAGCCTCCTCACTGGTGGCTTATCCAATAAGAGGAGAGGTGAGAACTGCAGTCCCCTGATTGTAAGAGACAACTTGTAAGGATGGGGATAGATGTCAGGTCAAAGAGGACAGACACCAGAAGGGTGCTGCTGAACTCTGGGAGCCTCTTTGTATTTATAGAGCAAGGTGAGCTGAGGTGGTGGTTAAGTATAGTTTCTGAGTTGACTTATACCTGCTTTGGCCACTCTTGGGTGAAAGCCATGGAAAGGTTAACTGTACTTAAGGAACTTGTTGTAAGACTTCTGCTCAAGAAATTGTATTTTAGATTTGAAAACCTAACCTTTGATAACTGAGGTAAGAGGTCTGTGTCAGACAACTTTTTGAGGGTCCAGAACCCTCGATGTTTTATGACCCCTGTCCGTCACTATTCAGGAAGGTGTGAAATGGAAAATACATAATCTGTAATGCCAAAAAGAAATCTTGGTAGTGGATAAAGATGAAAAATCTGTCTCTTAAAGCCCCCTTCCATGTCCTGGTAGTGTTCATGTTTCTCAAAGTGAAGCAAAACTGAGTTTGCTTTCATTTTAAAACTGTAAAGTACTAGAGCTGTGAAAGGATGTCATGTAAACAAGAACTAGGTCCAAAAGGAGAGATCCATAAAAGACATGTAGGTTTAAGAACATTTCCTTTTACTGTATTTGACTTTCGTGGGATGACTTGCCAGAATTCATAACCTAGGTTTGTCATCCATGTTCTTAGTGCACTACATGCAGAGTGAAGTTGAGCAGGATCTGCTGAGACTGATATACCGAGCAGAGCAGCTGCCTAACCTATACCTCACATCTCTGGTGGGGCATGCCTGTAGCATTCAGCAGGATATCTGTATAACGTTGGGTTCAGTTCCCTCTCCTCTCATCTTAAGCATTTATGTTATGTATTCAAATTTAGATGATCAGCTCATTTAAATGTTTTCCTTACCCATCCTGTCCTCTAGGAAATTTAGGTATCGGTCTGGCAGCTGAAGGGCTTGATCAGGAAATCGAAGACCTTGGTTCCTTCTCTGCCTGAGCACTGTTATATAGTTTGTGTGGTAAAATGCATGGGCAGTATTCAAAAGGGAACAGAATTTCCCCTTGCTAGATGAATGCTTGTGTCACTGACCTGAAAGACTGAGACTCTCTCTCACAGGCATTCTCTTTCTCTGGATACCATTATTTTTAATTTTCTTTTTTCATTGTGAGAGTATCAGCTAAAGAGAAGACAATAATGTTAAATAATTCACTTCAAGCCTGATCTTTAGGATAATAGAAAGGCTGAGGATAGTCAGGATAGTTCAGACTGAGGACTTGAATTGTGTGTAACTTCACACTCCTTGGGTGAATTGATCAACTGCTAATCTTATGAAACATGGGTTGCCGTTCTCTAGATGCGCTTTTGAATGGAGTTTTCTATACATGTTGCACTTTTTTTAGAACTCATTATATAGTGGACAAATTCTGGAAATTCTGTCAAGCTAGGACCTTCATAAAACACAAATGAAGCAACATTTGGTCCAAAAGTGAGGTTCGTATCATGCAACTTTAGGTGCTACAATACAGGTCTTTATAAAGCTAGTTGTCTAGCATTGCTGAAGACGGAGTCACTACAATCAGTGGAGAACAGAGAGCAAGCCATCTAATCTTAAATTTGACACAAACATTTAAGGAATTGTGCTGGTGAAGTCTTACCTTTTCCAGTGGCTGGGCAAAGCTTTTGTGGAATGCTAATCTTTCACTTAGGAAGCTGAATATCACTTAAACCCTAGTAAGTTTTAGGGGACTATCAGATTTCTAATCAGTGTGTGCAGCTGACATCTAGCAAACCAACATTAGAATTCAAAAAGGTAAATGTCTATTTTGCCCCAGTTGTTTGGACTCCTATTGTCCATGGAAAACAGAAGCAGCTTACAGGGTTACCTATCAGCAGTTGAAACACACGTCTGTTACAGGTTGGGTTCACAGACATTCTGGATTTTCTCCCTTTCTCTCCATTCCCTTTAGACATCATAGATAACCAGCTTGCAATATATACATATTTCATGGCAAAAATTGGTTGCAGTGAATCTGCTTTGTGTGCCCTGTCTTCAATAATCTGCGAGCTTGATCTGATGCAGAAGTCACACTGCAGTGGTTGCCATGCCAAAGTGCTCAAATTTTTAAGCTCTGCTGAGTGGGTAAGTTTATTGGCTTGGGCTTGGTGCCACACTGACTCAAATATGCAGCATCTGGCCAACTCAGAGGGCAGGCAGGGAATGCCTGGATCTGCCTTCAGAAGGCCTTGCTGACATACTTTTGTAAGTGTTAATGGGAAGGCATGGGTGGCAGTGTCTTTAGTTCTACATCACTGGAGTTAGGGCTGTGGAAAAAAACATCCAAGTGCTTGAAAGTGATTAATCTAGGACAAGTGGGAAATAGCTGAGCTCCAGTCCATGACTTAAGGTAGACTACAGAAAGCTATTACTAGAATTAATGTTATTGCATATTTCCTAATCCAAGAGATGTCACTACTGAGTGTGGTCCTTTGCAATTTGGGATGTTCATGGATGCCCTAACCACTGTAGGAGTGCTTTTCCATTTACTGTTTTCGGGGTACTGCCACTCTTTCATACACAGGCCTTGCTATCAGTCACCCACATTTCTACTGCTTTGAGACAACTTTAATGTATATAACTCTGTGTAGGACTGCCCACTTAAAAAATAAGGATGAGACAGAAGGTGGATGTTATCTATTATTTGATGCATGATTCAAGCTTCCTATCTTTACTCTATAGGTATAAAATACAATATATGGTATACTATACAACAATATACATACTATAACGTAGCATGTCATAAACAAAGGCACTTGCATTTTTGGAAATTTTCGGACCTGAATAAACACTATGCTACCGAAGATAGGTTATTACAGGTTCTTATTTATGGCATACTGTATTGTTTTGTCATATGCGAATTGTTAGGTATGTACAAATTGTTATCTTTTATGTCATCTATTTTAAAGTTCCCTAGAATAGATACTTAATAAATCAAACACAGCAGTAAGTGCATTTTGAATATGTGAATGTAGTGCTTGCATAACCCCCTGCCATAAAACTATTTATAATATATCAAACTCCTTTTCAGGTATACTAGTAATTTATCAAAACCAAAATAAGCTGCTTTAATGCAGTCAATAAGTGCAACTGAATTGTGGAAAGGAGTTTCTTACAGTTCACTAAGGTCAGATAACTTTCAGGACAACAATATCCAAAACTGTTTCATTAATTTCTAAACCTGAGTTTGTATCCCCAACTATAGATTTAAACTTTGATGTCAATGCACTTAGCATCTTAACCTGAAAGCTTATGCTTTCAACCAGTCACACATAAATGTTTATGAAAACCTATCCACTGTGATTTATTTACATATCTATAAACCTGATCTATATCATCCCTTCAACCATATAATTTTCTCTTAAGTTTTCATTTCTTCAAATTCCTTCCAATTCTACAAATTTAAAATGCAAATACAGAGGTCATGTGAAAATCACTGTTTATCTCATATTAGTGGAAGGTACTTTTATTATATAAAATATAGATATCATACCTTATGTTTCATATGTGTCTGATATATTCGTGGGCTGATTTAGAGCTTCATCATTTATCATTTGGAATCAGTGGGAGAATCTCCACTTAATCTTCATTTTATTAGGCTTTCACTGAATTGTTTCAGTAGGTTTTTTGGATATGACTAATCTAAGCTTGTGTCAGTATTGTATTTTATTTCTCAATGCTTTCAGAAGAATATTATTTCATACAATACAATATAAAAAATGTTTGTATAAAAACTTTCCTCTCAGTAATGAAATGAAGTCTCTGTTTAACCATATTGATAGGGGAAAAAAGAAATCTCTTCTTTATTGACTTGCTGAAATCATAAGTAAACTGTGGTACTTTAAAATCATAAGTACAGAGGACATCTGCTTTACTGAAGGGTAAAAAAAGGTGGGAGGCTAAATTGCTCAAAGACACATATTCAGTAACAGAAAGAGTCAGAAGTCTCAACTCTTAGGCCTCTACTTGAATGACTAGACATAGGCCCACCTATAGTTCAACTTTCTGTCAAACCTTGTGTCTGTAATTAATCTTTCCTTTAACACAAAAGAAACTCCCTACAGACACCTATGATTTATTTCTTGGAATCCCACCTGACCCTTTCCTGGAGGTCCTTTGCAACTTGGAATAATTTCACTTCATGCACCAAAGACATCATCACATTCCTTACTGATGAGACGCCATATGCTTACTGGCACCAGTAATTTCTTACATGGCATGGCTCAACAGACCTAGCAAAGTGAAAAACAGTAAGGAAATCTATTTGCTAGTCTTCAGTGACCTGATAGACAAAGGCATCTCTGTATACAAAATCAACCTTATAAATATGTATAGATCTTCAGGTATTGATGACTGAAAGAAAAAATAAACCTATAAAACTTGCAGTGTCTCATTTGAAATCACAGTGTAAACATTTTGCAAGGTAAAGCATGACTTTAGCATATTAACAGTATATGCATATTTTATACTTATGTTTGATGCTGTGCACCTTCTTATAATCCTGAGTGGGAGCTGAAGGCTAAAATGAAAAGAGTTTGGGGAGTATCCGGGGTGCGTAGTAGGAAATCTGAAAGTTTCAGACAGGTCATCCAAATCTGTACTAATGTCAGATTGTTCTTAGCAAAGAGCCAGGTTTTGTTAATGCAGTGTCTAAAATGCTTACACAGAGGTTAGGATTTTCAAATCAGACTTCAAGTTGCTGGCAGGGCAATTGCGGGGAACTCCCTTCCAGCTGTTTGTACCAGACTTGGCCTGTAGTATATGGTTGAATAAAGGACTACAGTTTCCACTGCAGCTTTCAGAAAGTAAATGTTCACTAAGAGAGAATTATTTATAATGCACTAAAGACTATTTAACTTATGTCGTGCTGTTCTTGATTCCAAAATCTCCATCACAAGAAATGAATGCAACTGTTCACAATAAAGTACATTGTAGAAGTAATTTTCTACCAACCATGAAATCTTTAAAATATCTTCTCATGTACAAGCTGATCTAACAAAACCAGAACAAAACAAAATTTGCTCTAAACTGCTCTATATTTGTCTGAAGTGTAGCATAGTAACAAATCCACTTTACTGCTGTGAAATGCCTGATTAAATCTGAAGATCAGTGTGATCTCAGATGTTGAATCAATAGAAAAATAGATAATTTCCATAATAATGAACATTTTTGTCAAGTATAGTTCAAAGCAAATCAGAGGAGAGAAGGTTTCAACAGGGATCATTCCAGAGTATGCTGGCAACATGATTCATGATCCCAGAAACAAATTGTATAAAACTGTCAAGTAAGGAAGTAGTACACTGAGGTAGGGTTTTATTTTGTACATGATTCCTAAAATATATTTGTGGATGGCCTTATGCTGTCATTTTACTTCTTGTTGCTGAAGATATAAACTGAATGATGGATTAGAGACGATACACATTTCTCATTCTGCTTCAGACTCAAAAACATTCACTATTCATGCATTCTCAATTCATTAATCTATCTGGATACTAATTTGCATGCTTCTTTCAAGGGAGAAAATCTAGTTGGTGGTATGTAATTTTTTTTCTAAAGGTGCATGAATAATTTGTAGTGATTGAATTCCTTCAACAAATTAGGGTTTTTTTGGTCTGTTACTAAATGTCAAGACAAAGTCACAATTTTAGATGCAATTCTCAGTAAAAACATTAGCCTAATTATTTTTCCACCAGTAGTTCCTCTAATATTCAATAGTCAAATTTTGTTGAAGATACTTGATCAAAGAAAAGGTCATAAAGTTTTGTTTTCTCTTCATAAATAAGCCTTCTCAAGAAACTCTCTATTCTGCCTGTCACATCTTCCTCTTACGTGACAGATTTGTGGAGATGTAAGATGTGTGCTGTCACATTTTTGAACATAATGTTTTTGTTCTCATCCTATTGACTGAAACTGTAAGAGCTGGAGCAGAAAACAAAAACCTGTTCCCAGTTTCCAAGGATTCAAATGTTTTTCCCTATGCGAATAAAGACTACTCATTCCATAATACCGGATTTTCAGATCAGGCTTATCTGGAACGATCTTGACCAAACTCACTGAAATGTAGGCATTTTATTTGAAGATTGTTATAGAGATCATTCAGATTAATGAATATTTTCCTAGCAGTAATACCATGAACTTGTTTTAGAGGTCAAATTCGTGCGAGTAGCACAAAAGACCCGTGCCCAGAAAAAACATTACTTTCAAAAACTCAGTTTTGTAATGAAAAATGCTTTTCAGGAAATAAACTGGAATGTATTACTGCCAGATCTCTTCAATGCAACTTTCAAACCACTAAGTTGTGGCACTGTTTTATCTCACTAAATAAACTTACAAAACATGGAAAATTGGGGGAGGAGTGGAAGATTAAAACAGAATTTAGGTTACCTGCACCTCTTTCCATTTAGCTACTGGGATCTTTTGGAAGTTAAAACAAAAAAGCATGACAAGGAAAGATTTCTCAAAGACTAGCAAACATTCCGGTAGTTTTGAGCTGTTAAGTAGCTAGTCAATTCAAGACTCATGTGAATGAGTTTCTCAGGGAATTATAGCTGATCATTCCCTAGAGACAGAGCTGGTCTCCTTAACCAAAAGCACGGATATGATTTTACAACTTTATTATGGAAATGGCTGTAGCTCCCACTGTAATTAGTGCTTGGTCTTTTATAGACATAGCTTCCAGCATGCTTTATAGGAAGCTGCTTCATCATGCACTGTGTAAGGAAATTACACTTTTTTAATGTGTTCCCATGTTCTCAGTTTGGTGATTACTTTCAGTTCATGGGGATTATGAGGTGTCAAACTTATTATATTTTACAAAAGAAGGGGAAAAAAAAAAAAGAACAAAAAAGGAACAGATCTACTGATATACCCATGTCATAAATGCTCACATTACCTTTCATGGCCTTGGTGCACTGAGCTAAAACCACAATTTTTGCTACTCTGTGAAACTCTCTTGGGCTTTTTAAGTACCTGCTCCCTTAGCTAGACTTCCCTATGATCCCGGGCTTCAAAGTTTGGTTTTATGAGGCAAACACACTGTCTCCCTGTCTCAGTGTGCAATCTTTCCTGTTACCCACTCTGGGGGCCTGCTAAGCGTGGCTTGCTGCACACAGATTGTTTGTGAGGCTGCCAAACGGAAGCCAGCAGCTCAGCTCAGCTGAAAGAGATAAAAACAACATTATTTCATAGCTATAAAAAAACACAATAGACTTGTAAATGGTGCCTTGTACAAACAGGGCTTTTCTTCAGGAAAAGAATAGCTCCTTCAACGGAGACTGAGACATCTGTATTGTTCATTCACCTCTTATGCAATGAGTTGCTATTAATAGCTCTGCATTAGAAAATCTTGCTATAAATAACATCTGAAATCTACTCCCATAATACCCTTTGTCCCTGATATGCCTTCATTGGGACATTTGTATATTTACCATGAACAAGAGTACAAAACAACTGGATAAAAAAGGCTATGACTATATTCAGTGATTCAGTTCCTGGGATGGCTTTCATTTGGTGGGGGAAGGAGAAGAGAGAAGAAAGATATAAACAATAAACATCTCTCTGACTTTTCTCCAATACTCTAGCCAGACTAACAGGCAAACAGACACAGCTTGACAGACAGATGATTGTCTTATCAGCTGTAACCATCTTGGAAAGAGTATATCCAATTCTCCTAAAACAGCTAATTAATTGGGAACTAGTCCCTCTGTTCTCTTGATATGGGAACTTTTCACAGCAGATGGTCTGTTCCATGATACAAACTGTATATTAGTTTTCACATCTTCTTGAAATGGAAGATGTCACTTAACAAACCCTTCCAAATACATGGTTCCAGTAGGAAGAGGCTGATGGTTTATCTCAGCAGATAAAGATTTGACAAGGTGTTTTAGAAATTTCATTTGTACTTCTTTTGAGTCTTTTAGTTTGCATAATGGTTTTGTTCTATGTCTTTTGTTACTTGTTTTCATCCTTGAATATGAGGAATATACAATTTGCTCTTCTCTGGTTTTATTGACAGTAATGTTTATTGCAAGAATGAAGCTAAAGGGACCAGATTTTAAACAAGCATTTTCCTTAGTTGTGTCCATTAGTTGTTGATCAGAAAGCAAAAATGCTGTAAATGTCTCTTTGGCTATGAACTTCTTAGGTTTTCAGGCTCTTGTTTCTTGCTGAATTTTCACTTCATTGTACCTTCTGTACTGTGTGTCTCGAAACAGGCTAGATTTTTTTAAAAAGTAGAAATAAAAAAATTGAGAACATGATAAGACATGTGACTACTGTTCTTCATTTCCTCAGAAGAAAGGACAAGAAGAAAACAGTTACTTTGGAACAAGGAAGATTTCCTTCTGTCTCCTGAAATCAGTTTTGCCTTCATTCATGCACAAAACTCAGTTCACCTTTCATTGCTGGATTGATCCTGGGCTTCAGGCTTTGGTTGACATCTCTCTAAAGAAGCTCTCCACAAAATCAACACTAACTTGTGCTGCAGCTGTTTGTCACAGCTGTTTCATTTTTGTGGAAGAAAAAACTCTTCTCATTCTGCTTCCTTCCTTTCAGCTGGTTTCCTACTTCCAGGATCATAAAATATTTTACCCTTTTTTGGTACCTCTTCATGGTTCCTTCAGGTGTCTCTGCTGTGCACCTAGAGGATATGTGTCATTGTATAAGGGTAACAAATTTGAGAAAGAGTATATACTTCCTGAGCATGCCTTCTTTCTTCTTTATATATTTTGAAAAAGAAATCATCTGGATATCAAATCCCACACTGGTACAGCAATGCAATACTGCAGCTACATCCTAGGCTTTTATCCCTGTTTTGTAAGAGGTCCCACTTGCAGAGGCATAATATATAAAGTTAAAGCAAAACAGTGTAGTAGGGACAATATATGTCATATTATCTCCTAAGCCTTCAGGTGATTCAGCTTGCAAGCATCACATTTCTGTACAGCAGCATTTCTTTTCCAGACATTCTGTAGTGTGTGTGTGTCTGTGTGTGTGTGTGTGTGCGCAAGTGCTTGTGAAAATATGGTTCTTCATTACCTCATTCTGCACTGCAACTTCATGGTACCAAGACCATCTACAACTCAAATAGGTTAGGAAACCATGATTCCTTCTTTTCACACCTTCATGAGTCACCTGTGGCATATGTAGCCAATAACGTACTGGCTGTCTCCAATTTAGTATTTCAATGTTATTTATGCCACTGTTCAGGTATGTACTCATCTTTAGCCAACGCCTATACCTGTTTGGTTGAACATGAATAAGAAGTAACTGCGGGAAAAGAGACAAGACCAACAACATTTTGCCCAGCAGAGACAATCAGCTGTTAAATGAAAGCATTCAGCTAAATTGTGTGACATGTTACACAGATCTTCAGATGTGAGTATAGGCTAAATGCAGTATCTTTGGGAGCTTTGGCTCTTTCATAATTAGCTACTAGTGATGTGGAGTCTGTGTCTAAAAGCTACATTTGCTCTTGCTTAATTTAAAGTTGGCAACTGGCAATGTTGAATAGCCTTTGGCCAGACCTACCATTAACAGACATAACTTATAATAATGATTGTAATGATACACATGAGTTTTCTAGCAATAGAATATAATTTGCCATGCTGTGTGTGATGATAGAGTGGGATGTTCCAGTTTAAAGTGTATTTGAAAAATTTATTGATATCTCAGTTCTTGAAATCATTACTAGATTACAAGTAATTTTGAACAGAAAGATAAAAAAAAAATCTTATTTTCTGATTTTCCTAAGAAGGCCATGCTCTGAAAGAAGCAAATTGTTTCATTGAAGTTATGTAATTTTCATCACAATAATTTATACTCTGAACAAACTGTTGTTCACTTGAATCAGCTACTGTTGCATTGGTAAAAGTGATCTTCCTAATTTTTTTGTAAATCTACACCTGAATAATGCTGATTTTACATTATAAATTTGAATTGTGCATTGTAGTTTTCTTTAAATACTTGGATTCATGGAAACAAAGCTAATCAGTTCAAAATTCATTGTTTAGTAAATAATACCACCTCTTTGTGATAGGATTCTATGCCTGCTGACCTTGTGATAGACATATATATTGGTAAAGCATAAGGACATGATTCTGGTACACTAGAAATAGATGTTAGTGCATATTGTAAGTAGCTAGGGTCAATAAAAGGATTTCCAAAGCAGACAGCTTGTCTCTGTTTGTTTAAACAGAATAGAAAAAATATTTCTAAAAGAAAACAAGCAGTGGTTGTAAACTGATATTACAAAGTTTTATTTATTATCATCAGCCAAAATTCTTTACAGGTTTTTTTCATGGGAACTAAAATCTATTAAAGATCTTGAAGAAGAACTTTTCAGTGAAGCATTCTGCTTTTTCTGAAACTATGGGTGATACTAAATATTGAAATCAACATACAAAATAAAAGTATATGGAATATAAATAGAACCTTTTTTTTATTGCATGAGATAAATACTTATTGGAATGAGTTCAGGAGGATGTATTATTCATGAACTGTAATCCACAAGCAAGTTATCTAATTTTCTCAAGTAAATATTGGTAAACTTATTTATGTTGCATGTTGTAGCTAAATAAAATGAAAAAGGTACTTTTGAAGAATTTAAAAAATCACTTTTGAGGATTATTTTTACATTTCATGTTGAGTGAATGGATGCCTTGGTTATGAAAAATGCATACTTCTAGGGCTTTGAAAAAGCCATAAACCCCTAAATTGATCTAAGGTAGGTTTACGCTGGATTTTAAATGTCACATTTTAACACACCTTAATATTTTGCAGCTTGGACTCTCCTGCAACATGTCCTTACATCATCCAAAGCCTGAGACATGTTAGAAGATATTAGAGCTCTTTTCTAATCTATGTGCCTAAACTGATTTCTTAGGGAAACCAGAGGAAATGAGGATGAATGGTAAGCATCCAGCCCTTGCCTCCACATCATGTCCATGACTGTGTAGTCTGTACATGCTTCTCACAGTCCCATCGTTCATATCTTCCAGGAAAAGATCTTTTCCTCAAGTTCGAAATCTCTTGTTACTCTTCCATGGCAAAATATATATACATTTTTTTTTTATTTTGAGCCTTATCATCGGTGATTATGATAGGTATAAAACTGTTCACTGCGTGAGATCCTCTGGCAAGTGGTCCCCTACCAGAAATTCCCCAAAATTTCAAGAACGCCAAATTTGAAAAGACAGATAATAATAGTACATGGAAGTATAGAAGGAAGAATCTGAATCTCTAAGAAAAGAGAAAGTTATTCCATGTGGACTGGGCATTGTTTCTCTTTACCAAAATCTTACAGAACCCTGAAGAGATCTCTGTTTACATTGCAGGTAGTAATACTTTTTCCTTCTTATCAGCCTCATGCAGAACTTTGTTCTCATGCTTAAGAAAAAACTATTTTTGAGAGAGGAATTATTACCTTCTCTTAATTCTTCTTATTTTTCTTGCTTAAACAAGCTTGACTTGCTTACCTGGACAGGAGGCACCTCAGCGTCTGTTTTCATTGCCCCAGCATCACCTCAGATGATAGCTAGCAAGTCCACCCAAAAACCTCTCCAGGAGTGTGCCTGGTGTTGACAGTGCTCCAGACTATGTTTCAAAACATTTGATATTTTAATTAGAAGTCCAGCACATGGAGAGATGTAAGCCTTGTCACTAGAAATAGCAATTAAATTAAAGCAGGAAAAGTTACTGAGTGGGTAGGGGGAGAAGTGAAATCTTATAAACCACTTTGAATACTTCAGAAATCAGAAAGCAAATACAAAATAATAGATGATTGGAGTCTTGGAATATTTGGTACAGTTTTGTCATTTGTCAGAGCCTTACTAATGACTTTGCGAGCAGTTGGAATTGACAATACTTCCCTCTCTCCTTTGGTATAGCTTTTTCTATCTGTACCCATTTTCTTTAGTTTCCATTAAAATGTTTGAGTAAACCAAAAGTGTATTAACTTCCAGGATATCTGAAATTATTAGTATACCCATCTCGAAGCTTCATTTGCTATGCAGAGTATTTGTGCTGCAATGTAAGAGCTAGTAAGTGATGCGGAAAAAATGAAAAATTAAGATACTTCTGGTAGTATTTTATGAGCTTAGTACTCTGGCTAAGTGTTAAGGCCATGGATAACTAATAGGAGTCTAACTAAGAAGATTAGGTGTAGATAGTGGCAACTATGTGATTTATAAAAGAAAACTTTAGATACTAACCTGTTACAGTATTCGTGTCTAGCTTGTCAGCTGAGGAAATGTTACCTTTTCAGGTGATCAAGTAATTGGAAGCACTGAGAAAAGACATGAGAGGTTCAATGTGTTTAAATCAAAACTAAACAGTGTGAAGATAATAGTAAGATAGTAGTGTTTACATTGCACATCAAGTCTGAATTATAATCACTGAATAAAGACAGGTTACCATTTCATTTGGTTGTACCAACTCCTTTCTCTTTCAGGAAGGAAACAGTTCATCCTTGAAATCCAGATTTTCATTTTGGTTTAGGACAGTCTTCATGTCAACAGTAGCACAGTATAAAAGTATAGGAAAAAGAAAAGTTTAGAAGTTGTAATTAAAAATGTTTCACATTGATTCATGAAAGCAATAATATGGAAATACCAAAACATAGTTTTCTGTTTGGATTTCTCCCCTTTCCCTTGAAGAAGTAAGATTAGTCAACTTGGTATCCTGTAAGTGTCTTCAGAGTTTAGAATATGATCAGGTAAATCAGAAAAATAATATTTCTTATGGTTGTGCACTTTGTACACTATATTTTAACTTGTATCTGTAAATGAATGAAATAAAGCATTATACAATAACATCCTAAAATCTGTCCATAATTTTGAAACCAGCTAAATCCTGGATTAGTATCCCAAATCAAACATTTAGGTAACAGAAAGTCTTTTAGGAATCTGTAAAGTCAAATGCTTTGAAATAAATGAAACCTAGAATGTTCAGTCTTTAAATAGTTGGATTATTATTTAAACACTAAAATAAATGGACCCACTACAGAATATTTTTTGAAAATTATTGCAGTCATACCATGCCATTATTTGGTATAACATAGAAAAATAGAATGGCCTGATCTGTTCATGACAGACAGATTCTATAAACTGAAAAAAAAAAAGAAAAATTACTTGTAGATTTGTGCTTAAAATATGGAAGAGACTTTTCCTTTGGCTGTCTTCTCCGTATGTGCAGACTGAGTGAAGAGAGCAACATGAAAGGAGGCTTCTGTTCTTGCTTACCTCTATCTAGTTGGTGGACTTCCAGTCCAATGGCCAAAACACGTGCGTATTCAGAGCATGCTGGACTTCCTGCATACGTGCTGGCCTTACGTGCACAAAGGCCAATATAACAGATCTACTGCAACCCAGAAGATTCAAACTGCATGCTGCAAGGTGGATGGGCTCATAGATCAATCTAGATTTCACCTGATGCTCCACAGTGGTGGAGTGGGATGAGGGCCGTCCTCCAATGGCCCACTGGATGGACTTGATACTGAGCTCATATTCCAATACTTCTCTTATACTATGGTTCTAATGACTTCCAGTGTCTCACTGATTAAGGTATAAATTATCAGGTAAGGAGAATGAAGGAGTTTTTCTTCTGTTTTCTGATCTGCTTGAGGGTAGGAAGGCTCTATGGAGGGAACTACAGGCTGGATGGATGGGCCGAGGCCCACCATATGAGGCCTCGTGCTGCGTCCTGCACTTCGCTCATAACAACTCCATGCAACATTATAGGCTGTGCCCAGGAGGCCAAAGGCCAATGGCATCCTGGCTTGTGTCAGAAACAGCATGGCCAGCAGGACAAGGGAAGTGACTGTCCCCCTGTACTCAGCACTGGTGAGGCCGCACCTCGAGTACTGTGTTCAGTTTTGGGCCCCTCACTACAAGAAAGACATTGAGGTGCTGGAGCATGTCCAGAGAAGGGCAACAAAGCTGGTGAAGAGTCTAGGGAACAAGTTCTGTGAGGATTGGCTGAGGGAACTGGAATTGTTTAGCCTGGAGAAGAGGAGGCTGAGGGGAGACCTTATCGCTCTCTACAACTATCTGAAAGGAGGTTGTAGCGAGGTGGCTGTTGGTCTCTTCCCCCAAGTAGCAAGTGATAGGACAAGAGGAAATGGCCTCAAGTTGTGCCAGGGGAGGTTTAGATTGGATATTAGGAAAAACTTTTTCATTAAAATGGTAATCAAGCATTGGAACAGACTGCTCAGGGAAGTGGTGGAGTCACCACCCCTGGAGGTATTTAAAAGACATGTAGATGTGGTGCTTAGGGAAATGGTTTAGTGGTGGACTTGGCAGTGTTAGGTTAATGGTTGGACTCGACAATCTTACGGGTCTTTTCCAACCTAAATGATTCTATGATTCTATGACTCTAATTACTAGTAATTATTTTGAGGCCAGATATGTGCAAAAATTCTGTGCAGAATTCATAGAAAGGCCTGTTGTAGTGAGACAGTAATTATACATTGTGGGGGAAAATCCATGTCGTGTATCTCTGCTGGTCTTCCTGTACTTTTACAAATATTTGTTAATCCTGTAAGTGTTGTCTTCGTATAACTTTGAGAATCATTTTTCTTAGGAATGCTACTGGTTTTCATTTCAATATCTAGGCAAGTTACATTGAAGATTGCTCTTTCCCCTTTCGTTCTGTTTCATTTTGCTTGTAAGGCTTTATACAACTCCAGTACAACAGCATATGCTATCACATATTAATCTTCCAAAACTATGACGCCTTTTGCACTTTCCAGAGGTGCCTTAAGTTTTGGAGATGACTTGACACAGTACATGCTACATATAAGAGCTATAGACAGAGCTACATATCAAACACATAGTGAGTTCAGGCAGCACAACCCAGTAGTCCCAGCCATTTTCACTTAGATATGTGGTCCCTGTGAAATCAAACCTCTGAACTGTGCCAAATTTCTATGCTTTCTAATTTCTGTCAGTGCAAATCCTTGACAACCCTACCACCACCAAACTTGATTGACCATGTATTACTTTCTTGTTAATACAGAAGGCTCTGAAAAATATTTGCACATAAGAAACAATAATTGTAAATTGAACCCTTATTGCTGAGCAAAAAAGTTGTTTCATATAAAGTATTATATTCATTCAATTTTTACAAGATTTATAAGCCCAACACCCTCAGAATTCATAAAGGGAAAATGCAAGGGTGATGAATTAGGACAACTTCTAATTTCTTTCTAATGAATTAACATATTTTAAGTGGGTGGGCCAAGATAAAGACCCTGTGTATATCAATGCAGTAGATCAGTTCTCTGTTAGATTTATAAGTGCATGCTTTTACAAATGTAGGGTTAAGAAACTTTTCACTCTGTGCTGGTCACCAACTATTACTGGAATGTGTCACATGTTCTTGGAGATTGTTAGTGTGGTCAAAGAAAACATTTGGGGGTTTTGTATTATTTTAGGTGTTCTTTTCTAGACCACAAGTTAAAAAATGACAGACGACAGCACTTCTAGATACTTCTTGAAACTTCCTACTGAGTTTATAGCCCAGCCTCTTGTTCATTGACTGCAGAGATGCACATTGGTGAATCAGTGAGTCAGTGCTCAATAGCATGAATAAGAATCTTAGAATTTGACCCCTTATGTAGCTATATGGTTCCTGCTGGTGATGATGAAAGACAGATGTTTTACATGGCAAAGAATATAGTCATGTCAAGCTGCAAGAGTATTCTAGTAGATAATTATTTAAACTCTTTTGAAATTACCTCGCTGTAAAGGTAAGCATGTCTCTTTCAAAGAGTAGGAAACATAATTTTGTACTGAAAATTTTGTACAAAACTGGAATGTAAATTTGTCCCTTAAGACCAAATATGACCTTCATTATTGATCTGTGATAAATTCCTCCTCATTTAAAAGTATTTTAAAATATTTAAGCTTCTTTGCATTGTTGTTCTTTCCTCTGCTGCCATCGGTCTACTTAGATACTAGTCTTGTGGCTCTGAAAAGCTGTAAGTCTATGTGGTGTCTTGGAAAACCAATGGAGTAGAAGCTAGAGACAAAGCTAACTTAAATGTCATTTATACGCATAAATATCAAAAAGGAACAGGTCAACTCTTTTGTCCATAACTATTAGACCAATACCACTACCCTAAGAAACAATTTGGTCTTAAAAAGTGGTTGTAATCAGACACAATTCACAATCCTCTCTGCCCCAAGCCCTGATATGACCAGACACCAATTGCAGTACTTGTTCCAGCACTGTAAACTTGCTTGGACATCAGGAAAAAAGAATGTGTGAGAATGGAAAGCAAAATGCACTTGTGCTGTATGTCTGAGGCCCTCTTAATATGGTCTTGACTAGAATCTGGAGCCTATTGTGCAAGGTGCTTAACAAATAGTAGGAGACAGTCCTTGTATTAGTTCAGAGGCATACAAGTAACCCATTGGCTTACACGACACTTGATGATTTCATGCCTTATTTTCCAAAGAATTTTCTTAATGAAATGAACCGTTAAGACCAGTGCATGAATCTGAATTGTATATAGCACACTACCTAGCACTGCATTTTAGAGCATGAGAAATGTGAACATGTTCAGGCATCTGTGAACAGAAATTGCAAGTTGTGGAAAATAACCCCCTTTGTCCTAAAGAGCTTTCAAGCAATAATTCACTCTTACAGAAAGGTCTTTCCTAAGGTCATGCTACCTTTATTTCATAATCCCAGAACACAGCAAGGAAGTGAATCTGGACACGACCTCTTTCAACTCCTGTTCATTAGAGCAGATGATACAAACAACACAGGCCTTTCACTGCAAGGCCTGTGAACAAGCTGAACTCATAGCATAATCTAGCCAACAAGAGAAATCTGTTGAAATGGAAGCAGCGTGGCTTATTAACTTGTGTGTTTGTTGAAGTTATCTTTACCCAGAATGAGTTACTGTATCATTTTGAACAAAGAACTGGACTCCGATAAAGCATACTCTAATTACCTGTTTCTCCACTTAAATGATAATGCACATTATAGTTCTTTTAGTTTAGTCTATTTCTACCTAGCTCCATTATTTCAGTGAGACTAATGCTATTTCACAATGAATAGCATCAGAAGCAGGCCATGGAGCTCTAGGGAAGCCAAAATCTTCCTTTCTGTTTATATATAAACAGAGCAAGTGCTCTCTTCAAAAAAGCAGAGAGTGTTTACAGGCAGACAACTAAGGTATTCAAAAGAGATTTAGGTACCAACTAATGTGATCTCAAGACAGGTAGACCCTGCAGTGTATTCAGGCACACTTTGTGTTAATTCAGTGTCTGTTTTCCATGCTACGGTAAACCAATGAAAGTCTTGCAAACTGCTGCATTAGATATGATACTCTGTGAGTAGGGTCAACAATTCAATAGTTTGACTTTTTAGATGGTGAGTGTCCATCTTTCACGTGAATCACTGAGATAACAGAGAAGGTGGCTGAAGGGTAGAGCAAAACCAGAAAGCAGGTAAGATTATTTCCAGTTTATTCCTGAAAAGTGGTGATAGAAGTGTGAAGCACTTTTAGCCAAACTTAGGAAGTGATCTTTCTTTTGTATGAAACAGTGAATTTCTTACCTGTTTCAATTTGCTGTAGGTTAGAGCCACCGTTAGGGTAAAACACTGGGGACACATCCATTTCCACAGTGTAAAATTATAGCAAATTCCTGAATACAGAAAGCATGCTGAAGTAGAATCTGCACTGTCACAGGGCAGGTATCACTTCTCTTTTGTTCTTGGAAAATGGCACAAAGAGACTGATCCTGTGCCTCATGCAGCAATTCTCAAAGTCTTTTCACACTCTTTGGGAAAACATGCAAGCCGGTGGTTTACTCCAGCTGCATTAAGGAGTGTGGTGCCGAGTGCTGTGGTTTAGCACCAGTTTGAGCTAGCATGGTCATTCAATGCACCACAATGCCGGAGAAGGTACTAGATCACTCACCATGACGTTGCTTTGGGATAAACCTTAGAAGGTCTCTCTGGGAGACTTATCAGGGCCACACTGTATCTTTAATGTCAAGGTAGGGCAGGCTTTGATAATTTGACCATTTCTGAACCCTGCGTTATCACACTGCATGGATAGGATAGGATAGGATAGGATAGTATGATGGTTTGCTCTCCTTCAGCTTGAATACTGCTTAAAGAGACAAAAGGCCTGACAGGTCTTTTGATACACTTTTGAGTATTTGCTATCTTTTCTATATACAGCTTTTGAAATATGGTGTATGAAATTCTGGAAGGTGTGGCCTTGAAAGAAGATTCACTTTTCATTTGAAGAGAAGCATCATTAAAACCCAGCATAACAAAACTTTTGGTATGTTCTTTTTCCTCTTCATATAGTTAATAATTGCTAATGGCAGACAAAACTATATTACTGGCTATTAGATAGGTGGGGGGGGGTTGGTTTTTTTGTTTGTTTTGTTTTGGTTTTATTTTTTTTTTTGATATACAGAGAGATTTTGGGGGCTTTTCATTGCTTACAGAACATCTGAAAAAGAAAAAGACAAACTACACCAAAGGTGATGCTGTTACTGTCTTCTGTTTACCTGATGGGTAGGATTTGGGGGCAGATGATACAGGATACATTTTAGAAAGCACAAAAGTAGCCAGCTGAAAGATTCTGATGTGCAGGAACCTACCTTGTAACACAGAGGAAAGAAAATCTGGAGAGGGATTCAGATACTTAAACACAGGCATCTAGTGCCTTTTGAGTATCTAAGAGTATCCTCCTTGGCCTCAAACCATGTAAATAAGCTCTAGTTTTGTGTAATATATGTCAACCCCGTGCAGATGTCTAGGACACCCTAGAGAGTCTCAAATGACCTAGTTACCCTTGTTTAGGTATTTTCTACTCATTAGGTAGATTCACTGACTGTAAGGATGGAAAACATGCTTCCTTTCTCCTTGTAATCTGATCTTTCTTTATGCAGCCCTTTGATCTGTTGTTTAACACAAAGTACTTCCTCTGGGCCAAGGGAAATGTTTGATTCAAGGTTTATGTCAAGGAGAATGCTTGATTCCAGAAAACTTCATGCAGAAATCCCCAAAATTTTACTAACTGCAAGACTTCTCTGTGACTTTTGCTTCTCCATCTGTTCTGTAGCATATCTGGTGGCCTATTTTACATGTGCAAAATAGATAATCAGCTTTTTCCATTAGTCTGAGCAATTAATTACCCCTTTATGTACAGATTTCATGCATCCATAATGTAGATGACAGGCTATAATGTAAGCATTCTATTAATTATTCGTATTCAATCAGCTGCATGCTTCAATAACAATTCCGTGAATAAGAAGCGACACACAGTGTTTGTCCCATGATCAGATTCTGGGAGTAAGAGTCTTTTTACCACTCTGCCTCCAGGGCATGTAACAAGTATCTGGAAAAAATAAACAAAAATGCTAACTCATTTTACTATAGTTTTGTTACATTATTCATATTTAAATACAGATTGTTAAAGAAAAAATTGGAGATGAACAATATCAATTGCTTACTTCTCTTAAAAATGGGTTCTGCTTTAAAATGTGAAGAGAATGTGCATGTCTAAATACTCCAATAATGGTGTTTAAGGCAGGAAAATTGGTTGTACTTCTCACTAATTTTTTCTTTAAATATTTTAGGTTTATATAGTACTTATTCATAGCAAAGATGTATTTGCAGTGATGGACTTAGCTGTTCTTTAAAGCAGACAGTGGATCCGTTTCAGGCCAGACGTCCCTTAATCAATTGTCAGAAACAGCTGAATTGCTAAAGAAGTTTCACCTTATTCTAAATATAGAAATTATTTAAATGAGCAGAAAATTACCCACCCAACACAAATGCACTGGCACTATTTTCTAATTGCTGCAATCATGTTGCACATGCTTGCTGGCTCCAGAGCTGATAGCTCAAATTGAAGAAGGGATTAGTTTCACCGCACCATCGAGAACAGCGATAATGGTGCTCTGAGACATATGTAAGCAATGTCGTAGCATTATACGGCATTATACCAATGAAAAGGAAAGAGTGCTGGAGTATATCAGCAAGTAGCTGTGGTAAACAACTAGTGCAAAATTGAAGGTTTTCATCATGTGTGTGAATTTTAGCCCATGTTCCAGTGAAAGATTGCTGAGCTGTATAAAATACCCTTCATCATGTAGGTGGGAAAACTAATGATGGAGCAGCCAGAAACTGACTGTTAGATTGGCGATTCTTTAATTGTCATCTAGTCATTTTTCAGAGGAACTGGAATTTCTTGCTTCTGAGAAGAAATCCAATTGGCAAAATTAGAGATAGCTCATGACTGAAATGACTGCTTACAATCAGTGTGGAAAGAAGTTAAAGGAGTTCTGCAGCAATAGATGGAATTCTGTAATAAACACATTATTACATATGCACCCATATTGTAGCAAATAAAAGTAAGCAAACCAATTAATTTGTATAAAAACTAAAAACGGGCAAATTTGTCTGTTTAGTGTTTCCAGTTGGACAGCAGGAAGAGGTAAAGCTCTATGCCTAAATTTGTACTGAACTCCCTTAATCTGCATTTATTTTTATCCACACGCTTCTACATCTGTAAAGCTGCTGCTAGAGACAGAAAAGAAAAGGGAGCCTTCTTTTCCTTGACAGAGAGAATTAACACCATGGACAAATGTAGGTGGTCAGTTTCGGGTTAAGATTGATGTAAGTATTGGAATAAAATGCATTTTTTTTTCACAGATTGACAGAAATGCAGGTAAACGATACTTAATACAGGTGAACTATACTTCCAGTTCCAATCAGATGGCATTTTAATCTCACCTCAGACTTGAAGTATTGAGATGAAAACTGCAAAAGAATGTGGAAAGTCCATTTTGATTTTTATCCATCTGGTTTTCACTAGCACACTCTACATATTTGTATGCAACCAGCTCATTGCTAGTGTTGCAGACTTTAAGAGCAGAGCTGCATGGATTTAAGTGGGGGGTCCTATCACCACCCAGTAACCACCAAAGCTGCAGTTCCAAAGAGACGGGTGAGGGTGACAAATCTATAGAGATGATACTGTGGTGAAATTTAAAGAAGAAATGGACAAACACAGATTCAGGTCTCCAGTTTCACTATTGGGTTGAACTGAATTTGAACTATTCTGTCACCAGAAAGAGTGGTTACTCTCCCAGTTCACCCTTGGTGATCATTCCCCATGAGACATTTCTTTCCTTTGACACACCGAGGAGTTGTTGGAGTCTGTGGTGGACTGGGTTAGTTTTCTGATTTTAGTGAAAACTAATCCATCAAAATATGAGTAGTTTTATGCTGGATGCATGAGCAGATTCCACTGAGCACGGAGAACAGGGACCCACAGCTCTGGGTAAACAATACAAATTGCACTAGCTCAGCTTAATCCAGTCATGAAACCTTCTTCACTGTAGATGGGAGTCAGGGTATTGAGCAGCAGTGTAATGATGACACTATCATTTACATAGAGCTCTCACTACCAGAATAGAAAGAACAGAAAGGAATCTAAACCTCACAATTTCTTTCTAACTATAAAAGCAAACAAACACACCCACCCCCAACCCAAAACAAAACACTTTACAAAAGTAAGATGTATATATTTATTTATTTACTTACTTATTTTTCCCCATGAGAGAACCCTCAGCTTGAAAACCATGTGAGTTCACTGGGTAAGAAGTTTTCGCATTGCCATGTGTCTGAAGACCACATTGCAATGACAGACAGTGAGGTAGCATCAGTAAGGAGCTCTAGATGTCAGAGGCCACCTGAATTGATGGGGTGTGATGTTGTGTGAAGATCAATGAGCAAACAAAAGAACAAAGAGGCAAGGGTTTGGTTTTTGGGTTTTGGGTGTTTTTTTTCAGTTTTCTTCCAGCCACATTGCCCCTCTTGAATTCTTTTGAGAGCTTTGTGTTCTGGGACTGCATGACCCTCCAACAATAAACTTTGGGGAAAATATAGGAGAAGAATATACGAGAGAGATGTTTGTTGTTGCTGTATCATCACAACTTAATTATATGTTCTCTCTCTTTTTAATAAAACTTCATTTGCTTTGTACAGAAAAAAAGGATTGCATTGCCTGAGCCAAGTTGATGCCAAGATAAGATATTTGGTCTTTCCACTCTTCAGAGGCATAGGCCAACTTTGTGTTGCAATGGTGAGAGAAACTGCTATTAAAACTAAGACTTTTTTATGTTTAATAATGCATGAAGAAATTATTTTTTGTTTGGGGTTATTTTGAAGTTAGGTTCCTAAAAACAAGTCTCAGAGAGGGAGTCTGGTTGAATCCACTAGGCAGTGTCTAGTTAATTATTGAAGATGTTCTGGCTCTCTGGTCGCTGAGTCTCAATGAGAACCTGGATGCAATGCAGCTGTTGGTGGAGGTGAGTGTCCAATGTTATTTTTTATGGTAACCAGGTTGTGGGGAAGTTGGTACTTGACAGACTCCTGCCGTGGAGAATGAGATTCAGGTGCCTGCTTGAATTTGGGAATGTGTTTCCTGTAAAATAAACATAGCCTTACAAGACATCAAATTAAACAGGAAAATACAAAAAGAACTCCTAAACACCTTTTTGTCTGTAAAAACAGGTCACTTAATCACAGGAGACTGTAGCTGGGGCAATATGTTGCAGAAGTTAAGCTGTTTTCTGAAAAGAAATTTTTACTACTCTAAAATAAAAGGTACTACTGTTGCCATAGTGTAACTTTATGGGACCTAATTATTTTCAGAACAAATCTTGATAGGTAAAATGAAATAACCACCTACTGGACTAAATTTGATGATTTCCTAGGTACTAGTGAATATGACCTGATTACTAAGGACTTTCCATCTTTAATATACTAGAACTCTGAGAGCACTTACATACAACATACACTAAATAGGAAAGTCCAGCCAAAATAAAATGTTTCATATTAACCAGGGGAATTATTTGAGAAAACGGCTAAAAATGTCAAGACCTCATAATCATGAAAGAGAACAAACTTTGATGCAAACTCATCTGAACCAGGAGCAAGGAGAAGGAATCAATTAGATATGAGAAAGCAATTTGCTGCTAACAGAAAGAAAGGGAAATAGCAGCGGAGATAAATGAGAAATTCAAATGTGTGGAATTAAAATGGGAAGGTATGAGAGAAGTTAATGATACAACGGTAAATATAATAAAACCTGTGGCAGCTAAGAAACATCAAGTTGTTTTCAGCGGTATTATGGACCCCTTCATTGCAATCCTGGTAAATGGCATTAGACAGCAAAATTACTAAAAATGAACATAAAAAGGCAGTGTTGTTCAACGGATGCATCTTTAATTTGGGAAAAAGCAAGCATAGCAATGTATTTCCTAACAGAGCACTAGATGCACTAGACTTTAAATGATGACTATTAAACAACAGCTTATAGTGATGAATATATTTTTATGAATACAGCTACATAATATATCTCTATGAATCTTGGATGATCTGAACGAAGGGAGCTTTTAGCCCATTGACAGTTTTTAATGCATTTAACAGTGTTGGAGAAGTACTAAAGGAACAGGAAAGTGTAAATATTATGGCAATATTTAAAAGGGCAAATATAACCTGAATAGGTGTAGGTAGCAGGCTGGCACCAATGCAGGGCATTACTATTAACAGCCTCTTAAGAAAATGCAGTTTTGATTAAATTATTTTAAAACTCAGCCAAAGAGAACATTTTACAGCCCGACCTTATTCTAAAGACACAATGAAAGGATGTGGGACTTATAATTCTTTGGTTTCCTAGTGATTTGCATGTTCATTCCAGCTACAGAAGATCCAATCCCTTTGGTCTTCTTTGTCTGAAGGCATTTAAATTCATGTTCCACTTTCAGGAAGAATGCTGTAGGTTTGTTATCCAGTGCGTCCGTAGAAAATGCAAACGTAAGCTTGGTGCCAAAATTCATGGTTTCCCAATCAGCCAAGTATCCCCAACATTAAGCTAGAGCACTGTGCTCCCTCTTTCATTTCCTTGACCTAATAATTCTTGAATTCTTGCAGGATGGCATCACTACTTCAACATGAGGTTAGAGTATTTGGGTCACGTTCAAAGGCTGCTGGTAAACCACCGGTCAGATCAAATGAAGGTGTGATTCCTTCTGGCTTTAAACATTCTTTGCCTCTTAAATCTGGATGTCATCACTGAGTTTAATTGATAAATTACTTATCAAGTTTACTTGATAAATTTTCCACCAGCCTCACACATGATGTTAATAAAACAGGTTGTAAGGCTAATCACTGTTGTCCCATAGAACAGAGTCATCAGGACAAGGAAAGCCGTTTCCTGAAAGTATGCTCTGGCATATCTCAGAGAAGAGCACTACCAATGAGAGATTCAATCCAACTCTGTGAGTCAACACCATCAAGTCACACAGATCTGTCCACATCAAAGCAGGACAGAGATTCATAACATTATCCTATCATATTAATCTATTCCAGAAGGTAGCTGATCAACACTATCCTTTCACTTTCTCCACCATATGTTGAAATCTGGTTAAGGGAGCTAAAGAAATACCCAGTCTACTACATGTGTAGATAAGCATAAGATTTTGTGTTGTTTTCAAGCAAGTGTGAGTCCTGGGTTGTGTGAGGAATTTAAACTCTCAGATGTCAGGAGGCAGAGTATGAGCTGAAAATTCAATTTCTTTCTTTCCGCACTTCTACGTTAATATGTGCTCCCCATTAATCTCTTTCAAAGCTGACTGGAGCCAAGGAAAGGTCCTTAAATAGGCACTGGATCAACAAATATTAAGGACCAATGGTACTGATTAAGCAATCAATATTGTGATTTATCAGTGATATAATATCTAGAGTAATACATATACTATTGTCTTTCATATAAAAAAATGAATGTATATTGTATACTAACCGATTGATGGCAAGTTACACAGAATTTTGGGAAAAAAAACTGGTTTTTTCCAGTCCAGGCTTAGTTCATGATAAAGTTTCATTAGAAACCACACTTCCTGTAGCTGCGTGCTCTAGAGAAAATCTTGAAATATTCAGAAATCTAATCTGAAGTTTATATTTATAAAATTCAAAATCTATTGAAAGTTTGAAGTTGATCTGGATGCTTTTACCCACTATTCATCATGCTTTCACTCTGCTTACATTGTTATAAATAAACTCCAAAAAGTAAATATATATAATTAAATAGCAATGAGATAGAGGCTTTGAGTTCTCACAGCTAATGCATTGTAATTTTGGAGTGGTATAGAAGTTCATAGAATTTCAGTAGCAGAAATTTATTGTGAGATGAGAAATAAAACTTGACTGTACACAGTATTTATCCATGGCTGATTTATAAAAAAAAGTCTGATGACCTTCAGATTTTAAATTAAAATAAAATTTTAACAGAATTTATTCACAGATATCTTAAAATTCTTACTTTCTGCATGAGTGTAACATTTGTGTCTTACAACTATCATAGTGATCTCTCACCAGCATGAATAGCAGGTGATATGCATGAAGATAAAAAATCATTACAATTATTACTAGAGATGTTTTCAAACAAAAAAAAAACCAGTAAATAATTTTTTGTGTTATTTTCAAAATTTTTGACTACACTGTATTTATATCAAGTAGAAGTCACTGCACCTATTCTATGAATATCCAATAATTATTAAACTGTAAAAGGAAAATCTGCACCTGTGATTCTTTTGATTTAACCATTCCTAACCATCAGCACTGTAAATGTGGTAACTTAGCTGCACAGTAACTTTTCTTTATTTCTGTGCTTAGTGGATTGAGTTCTGAAACATGTTAATCTTCTGTTACAGTAAGTATTGCTCAATTCTGATGAAAAAGTAAAACACTCATGCCCAGACCTCTCCTTTGAAGGACATCATTAATTTGATTCTTGAAATCACCTCTAGTGCCACATGTTTTGTGCCCCTTCACTGCAGAAAACATTATCTGCACCAAAGAAAAGAATCCCAGAGCATTTCAATTTTTCTACTTGAACATATTTTCACTGTGTCCTTTGGGTCATTGTCACACACTGCATCTCATTTTCAGACCCTTGCATGTTCAGAGAGGTGCACAGACTTACTTGTTACATGACATGTGATTTCACAATATGCGTTCTAGAAAGTATCAAATATAGATAACTGATTATCTCTTTGTGGGCAATTATTTCTTGCTGGGGACTTTTTGCTTTTGTTATGAAGTCTATTTTCCTGAGAGGAAAAATTTTAAGATTATATTTCCTTTTCATTCTATTCATGAAAATCCCCAGCCCTTTTTTTTTTTTCATTCTTTGAAACCTACATTTTGACAAGTATTCTTTACAAGATGCAGTAAAATTAGTACCATTAGCTGCAGTCTACACAGCATCTGACCTTTTAGAAAGAGACTGAAGCCCTTTCTTAATTGCCAGCCTCTCTAATTACCCTTCTTTTCACAACAGTTGTTGCAGTTAGGAAGCATTTCAGCCTGCTAGTCTCTCTAGTATATTTGCTTCAATAAACTCAATGTCCTTTTTCTATAAACTGGGAGATAGATAATCATGTTGACAAGTCACATTATACAGTTGTTAAACATACAATCCTCTTTTTATCTCAGCCTAAAATACATCTCACTGACAGTAAGAAAGCAGTATTTTTAACAGGTACAAGTATACATCACAAGCAATCATAAAAGGGAGAAAAAGCTGTTCCTTGAACAAACATTCCTGGACAATTTCTTTTATTGGGATATTATATTAGAAGAGTTATATGGCTTCTTACACACAAAAGATACTTGATTATTAAATTCACATTACAAAATGAAATTGAAATCTCAATAACCCTTTTTATGGTCAAAGTCTTGATGTCCTCACTACTTGAGCAATCTGGGTTTTTTTCTATAAATTCTCATGCTGTTTCATGCAGCTATTCAGAACTAAAAAGTCTCTTCTTTTGTCATAGGAGGAAGTGACACAGGGATAAGATGCATAGTGACTATTTGTCCATTATGGCAAGTAGAAAAAAGGGCGGTGGGGTGGAAGTATTCTGAATAGAGACACTAGTGAAATATTTAATGAAACTCTTCATCTGGCTGTTCTGGACCTGTATCTTACCCATCCGCAACTCTTCTACCTAGTCCCACCTCTGAGAAAGTCTTTGTGATAATTCATTGTCAGACTAATGGGGACAGACACAGGGTGTGGGAAGGTGGGACCATTTCTTTTCAAAGCCGGGACTGAAGTGCCAGTCTGTCCTTCTGTGCACGCCACATTCAGGGGGCAATGACTGGGGTCTGCACGCTGACAAACACACCCGGCACAACTTTGGTCTTCTGTGCCCAAACTAACTGCACAGTTTCCCCAATATCCCCTTCTACTGACTTGGTGATATTACCCTCAAGCTACAGACAGAAAAAACCCTCTGTCCTGAGGGGCTAAGAGCAGAATTTGGCTTTTTTTCACACTGTAGGGGAAACAGCATTGCTAATAATTATGCTAAAAAATAAAATACATTTGTGTATTTTATTAATTTCCCACAATTTAATGCTGCCTCATAAAATTCTATGCAGTCGGGCAAGCAATTTTTTCTTTTGACAGGCCAGCAAGATATCATTAATTTTTCATTCTCATCAATCACCATGGTAAAGGCCGTCTGAGAAGGTTTTGTGCTTTGGCTGGTAATTTGTCATGACAATTTTGCAAGGCTGTTTTAATGCCTTCTCTTAGCTGATTGAAAATGTCTTATTTACTTCAATTAGTTTTGCCAGTGAGACACTGTGGTTTTATACAAAATGAATTGTTAATTGCTCCCCAAAGCCTAGGTAGACACCTGCTTTTCTATTAAAACACGGATCAAACTGCATATGTGGTAAAGGCTAAAATTAACTCAATTGTACAGGCAAAGCAGAGAGAATTAGGGCCTTCTAATTTGTAATACAGTCAATGCTATTTGTGACATAAAATAATTTCTGATTTTCTATTAAATATTATTTTTGCAGCTTATAAAAAATAAAACGAGTGGGAGCTAGCTAGTTTTTACTTGCTTGGTAGATACTACTATATAAAATACATATTTATGTATATATCTGTATTGCCCTAAGTGGTAGGTGCTTCATAAATCCTTTGTAAAGCTGGTGAATTAAGCAACCTTTCAATGACAATCTTTTAAGCTTAACTACTCAGCTCTTTATAACCTATTTAATACTGACAGATGATAGAGAAAGCAATAAAGAAGATTTAAACTTCTACATTAAACATCTTCAAGGCCCCATGGTCCAGTCTCTAATCATGCAGCAGTATTTGTTTTCTGTACATACTGTATGCAATTCTTATAATGACATTAATATTTCCACATGGTGAGGTTGTACCACCACAGTATGGAAAATAATTGTCCACAGCTGATTCCACTAAGTCACCAACACATTCTGCAGCTGGTATGAGGCCATAATTAGTGAAATCAATTAGCCTTAGGAAACTAAGCCATGTGACCTATACTTTAATACATATACTTGTTGCTATGGTGGCCCAAACAGGAGTATCTCTCAAGATGTTAGGGCCCCTGGTTTCCTTTTATAATGAACAGCTACAGGGTGTGCAGCTGCAGATAAAGTAAATCCATTTGTTGGACATGGTAAACTGCAACAAATAATAAATGAAGTGACACTGGTACCTGAAGGCATCATTTGATAGAAACCTAAACATAGCATTTAAGCTTTGCGATGAAAAACTTGACTATTTTTAAACTTCAGGCATTGTCAGAATTTTATGGTGCTGGTCAGAAAAAGTAGAGACAAAGTGAGTATCGTGGTGATTTTTTTCCTTGACTGTATTGATTTCTCTGTGTATATTCTAAATCCTTCTAAACCCAAACAAATGAAAGCTTTTGGCAGATTTGGTAGAAAGACCTTTTTAATTTTGGATTTATACTTTCTTAAACTTCCCACCATTTTCAGACCATTCCCATACACTCTCCTTTTTTCCTTCCATTTCTCTACAAAATCATGTTTACATACTGATGTACCAAAATCTCTGTTACAAAAAAACCCTTGTTAAATCAATGATAAAATGTTATTCATTAGGAGATGTATTCTCATATACTGAAGAACTTAATTTTTTCAATAATGTGACATGGCAAAGTTTTTCCAGATACATGTTCGAAGACATATTTATTTGGAAATAACCTAGGGACATAAGGCATTCATGTAACTTATTTGACTGTTGGAAGACTACATTTTAAAATAAAGTCCCAAGAAAATTCTGCACCTTTTTGCATTTTGTGCAAAGTTTGTGCTGGCTAACCCAGAATTTCCTAATATTTGATTTAGAACACTATTTTCTGCGTTATTTTGACAACTGTGACCCAACCTTATTAGTCAACTTCAGTAGTTTAAGTATCTTTCAAAGAAGACATAGATGAAGGAAAAATTTGTTACAGTAAGTATAGTGATACATGGGTTGAAAAGATAAAAATAACATTAGGAGGTAGCTTGAGGTCTCGTGTATTCCAATTGTTGGAATACTTTTTATATAATTAGTCAAATTTAATTGTGGGTTATATTTGGCTCCTGCGGTGTAGAGCAGGGTAGCTCCCCAAAGACTCACTGAGGTAGATGGTTCAGTTTCTGCCAATAGCTTACATAATGCCTACATTTCTGCTGAGATTCAGTGAAGGGATTTATCTGCTTTCTGTAACTATCTGAAAGGAAAAGTGGCTCAGGTACCCACCCTCCTCATGGAGGTTTAATGTGAATAATGTAAAAAAAAAACCAAACCGAAAAAAACCCAAAAACGGAGTCTGGCTGCTGGACAAGGCTAACGCACAGTATCTGAAAGGCTTGGGATGGCGCTCCAACCTGAAGCGAAGCTGATGCAAACTTTTAGCCAAATAGTATGTGTTGCCTTCTTACATATAAGAGCCTATTACAGATGCCGGAGGATCTTCTTTCTGGTGACAGCAGTTCTGATTTGCATGACAGCATTTAAATTCAAACTCAGTCTATAAATACTATTATAATATAAAACTATAATGTTTAATTTTGTGCATGTGTACTTGAGGGAAGGTTCTTCTGCATCTTACAGCAGTGAAATTAGATATGAAGTTTTGCCTTCAGGTACAGCAAAGGTGCAACAAAACTAGCCAACGTACCAGGTCCAACACTGTTTTCACACTGATCTGTACCTGGAGTAACTCCAAATCATCTTATTCATGTAGTCAGAGATCAGAATATCAGATTTTTTATTTTTTATATTTTTTTTTAACAGGGTAGGTAAATTAAATCAATGACAACTTGCTAATCACGGCCAGGTTTTCACCCACTATGTTTGTCACACCAAGGGTAAAACAAAACAAAACAAAATATAATACAGCCCAACACTGGTCTTTTGAAGAAGATTTGAATTTTAAAAAAGTTTAAAAGGCAGGGCATTGAAATCTAATCATGCAGAAGATTATCATGTGTAAACATGAGTGTAATGTTTAAGGAATTAAAGAACAATAATTTCTTAAACACTTTTTGGAAGATGCATTTTGATAAGCACTAGGAAGAAGAAGACTGATACACAAGAAATTGAAGAGTGTCTAGGGGGCAAAAGGAAGCTTAGAAGGAGAAGGGAAGAAAATAAAGGAATTACAAGAAGTAAGCTTTCTGAGTTCAAAAAGAAGAGAAAATAAGGCAAAAGTGTGATGCATAGGAGAAGTATTATGATGATGAAGATGTGGTGATAGCTTTTCCCATCAAATTGATCTGACAAGTCAAACAACAAAAAAAAGATTTTTTTTAAAACTTCAATAAATCTAGCTCTAAAGGATTCAAAGTTCTACAAAATTAAGTATATATGATTCATTTTCTATGGGTTAGTGAACTATGCTCAGACATTACCTTTATGTACAAGATTGGGAAAGATGATTTCCTATATGCAAATGGTTAAAAACAGGGGATGGGATATATCTGTCTTACACTCAGAATTAAATATAGTGAAATAAAAAATTAGCAAACATGTCAAAAATAAACTACAGTGCAAATTTCTATTAATAAAACAGTGTTCTTTCAAAAACTTAACAGTACTGCAGTAAAATAGTAATGCAACAGACTTAAAATAATTAACAAAATACAACTGGTACCATTAAAAAATAATAATGTAAAAAACAATACACACCTTTAATAATAAAAAAAATTCTTATCTAGCAGTATTATCTGAAGATATTCTCAGATCATCTGACTTCCTCTTTCTGCTTTCATAAGGCACTTCAGTATCTTTAATCAGACCACTTAAACTTCCTGAGGCTCAGCCCATCATTTTAAGAAATATGGTCTCATTTCTGCCACTGACTTACTAAGCAACTCTCTGTTTCCCATCTGACTCATTCTCCTATCTAACAAGACAAATTCTCTAGGGCGGACACTTTCCTTCACTGTGTGTATGTACACCAGTTATGTCACTGCTAGGCAGTGACACAAATAGTAATGAACATATTATCATAATATTGATGTTGTGGTTTTAATTTGTTGCTGACTGTTGTCCCCAATGCATGTTGTTACATATGATTAATGTTTCCACTTTCCTGAAAGAGAAGGAGAAAACAAGACACAGTCAAGAAAGACGACTATTGATCTTGCAAACACTGCATAAGAAGTTTATGGCAGAGCAGAAAGCAGCATAAAGAAGTGCCTTGGCTTCCCAAACTGTGTCTTAATTATAAAAGCATCATTTCTACTCTTTACAAATGAAGCTGTGTGATAACATCAATAGCTTTAGTATTTTAAAAATGGATAATTGATTTAGTGTAAATGATGCCATTAAGGAAGGGTGACAATATTGAGACAATTCCTTATTTTTGTCTGTGATAAGTGTTTTCTGGAAAAACCTGATAAAAAAAAGAGGCTGAGTTGTGGTTCAAATAATTTTAGTTAATAGAAGAATGTGGTATTGTGGTAGATGAAACAACACCATTAGCTTCTTCCTTGACCTTACTGCATATCTCATGTCCATATACTGAGTGAGGTAATCTTTTTTTCAATTTGATTTGAAATGTGGCTTTTAAACTTAATCTAAATTCTACTTAGAATTTTTAGTTACCACCTCAGGAACAAAATTATATATTTAAGTCAAAATACTCATAAATGTTATTTTACAATTCTCCTTAATCTTACAATGAAATTTTAAATGACATTAAAATGAAATTTAAACTCTAAATAAAATTCATTGAATACATGATTGAATTAACAGAATTCAATGCATAAAGGAGTCTAGAAGGCATTACAAGAACTTATCTTGTCCACCCACTTCCACCAAGACAGAATCACATTACTCTGTGCCATTTTTCAGAGGTACTTGTTCAGTGTTTTCTTTAAAAAACTCAAATGGCATTTTGCAGTTTTCCTCCAGCATTTATTTCAGTGTTTAAATATCTTCACCATTGGATGTCTGACCTACCCCTTTCTTGCCTCTCCAGGTCCTAAAAGGCGAGTACTAGCAAGCTGAAGCAGGTACTCTACTTTGCACTAGGAACTAGGCAAGCTATCTACTTATTAAGGGTGTAAAAACGTATCCCTCTTCCTTCCTCTTAGGAACGTAGAGTATCATCTCTGTCCCCACCAGGAATCTTTCTGTTAGGTTGGTTGATTGAAGGCTCATCTCCATGAGCACAAAGGAGCTCAGAGGAACCATGACAGGTGAGGGAACCCCAAGAACCTTATCAGGAGGCCCTGACCTGCCTTCTCCCAGGGCTACCCGGAGAGGGTGATCAGCCCCACGGCCCAGGGATGACACTCACCAATTCAAGTCAAACGGAGAGGCTTTCCCTGGGGAAAATCTTAGAGACTGGAGGTGGGGGTGGGGGTTACTGATACGGGTGTATGGCCTCATTATGGGATGCAGTGGAAGAGCATTTTGCATAATACATGGCACATTTGGGGAAAAGAGCCAAAGGTGGACAAAGGGAGGAATCAAGGTTGTTTGGGGAGGAACAAGCATGGGAAAACAGGGTTGGGGATAAAATGAGCCAGTTGTATGTTAATGGGGGGCTGGTCACTATGTTTGCATGGGCATGCCCTATGCCTGATACCCACAGTCTGTTCTGTCTTCTCTTTAATATCCATTTTTAACTACTGGGGGGGAGGGGGTTCTATTCTGTGTGCATGTGTATGCATGGAGGTCTAGGTACCAGACACTGGGTTGGACAGCAAGTCTAGAGGCCCATGTGTCTGTGGTGCCATTGCCCAGAGAGCCTGGAATATGTGTGTGCTGTGCGGGTGTCAGCATGCAATTGCCAGCAAACATCAAGCTGGTCTAGTTGGCGAGTGGGACAAGAGACTTGAGAGCCAAGTTTTGGAGTGGCCAGAAGGCTGAGCTGGATCTTGGAGAGAGCAGAGGGTCTGAGAATTGGATACTGGAGGGACCGGGAGGTCCAGGCCAACTCCTGGAGAGACCACAAGGTCTGGACTTTGGCTACTGGTAAGACCAGAAGTGGGGACCAGCTATGGTGAGACCTGTTTGCATGTGTGTCTGTACATAAGGTCACAGGGAAATCCAAGGGCCAGGGACTGGACATACTGGGTGTCCACCCAGGCAAGTTACTGAAGAGATTGATGGTGTGTGTGTCTGTCTGTGTGCTGTGCGAAAGGGGCTCAGACTATCAGCAACTGAAGTAGTGCTGTGGCCTCGGGATCTCATATGTCCAGGTGCCAGCCAGCGATGGGGAGACCTGGAATCCAGTGACAGCTGCTGCACAGACGAAGCGTCTGAGCCCCACTGCTGGAGGGATCCATGCAGTATATATGTCTAGATAGGTATACCTGTTCCACTAATCGAACTTCATCTTTATTAGCCAGAGCTGGGAACGAGTTAAGGATGTTGATGCTGTTTGTGTGAGTGCATTTTCTGTCCATGTTATGGTCTGCATGACCAGCTGTGTGTACACACACACACACACACACACACGTGTATATATATATATTTACACATTTGGTATATGTATGTGTGCGCACGTGTGCCTATTGGGAATTCAGGCTCAGCGTCACTACTGGTTTGACCTGTGAATGTGGAGCTGCGGCACCTTTTTCTCCATTTGGCTATTGGATTAGGCAACTCCTAACACTTTTTCCTACAGGTAATTATCTAGTTTTCTTTCAGTATGACTCTTTTTCCAAATAATGGTTTTCATACTGTCCATAATCAGTATGAAAAGAAAAGATCTTAAGCAGGAAAAGAAGCAGCTAACAATTCTGCTCTTGTATGTCTCTACATTTCTAATTCTCTCTCTATATTGTCTAATTCTGGAATAATGTTAAAAAAGGTCTACAGGGGTTAGATGCTGAAGTAACAACATTGAAAAAGGCACGGAGGGTGAGAATTTTTGCCATGTACTTCTATTGCTAATTACAAATACTATTTGATGCAGCAATGCTATTTCATTGTGTTTTGACAAACTTAAAACCAAACCTTGGTTTCTCTAACCATATAAAAATACTCACCTGCATCTCAGTACTAACATTACACTATCATAATCCTGTCAATATATTTGAAGAAAATGAGTTTTTCATCTGAAGTACATTTTTTAGATCAACCACCCTCACATATGGCTGAATAAAAATGCACCTGCAAAACCTACTGTTTCTAGAATAAAAAGAAAAGTGTTCCTAAAAAGGCATCAGTCACTAACTCTCAGCCACAAGGTTTCAAAAATGTAGTTAGGAATATTTTCCTTTTAAGGAAATTTCTGTTGCTTTGAATAGCAATTTTGCCTGCGTAAGGAATATGGAGATAGTACTTAAAGCACAATAAGGCTGTCACACTCAATAATCATTTTGTCCTGCAGGGCCAAGGTTTAGACTGTTGTTTCTCTTTTGGTGTCAACAGCTTCTTTTTAATGTCTAGTTTTCTCTTGCCAAATCACAAGCTGGTTTAAACTATTCAAGACCCACCTTCCACTTCTTAACTCATATGTGCAAATGAAAGAAGAGGAATGGGTGAGAGGAGATCAAGTGATTAGCAGAGGCAAATAAAGCATTTCAAAACTAGCAGGTCAGTGTAAATGCTTGACCAGAAGAACGTCACCAAGTTTTATTAAAGTAAATGTGACTATGGTCATTTGTTGAGCTCACAGGATCAAATGTTTAATAATTCTAACATCAATACAGTTCTCTTCATATTGAAATGTTTCCCAAACACTGTCTAATTAGGGAAACCTAATGTCAATTTAATTAGTCAGTCTACCCTGTGTGATTAATAAGTGTTTTATAAATAATTCTTGTGCTGAAAAAAGGCACAGGGACATCAATATTGGGACTAGAACTCAAGATAAGACTCAGCAGCCTCCCTCCCTGTCGTCCCTCCTTTCTATGACTATAGCAAGAAGTTAAATGCAACCCGTTTAGAAATGAAACTGAGCTGCTTCTGAGCTTGGAAGAGTCCAATGCAACCATCAGGCACTTCTTGGCAACTCTCCAATACATACTATCAACCACCCCTAAAATCTGTTATTGGATTATACTGATGGGTTTGGCTCCACATTTAGAGCTCTTTGATAGCTTCCCAAAGACATCTGTCATGATTGTAACTGGCGATACTTGTCTGTAACCTACCTCTAGCTGCACCTTCACCTCTTTATTACTGCCAAGCATTTAGCTCCACCTTTGCCTTTTTATCCCTGCCAAGCATTTAACCTGCTGCCATTATTTAATAACATATGGGACTCCAGACGTAGCCTGGGATCACATTGTGTTGGGCATTCCATAGGTTTGTGCTAAGCTACTCTCTGCAATAAACAGAATAGGAGAAATTACAATTTCTTTGTCAGCATATATACAGACCCTGATATAATGATCCTTAGTTCCATTTGGAATGTTATTACCACATTGTAAAAGATTAATAGTGAGAAAAAACTGTGTCTATTAAGTAAAAAACAAAAAAAACCCCAACCCCCTCCCGCAAAAAACACTACACCCCCCCAAAAAACCCAAACCCCCAAAGCAAATAGGCATAAAGTGTTGCTAAACTATCAAGAAAAAAAACCTGTATATTATCATCTAGATTTCTGAGAAAGCTAGCAAAAAGAAAATGATATCTATTTCAACATGTGCAGAGGAAAAAGAAGAGGTACAAACCATTTTTTAATACCTTCAGACTAAATTGGTTTAATCCAGAGAACTCTGAGTGCTTGCAGGGACAGAGAGCCCATTGGGGCAACAGATAAAAAAGGTGCTAGAGGTGATGTTCTTAGTCAGTTTTTGGCCATCCATTCACAGAAACCATTGTAAATCAAAGTTTTTTGGTAGTTCGTATAACATGAACTAAGCTTCACGTCAGCTTCCCATTTGGGCTCCAGAGGAGGTAAGCTTTGAAATAGAATTTGGGACATTGCTATGTCTTTCAAAGCTCAGCTGGCACTGCACGATGGCTCATTTGAAGTAAATCTTGAAGGCAAGGTAAACAGAAGTGTTACACTTAGGGCATAGTTTGAAATTTGCAGGTATCAGGAAGACTTATACAAGTAGACACACATGGAAATTAATCTGCAAACTTCCTCTCTCAAGGTTAAGAGGATGTAGAGTGATGGAGGTGTGCTGTAAATGGCTAAGTCAATTGTAAAGTATTTTGTGGCCTACAAACAGGAAGATATGGAGAAAGCTTCTTTGACAGCATCTGGGTAGAAAAGCTATGGCTCCTAATTGATGAGCATTATGCTGCTTCAGACCCTGCATCAGAGGCATAAGATGGTGTTAATGAGAAATGACATTAAATTTTATGTAAATTAGACTTCATGTCCACAAACGTATGGTAATTCAAACATGGCTAGGGCAGCTTTCATATTCTCTTGCTATATTTACAGAATACAGTGTCCAGACAAGTCATATATATTTACCTGGAATGAAACAGCTCAATGTAGATAAACCAGCACAGCCCTGGAAGAAGCACAGCAGCAGGACTGTGACACTCTGCCCTAACCGGCTTGTCCCACACTTACAAAGCTATGCTGCTTCTGATTTGGGAAATAGTCTGCTGTTTCTTTAGCAAGCTCAGGTTTATACAGTAGAGCAGAGCAAAGGCTGACCTGAACTGGGATATCAGCAAATACTAAAACTGTCTGGATTTCTTTTCTTTTTTCTTTTTTCTTTTTTTTTTTTAATTTAAAAGATGAAGGAGGGACAGGGTGCAGATATTCTCATGAAATGTCTCCGAAAAAACTAGCTATTGCTAAGAGCCTCTAATTTTTCTTTGTTCAGGCTTGAACCATAGATTGAGAAATCTTATGTATTCACTGGGAGCAAATTCCTGTCTTCCTATGGGTTTCCCTGTAAAGTACTCAGTTAATTGGGTTATTTGTGATGGGTAAACTCACATATTTTTTGGAAACTCTTTGCTTTGTTTCCAAATGTATCATGACATTCTGGATTGAATGAAGCCCTCAGTTTATCTGGGGCCCATTATAAAATTCAGCACATTTGTCATCACCCAGGACCAAAATAGAAAATGGCCTGGAAAATAATTTCTTATTCCTAAGAAATGTTAAAATGTTAGGTGTGATAGTCATTAAGTCTCCTGATGTAGAGGAAATAATAACAATGATGTTTTTGTTGGGGGGGGAGTGGCAGGAATCATGAGGCTGTACAAAAAACATAATGTCTTACTGGAATGTAGCTTTGGATGGTGCTAGGAATTGCTTACTCATGCTGAGCTACCCCTGGGAGTCATAGGAGACTTTTGTTGTGGTCACATGCTTGCAATCACCATGGTGTAGTACCTTTATCAAAGTCACTGGGGGAATAAAAGCACTGTGCTTTTTAAAGCAGGGCTTGTGGTATGAAATACAGTTGCTTCATTTTCTGCAGAATAATGAGCTCACAGAAACTATTACCAATGTTCATTTGAATATAGTCATCTCCTTCCTTACACTGCCTTATTTTGTACTTTAAAACGCCCAATTACAATGTGCCTATTCTTACTAAAGGAAATATTAAAAAATACCCTTAAAAATATAAAAGATGGCTTATCAATCTATTTTTTTATTTTCTTCGGAGATTAAAACTGAGAATGCAATTTTTTGCATTATATTGTACAACAGATGAAAAATTACTCAGATTATATGAGTCTAGCATGAGGACAGGTGCTCTTTCCTTGTGGAAATAACATTTGCCCTATATTTTAGATGAATAAATTTATTGGTTTATGGAATTTTATTCAGTGTACTAAAAGCTCACAGCAAGATATTTACACACACCAAAACAGAGTTGGGCCTAACGTCACCTGTAGCAGTACAATCAGGACTTTTGGTAAAAAGTAGAGAATCCCGGAGATAAATTTCCAGTGACTACATCATCATTTCAGAATGCTTGTGGAGATGAAGACAAATCTTTCTCTGCCAGATACAAAGTGCTTATATAAACTGATTCACAATTACACCTCATGCCTGGTACAGAGACCTGAATGAAAATCCTACATGCAAACACTCCTGAATCCCTGTGCTACAAGGAAAAAAGACTGGCCTCATGTTAGAATTAACTTAACAAAAATTGGTAGAGATCAGTAGCAGCAAAGTTTGACCTGGTACTGTGTGACCTCATTTAAAAGTTGTGAAATACTGTGTTGCATCCTGCAAAATCTTTTCTCACTTGAATAATTCATCAATTTTAGAATGTAGTTCTTAATCCTAAGAAGGCATTGGAAAGTCCATACTGAAGACTGGTGAATGGGCCAGTGCAGGACGAGCTAGGTGTTATCCCAGTTGGATTGTTCCTAATATTCAATAGCTTGAATACCTCCACATGGAATGACCCCATTACAGATATACTCTGAAACCAAAATAGTATTATAAAAGTCCACCAATTATCAATGCAGCAGCCTTTCTCATGTGCATAATTCTTCTGATAAATGCTCATGGATGTCTCTGCAATATTTCTGGAACACAGAAATAGAGGCACGTGCTTACAGAACCTTGTGTAAATTCAAAAATAAGAAGTAAAAGAGTACATTGTCAAATTAGACCCCCTATGCCAGAGCTGTAACTAGGGAGTCATAGGTCATCTTTCTGGTTTTGAACTCTCTGCAGCTGTTTATAGTCAGACACCGATACATGTCCTTTTAGCACAATTAATGTGCAAGAGATTTAAAGTGATGAAATTTGTATCAATATTGAGAAGGAGGTATAGGAAACGGAAATTAAAATAGATCTTATCCTACTTTTGCTTACCTCCTTTTACTCCTTGAGAGAGCATTTTCTCAAATTCTAGCTCTTACAGATCAGTACATAGCCTGCAAATAGACCTAGAAAAGAGAGATTTTGCAGCATCACTTTAAACCTGGCTCAAGATAAATATTAGTATTAAAAGGCATAAAACAACTGCGTCATTTCTAATCATATATTGCAAAGGTATAAGTATTACTCCCTGAAAATAAATATACTCACTAGTAAAGCACCAGTAAAGGAATGATGATTAAGATAAAACCATACCTTTCTTATTGATTAGAGATCGCTCTCAATGTTAGAATAATAGGATGAATTAATGCAACATCATAAAGTCAGAGCTTGACAAATACAAGTGGGTGTACTACTGGCGCCTTCTCTGATAGCCACGTCTGCCTGAAGGCTATCAGATAAATATGTAATTAAATAAATATGGTTACCAACTGATCTAACTTTTTTTTGCTAAAGAATAGAAAATATGGAATGAGTATAGCTCTTTGATCTAAGAGAAAGGTTTCTGCCTGAAGTAGAATTTATGTTTTATGGACTGATCATGAGCAGTTGTTTTAAACAGTCTGAATTTTGTTCCGTCTAAATCCATGTGCAGCTGGATTAAGTATTCTTTGGTGCAGGACATGCAATTTAAATGATAAAAGAAAGTAGTCACTGGGTATCCTGATTGGCTGCTAGAGATTTCAAACCATAGTGTGTTCCTGGCATAAGATCAAGTGTCACATATTGGATGCTCATCACATATAAAATACCAGGATGCCAACTGCTTTTCATTTAGCCAAGCAACGCATTGGCCCTCTCCCAGCAGCTGGCTGGTACCCATTCAAAATTCACAGGTTGGTGGGACTGTGATCTCAGCAATCTTTTCTTCCTCATCTTGCTTCATTTTTTGCTCATGGCTTTTTTCCCCTCTCCCTTCTTTTTTCACTGATGGTTGGCAGTTTTCTTCTTTTTTCTTTTGTATATGTGTGTGTGTGCACCTTCTACCCTCCCATACTCCAGAATTCCGTCTTCCGTTTTTTCTTTGCTTTTGGTTTCCCCCCCCTTCTCTGTTCCTTTTTTAATTTATTGTCTTTTTGTTCCTTGTTCCTTTCCCTCTCCTTCACTTTCTTCTTAAATTTTGCTGTCTCATTCCCTCAATTTCTTCTTCCTTTGCAAATCAGTCCAGTCCAATGCACACGAAATATATTAAACATATATTGTCATATATTGTCAATACATGTACAATATACATGTCATCTGGACAGAGTGCTGCGATATGTTGTGGTTTAAAACCAACTAATTTAAACATCCTTCACTTTGGGGGTTTAATCTTTCTGGCCATTAGTCTTTGTTCTTCTGGTAAGAGTCAACTGCCAAATTGCAGAGTACAATCACTGCTGACTTCTCCCTATTCCCTAGGGTTATGTGCTAGTTTTCTTAATTTTTTTTTTTTTAAAGGAAAGCCTTATACTATTTTTTCAGTCATCACAGCATTGATAAATTTAGTATCAATTCACATAAGGTTAACATTAAAGCTAATCCAGATTCACATGTAATCTGTGTTCAACACAGACTGGAGTTATGCAATAATTTGTGCCAGCATATTTATTCAAAAATCCAATTTTAAAAATGTGTAATTTATATAAATATATATAAATATTTATATATATAGTATAATATTGTGTATATATAAATAAATATAAAATGTTTCTATCTAAATATAACATATATATTGTAATAAAAATGTTAAGATTATATTAAATGATATTATTATATAAAATATATACTTAAATACAAAATTTATAGTGTTCTATATAACTTGTCTTCTTGAATTTTTTCCATAGGAAAAACAAAACCCAAACCCAATCAAGTACATTTGAATACTGTACTTCAGTATGTCTTTTGCAATTAAAGCTCTCAGGACAAATCCAGAGCTGCTGCAACTTTCACATACTCTATTTCAATTGGGATAGCTGTCGTTCTGTCATCTGCCTAGAGGAAAAAACTCCTGTTTTCTGTAGTCCTAGGAGGTCATAAAATGATTGTACTGCCCCTATTATGCAATTACACACACCATTTTAACAGTATAGTTATGAGATACCCACCATATTCCTCACAGCATTTACTTTTAGACCATTATATTGTAAGTTTTCTCAGTACGTTCTCTTTGCATTATTCAATAATTATTGACTGCTTGAAGCTGTATGATTAATGAGTGAAACAATGCTATATTAGGAACAGGGCTGATCCCTGAGGCACCGTATCTCATAATTTCCTGCCTGAAGTTGAACAAATCCATTGGAAGTTCTTAGTAAAATCTTATTCATATGAGCTTCATAGAACTGATCCTGTGAACCCTGAATTTTCTGAGGGACATTATCTACTATTGTTACAGTCATCAGAAGCCATAATTAGACAGCTTAGTCTATTATTATTTATTAGTTTAGAAATATCATCCTTAAGGTCTCAACAGCAATCAAGTTTCTGGAAGCCTGAGAAATAGCAAGCTACAAGCAAAATGAGGTGCTTGCTTCTGAGAACAGATAGTATTTGAGAAAGTGTTTTCAGAGAGGTACATTTCTAGAATCCTCCTGAATTTGCATAGGGCATAATCTAGGTGAAAGAGTCTGGGCCAACAGGCCCTCATTGGACTCATATAAAACATGAACCTTTTATTATTTTTTTTTTTACAAAGACTGTCATATATTTTTGTGAGCACCCTCTCAGGTAGTCATGATTTACCCTACAATGTAGTTTAACATGAGGTCATTTCTATCCTGGACCTTTTGTGTATTTAGCGGCAGCATGTTTTACCAGCTGATACACTCTGAACAGCTAAGTACGTCAGCACACTGCCTGTATTGTATTGTGACGAGAAAGTTATAGCAAACTGGCTGTTCAAAGCCCATTTCATTCTACTTCTTAAAGCATGAATATTGTATGGAAACATCTGAGAGAATTGTTTTTCAAAATAATAGTAATAGTCTTCAAGCCAAAGTCTTTGGAGAAGTCTTTGGGGAAACAGGGATAAAAAATGTTGACCTAAATTACAGCTTTCTTTCCTACGGCACTATCTTTTGGTCATAGCTAGTGTGATAACAAATTGGGGATAATAAACTACAATAATTACCCCACACCTCCAAAAAAACATTAATCTCATCTACTGTTACCGTCAAAGACTTCAGGAAGGCCGGTTTGGATGAAAGTTTTGTTCAGAAGTAATCTGTAAATCTACTGTTGCCTCCGGCTATTGCCTTTTACCTGACCATTGCCTTTCAGCCCTAGCAAATTAAATGGGCGATTAAATACCAAGTAAAATTTTTCACAGGACCTTTTATCCTGGTTCTCCTTCACCTGCAAGTGAGGTATGTGTGTTCAAAATTGTCCTGACCTCTTGTAGAATGTCTTCTAATCCTCCTTGATATAATCTCAGTGACTGAAGCAAGTTACTCCTACTTAATCATGAAGGCTTTAAAAAAGATGGTATCTGTGAAAGAGTTGGCTCCACTATTCCTCTCCTGTCTGAACAGTGGGAGAAAGAAGAGGGAAAAAGGAGAAAGTAGTAAATGTTGCAAAGGATTGTCTCAAAAATGCTTCCTATATGAATGGGCAAAAGGAGTACAAAAAATCAGTAGGGAAAAAAAAATGTATGTTAGCCACTTAATCTGAACATCTACAAAGTAGATGGCTATATTTGAATTAGTCATCCTTGTCTCCCTTTATAGTCACTCACTGGAGAAAAATAGGGACTTCTAAGTTGTGATTCATGTGATCTATTTTTAGGTTTCTACATAAGGAAGAGGATGAGATATGACAGAAATTCCCTATTTTTATCTTTCAACTATAAAGGGAGTCCTGACAGCCACATTTCAGATGGTTATGTCTATACTGTAAATGTCTAATATCATGTGGTGTCAGTACATAATAGTGGAAGAGGTGGAACAGTACATAAATGGCAACTCTTTGGAATAAGAGGATAATTAAGGTAATGGGCGGGGGGGGGGGGGGGAAATAAAAAAAATTCCTGCAGACACAGACATACAGACACACTTGAGCAGATGGTGGTGGAAGATCAGCCAGAACTCCATGTACCTACATAGCCAAGCGCACTCGCAGCTCAACCCTCCTTCTTTTTCCGGAACACAAGTATTGAATCAGAACAGAACTATCATTCTGCTAATGAATTAATAGATCTACTGTTAAAAGCCAAACCAAACCAAAACTCAAAAAACTATTGTCAGACTTTCTCATCCTTTTACTGATCACAGGTTGTAAAAAAATTCTGATTCCTCCAGATCTGAAAGTAGGTGAATGCAATGTCTTGTAAGGACTCATATACTAATCGAATTCAGGACTGTAGTATACCCAGCATATTGAACTTGCATTTATCTTAGTTTAAGGAGAATGCTTGCCAGCAAGAAATTGCTCATCTGATACTGAAATAATCATAGAAATAAAGAACAGTAATGCAACAATTACAGGAACAGAAAAGGAATCAAACCATTTTCTGCTCTAAGAAATGTTTTGGTATTTAATATGACAGTCCTATGCAGACAACTTTTCTTGCTAGATTCAAACAAAACTTCATAAATTGCAAAACTGCAACCCATCAAAATGTGCCAACATTTGTACAATGTACCAATATTTTCTTGCTATTTTCACAGCAAACTTTAATTTGTAAATCAAAGTATTCTTCCCTGCTGGAGTTGAACCCCTATCTATTTGTGTGGCTAAATCTTAATTCATTGTAATTTTTAAAGCTGTATATTTTCCTATTAATGATGCTAATGAGGTTAGGTGAGGCTGTTTCCTCAGCATCCATAATTCACATTATTTCTTTAAAACAGGAAGAAATGGCCAAAAGCAAGTGTAATGAAGACACATCTAAGGAAAAGAACACTGGAAAGGGAGTAAAGTGAAAGAGAAAAGGGTGATGCAAGACAGAGGAGGGTAGATGAAGCCAAATATCTTGTTCATTCTTACACTCAAGGCAGATCTTGAAGACCTTAATGAAAGTTATTATTATATTTTAATAATCTTTCTAGTTTTCAGAATAACACATCATCTGGCTATATACTTGTTCTGGTTTCGGCTGGGATAGAGTTAATTTTCTTCTTAGTAGCTGGTACAGTGTGTTTTGAATTTAGTGTGAGAATAATGTTGATAACACACTGATGTTTTAGTTGTTGCTAAGTAGCACTTGTCCTAAGTTAAGAATTTTTCAGTTTCCCATGTTCTGCCGACTGAGCAGGTGTGCAAGAAGCTGGGAGGGAGCATAGCCAGGACAGCTGACCTGAACTACCCAAAGGGATATTCCATACCATAGAACATCATGCACAGTATATAAACTGGGCAGAGTTGGCTGGGAGGGGCGGATCGCTGCTTGGGCATCTGTCAGCGGATGGTAAGCAATTTCATTGTACATCACTGTTTTTTTCTTTTTTTTTTTTTATTATTTTATTATATTCCTTTTCATTACCATTACCATTATTATTATTATTACTATATTTTACTTTAGCTATTAAATTGTTCTTATCTCAACCTATGACTGCTACTTTTTTTCCAATTCTCCTCCCTATCCCACTGGGTGAGAGGTGGGATTGAGCAAATGGTTGTGTAGTGCCTAGTTGCTGGCTGGGCTTAAACCATGACAGCACCCAAGTACTATTGCTTCGCAGTGCTTTGTTGTGAACACTACTGGTGCTCTATCCTTGCAGATAAGAAAATGTCATTCAATCTACTTGCCAAAACAGCTTACTTTAATTTATGAAATCTCAGTATTAAGTCTATTCTTGCTTTGTTGCTGGCTTTTAGGTGGTATGTTCTTTCACTTACCCCAAAGAGTTGTTTAAATTCCATAAGGAGTGACAAGAATGACAAAAGCAATATGAAAGTGTCATTGAAAATAAAGTACAGAAATGCTGGACTATAAACTGTGAATCAACTTACACTGAGTTCAGCTCCTAAATACCTAGAATCCTGTTAAAGTATGTTATTTCAAAATAGAGAAGTACATGAGCTGGAGGTAAGATTAGCTATCTTCTCACCTTGAAGGTCAATTATTGCCAACTATTCTAGCCCCCAGTTTCCCCTTTTAAAGAAAAATGCACTATATAAAACCCAGTCTCATTCTGTTTTAGCAGAGCATATAAAATTCATATTCTCAGTGTACCATATGTGATCATTGACTGTGTTAAATGGATGAAGGAAGATGTGAATAACTTTTGTGTACTGAATAAAAAGGTAGTGCATAATATACAATGCTAAACAGAAATATTATAAAAACTATTAAACTCACAAAAAGCTTAAACATATGCTTTTGGGGGGTAGATGTTATATTTGTGTATAGTATTTACTGGAAAATATCAGCTCTTATATTTAAAGTCTCATAGTTACATTTCAATTCACATCAGAACAGGGATAAAACTTAAGGATGGTTATAAATTCTGCAAATAAATCTCTGTCCAGTTACTTCCTGACATGGATATGTATTTTACTAGATTTATTAAAAATTACTTCAGGATCTCTTTGTTTCTTTATTTCCTTCTTTCTCTTATTTAAAGGAAATCAGCCATTGTATTACATTCCTTTAAATAGGTAGTTCTTAGTAATCTGAATTTACTGATCTGTCTTTTCTGCAGTATTTTCTTGATGCTATTTACAATAATGACTTCTGAGGAAGTTTCTAGTGTACAGCATACACTAATAACTTCCCTGAAACTCAAAGGTACTTTCTACCAGCATTAATGTTCTCCGTCAGACAAACTGATGGTTTCTAACTGGAATGCATTCACAAAATATCAGCTTGGCACTAACTGACGCTTCTGTTCACATCATCAGCTGAGAGGTTAAGGACAGTTTGAAGACTGAAACTATACTTTCATTTCTGTAAGATGTTTCCTACATGTCAGAGTTCAAGTGCATGAGCAGAGTAAGACAAGGATCTAGCTGCTAAACAGAGAACTTAAGACTGTGAGTTTTCAAGTAATTTTGCAGAAATTATTTTGTAATACCATACCCCCAACCCAGCAAGAAAACCCTTCTGTCCCTCCCCCAAAACCTTAAATGTACTAGTTTTCTACAGGAAATGAAGATCAATCATGGAGAATGAAATAATGTAAGGTTTACTTTATTTCTATCAAATTAATTCTTTTTTTCTTTTAATATATTTATAATATACCCACTGATGGCTATCTTTTTTGGTTTTGAGCTGTTTGAATCCTGAGAATCATAAATGCAGTGGCCAAAAAAGTTTTATTCTGGCCAAGAACAAATCAAAACTTTCAATGTGAAGTATGATATATATACAGAAACTAAAATGCAGATGTCTTTTTTATTTTAAAATGAGCCTCTTCCAGCCATAGAGATCTTATTTTTAAATAATTGAGCTGTTACAAGATGTTATGAAAGGCATGAACTTGCAATTTAACAATGCGGTGTAAATCACAGTTTAAGTGCTGTGGGATTTCATCTGATGATCCACAATTCATGAGCCATTTGTTTCAGTAAATCTCCTTGATGTATCAGTTCATAAGTGCCATGATGTGCCATTATAAACCATTCTCAAAGGGTCTGTGGAAACACACTCATACAAATGGCAAAGAATTTGATAATCCTTAAAAGTTCAAATATCCCTACTTGTGCTGTTGCTCTGTGTACTTTTCTTTATGTTTTCATAGTCCAATGTTCTATTACATATAACACTGTACTTCTTGGGTGGTTATTTTACAAGGAAGGATGCAAATATTGTCATTACATAGTAATTTTTTTCCACAGTAAAAGTAATTAACACAGAATTATATGTGACAATATAGAACTAGATGACACTAGAGTAGGTGATACAACAGGTGAAGAATGTTCAGAACAAGCAGGAGAAAATACAGGTTTCATATTCAAAATCACATATACCCAAAAGAAGACCATATATGTCCTATGCAAAACAGAAGCAGAAGGCATAAACAAACACCAGAAAAATTATATTGAGTTTGTCACTAGTGATGATAGTTTTTTTAATGGAGATAAAGAAAGAATTAGGAATAAATGAATCATAAAAGACATTCTCCATGGGAATTACCAGGCCTATAAAGAAAGAATAACTTTTTGGAAAGAAAAAATGGCCACATGATGTGAAAGGGATCATGGTTTAATAGCAACAATGATTGATAAATTTCATAAGAAGAAAAAACAATCTTATGATGTGCCAGGAGAGTTCAATCTACCTATTTCTATTTCTAGTTTACTAGAGTCTTTGCATTTGTTGTGTTACTTTGTGGCTGTTTTACATTTTCCTTATGTTTCATTTGCATTAGGTTTCTTCTAAAGAAAGTGTCAGATGTGCCAGTTTAGGTTTCACAGACCTTTTTATATATGATAGGAGTAAATTCATATCTTGCTATCAGTTGTGTACACACTGACAAATTAGCTGACCCAAGTTTATTTGTTATCTGCCCTGATGTAAGAGCAGGAATTTTAGATTTACTGTGCAGTAGATAAATTGCAGTTCCTTTATTATAGCTGTCCCAAGATATGCTCCAGAATGTTTCTTTCCTGATTCAAAAGTAAGACTGTTGTCAGAAAAGCCATAAACTAGACCTATTTTTAGTTGTTGGCAGTAGCAGTAATTTCATGATGGATATCCATACTTGTTAATTGCATCTTTTATGTTGCACTGTCTCTCTTAACATCCCCAATGACAAACAGATAAATGGACAGTGAGGTGGATTGAAAACTGGCTGATTTGCCAGGCCCAACGGGTTGTGATAAGAGACACAAAGTCCAGTTGGAGGCCTATCACCAGTGGCATACCCCAGGAATCAATAATGGGACCAGTATTGATTAACATCTTCATTAATGACCTCAATAATGAGGCAGAGAGCACCCTCAAGAGGTTTGCAGATGATGCAAAACTGTGAGGAATGGTTGGTACACCATAGGGCTATGCTGCCATTCAGAGGGTCCTCAAAAGGCTGGAGAAATGGGCCAACAGGAGTCCCATGGAGTTCAATAAAGGGAAATGTCAAGTCCTGCACCTGGGGACGAACAACCCCATGAACAGGTACAGGACGGGGACTGACTGAGTTTGCAGAAAAGGACTGGGGGTTTTGGTGGGCAGCAAGTTGAAAATGAGCCAGCAGTGTGCCCTTGCAATAAAGAAGGCTAATGGTATCCTGGGCTCCATTAGGAATAGTATTACCAGCAGGGCAAGGGAGGTGATCCTTCCCCTCTACTCAGCATTGGTGACATTTATCTGGAGTATTGTGTCCAGTACTGGGCTTCTCAGTACAAGAGATATATGGAGCAACTGGAGACAGTCCAGCAAAATTTAGGCAAGGAAGGAGAGGCAGTGAGGTAGCCCTGTATGTTAGGGAGTGTTTTGATTGTCTAGAGTTTAATGATGGTGACGATAGGGTTGAGTGATTATGGGTAAGAATCAGGGGGAAGGCCAACAAGGCAGATATCATGGTGGGAGTCCGTTATAGACCATGCAACCAGAATGAAGAGGCAGGCGACATATTCTATAAGCAGCTGGGAGAAATCTCACAATCCTTGTTCTTGTGGGGGACTTCAACTTACCAGATGTCTGCTGGAAATACAATACAGCAGAGAGGAAACAGTCTAGGCTGTTCCTGGAGTGCATGGAAGACAATTTCCTGACACAGCTGGTGAGTGAGCCAACTAGGGAAGGCACCCAGCTGGACCTGTTGTTTGTGAACAAAGAAGGACTGGGGGGTGATGTGGTGACTGGAGGCCATCTTGGGCATAGTGATCATGAAATTACAGAGTTTTCAATTCTTGGAGGAGTAAGGAGGGGAAGGCAGTCAGCAGAACTGCTACCTTGGACTTCCAGAAGGCAGATTTTTGGCCTGTTTAGGATACTGGTTGAGAGAGTCCCTTGGGAGGCAATCCTGAAGGGCAAAGGAGTCCAGGAAGGCTGGACATTCTTCAAGAAGGAAATCTAAAAGGCGCAGGAGCAGGCTGTCCCCAAGTGCAGAAAGATGAGCCAGTGGGGAAGAAGACCTGCCTGGCTGAAGAGAGAGTTTTGACTGAAACTTGGGAAAAAAAGGAGAGTTTATGACCTTTTTGGAAGAAGGGGCAGATGACTCAGGAGGACTACAAGGATGTTGTGAGTTTTTCCAGGGAGAACATCAGAAGGGCCAAAGCCCAACTAGAACTTAATCTGGCTACTGCTGTAAAAGACAATAAAAAAATGTTTCTGTAAATACATTAGCAACAGAAGGAGGGCTAAGGAGAATCTCCATCCTTTATTGGATGCGGGGGGGAAACATAGTGACAAAGGATGAGGAAAAGGCTGAGGTACTTAATGCCGCCTTTGCCTCAGTCTTTAATAGTAAGACCAGTTGTTCTCTGGGTACCCAGCTCCCTGACCTGGAAGACAGGGATGGGGAGCAGAATGAAGCCCTGATATTCCAGGGGGAAATAGTTAGCGAACTGCTACACCACTTAGATGCACACAAGTCTATGAGGCCAGAGGGGATCCACCCAAGGGTACTGAGGGAGCTGGTGGAAGTGCTCACCAAGCCACTTTCCATCATTTACCAGTAGTCCTGACAAACCAAGGAGGTCCCAGTTGACTGGAGGTTAGCAAATGTGACGCCCATCTACAAGAAGGACTGGAAGGCAGATCCAAGGAACTACAGGCCTGTCAGTTCTACCTCAGTGCCGGGGAAGGTTATGAAGCAGATCATCTTGAGTGCCATCACATGGCACGTACAGGACAACCAGGTGATCAGGCCCAGTCAGCATGGGTTTATGACAGGCAGGTCCTGCTTGACTAACCCAATCGCCTTCTATGACAAGGTGACCTGCTTAGTGCATGAGGGAAAGGCTGTGGATGTTGTTCACCCAGACTTTAGTAAAGCCTTTGACATCATTTCCCACAGCATTCTCCTGGAGAAATTGGCTGCTCATGGCTTGGATGGGCATACGCTTTGCTGGGTAAAAAACAGGCTGGATGGCTGAGCCTGAAGAGTGGTGGTGAATGGAGTTAAATCCAGTTGGTGGCCAGTCACAAGTGGTGTTCCCTAGGCCTCAGTATTGGGGCCAGTTCTGTTTAATATCTTTATCAATGATCTCGAGGAGGGGATCAAGTGCACCCTCAGTAAGTTTGCAGATGACACCAAGTTGGGCAGGAGTGTTGATCTGCTTGAGGGTAGGAAGGCTCTACAGAGGGATCTGGACAGGCTGGATCAATAGGCTGAGGCCAATTGTATGAGGCTCAACAAAGCTGAGTGCTGGGTCCTGCACTTGGGTCACAACAACCCCATGCATCACCACAGGCTTGGGGAAGAGTGGCTGGAAAGCTGCCTGGCGGGAAAGGACCTGGGGGCGTTGGTCGACAGCCGGCTGAATATGAGCCAGCAGTGTGCCCAGGTGGCCAAGAAGGCCAATAGCATCCTGGCTTGTATCAGCAATAGTGTGGCCAAGAGGGCAAGGGAAGTGATTGTTCCCCTGTACTTGGCACTGGTGAGGCCGCACCTCGAGTACTGTGTTCAGTTTTAGGCCCCTCACTACAAGAAAGACATTGAGGTGCTGGAGCATGTCCAGAGAAGGGCAATGAAGCTGGTGAAGGGTCTAGAAAACAAGTCTTATGAGGAGTGGCTTAGGGAACTGGAATTGTTTAGCTTGGAGAAAAGGAGGCTCAGGGGAGACCTTATCGCTCTCTACAACTATCTGAAAGGGGGTTGTAGCGAGGTGGCTGTTGGTCTCTTCTCCCAAGTAACAAGTGATAGGACAAGAGGAAATGGCCTCAAGTTGTGCCAGGGGAGGTTTAGATTGGATATTAGGAAAAATTTCTTCACCGAAAGGGTAATCAAACATTGGAACAGGCTGCTCAGGGAAGTGGTGGAGTCACCACCCCTGGAGGTATTTAAAAGATGTATAGATGTGGTGCTCAGTGACAAGGTTTAGTGGTGGACTTGGGAATGTTAGGTTAACGGTTGGACTTGATGATCTTATGGGTCTTTTCCAACCTAAATGATTCTAAGATTCTATGAAAGGGCCACTGAGATGATTAAGGGACCGCAGCATATCTCCCATGCAGAAAGTGAGAGAGAGTTGGGACTGTTTAGCCTAGAGAAGAGAAGGCTCAGGGGGATCTCACTAGTGTGTATAAATAGGTTTTTTGAGGGGGAGAGTAAAGAAGATGGAGCCAGGCTCTTTTCACTGGTGCCCAGTGACAGGGAAAGAGGCAATAGGCACTACCTGAAATACAGAAAAAAAACCTTTTTAGTGTGAAGGTGCTCAAACACTGGACCAGCTTACCCAGAGATTATATGGAGTGTCTGTTCTTGGAGATGATCAAGACCAGATTGGGCATAGTTGTCAGCAACCTATTGTAGTCGTTCCGGCTTTGAGCATGGGGGTTGGACTAGAGACCTCCAGAGGTCCCTACCAAGCTCAGCACTACTAGGAAGAAAATTAAATCTATCCCAGCCAAAACCAAGACAACCCAACACAGGGGCACTGAAAATTCTTTAGAGACAACATGCTCTAATATTGATCTGCCCGTGTCAGAAGAGAGAGTTGGCCAGTGAAACCTTCCATTTAGCAACATCAGGCCATACCACAGCACTGCACCTGCAATTTAACAGCTCCCTCCTTCTTCATTCCACCACTTGATATGTGGAAGCCATTTCAACAGTCATATCGTATTTGTTTGTATATTCCTTATTCTACGGCAAACAGAAGTTTGTGTTGGAACACTTAGGCTGACTGGCTGGCTGGCTCCCCCAGACCAGTGGGTCTCCCAGTTGCCCAGCCAGTATGTCCAGTCTGACTCGCTACCAGATGGTATGTGTTCACACACTGAATTGATGAATTTTTTACACCATCAAGCCACTGCCATCTTGTGCAGATCTGCACTAATTTGCTTTATTATCACACATCCTACTTCAAGTGTCTTATCTCTCTTGTCCAGCAATGTACTTAAACACGCATAATCTTAAACCCAGGATTAATCAAGTTCCCTAAATAGGACTATTCATATTTTAAAACATACACATATGCTTGAATCAGGGTCCAAATGTTTCAGCTATTCCTCCTTGGATTGTTTTTGGATTGGATCAAATCATGTTCTCATGAGCCTCATGAGTAATCATATAATCATGAATCATGCATTCAACAAAACAGGACAAATCATCAGCTTTATTTGTTATGCAGATAGATCATCTGACTAGCTCTAGATGTTTCTGAATGAATAATTGATTCTTTCCCACTAGCCAGTGTTGTTACCTAGTCTGGCTTTTTTGTCTCTGTAGTCCTCTTTTAACTGGACTATAAAGGCCATTCTGCCTAATCAGGTCTTATGGATAAAACTGTATCTTTTAAAATAATGAGAGAATTGATGTTCCTTGCATTTAAACCACTGGAAGAAAATTATGGAAAACAGCAATGACACATGAGGTTTGGCAGATGGGGACATTATAGAAGGATGCCTCCTTTTCTGAGACTTCACAGAATTTCTCTCTCACTTTTTACAGTGATTCAAAGCTCTTCTTCTGTGGGAGAAACTGTTGCATATAGTATTCTGATTTTAAAATGCCACAGATGTCAGCAAAGAAATCAATACTGCTTTGTGCAGATTTTTCTCTGGCTCTGCATTTGCACCAACCCTCTGCCTACTCTTCAAAGAGCTGGTGACTCCCAGACTCAGTTTGACTTGTGATCTTCTGAGTCCAGCAATAGTACCTTTTACTTCTATAAACATTTTTTCCTCAGATCTGTTCTCCTCAGGTTTCTTATCAGAGTTTTCAGGTCACTGCTTTACATTTTGAGCTTGAAGGGCATCCTTTGGCCCAGGTGTTGTTTTCCACATCCTCAGATGTATCATACTCAACAGATACGGGTTTCTCTGTAAACTGCATTATTTCTTGTAATCATTTTAAAGCTTGCTTAAAATTATCGTCTTTTATTTATGGATGTATCTTTATGCCAGACTTTACCCATCCTCAAAAGCCGTGGCAACAATTCCACACAAAAGAATAACCAAAAGAGGCCATGCTGTATGCAGGGCAGCCGTTTTTTCTGTTCAGTGCTATGTGAACAGCTAAACTAGTATGAAACACTGACTACCAAGAGAGCACTGCAGAAGAGGTCACTGCTGCTTTTTTTCCTTGGTCCTTCTTTTTTTCCTTGATGTCCCATTTACCTTTGACCAGCAGCGTCTGACAGTTTAGATTTATCAGAGGCACTCAGAGTAGAACAGCTCTGTGTCACTGTGTCTTCCTGCTATCAAAGGAGCTGGGTGTAGAAGAAAACACAGTTTCCAGGGCATTGTGACCATATTCAAGGCTGGCAGAGTGCCAGCCGAGAGCAAAACTAACAGGTCTTTTATTACAAATGCTGCATAACAGTGAAAAGCTACCCTTCTCTATGAAATAGCAACTCTGCTGATATACTGTGCCACTGCTGCATAAATCATTTAAAATCATAAAAAGTAAATATGAAATTGTCCCAACAATCCTTTCTTTCTGTATGTCTGTGTTAATTATTGATTGTTGGTTGCCCTCATTTATGAAAGAAATAAAATAAATCATTTGACCCACTTGCAGGTATTCCACCTTCAGCCTCAGAGAAAACCACCAGACTCCCTACAATAATACATGTGCTGTCAGCTCCTCCTACCCCATCCGTGACAGAGGTTGCTCTTGTGGTAAATGTCTCTTCAGCGTGACTGGCTGCACTTTGCTAATTTACAGTGAATCAGTTTGTTACACTTTCAATTGTATAAGCTCTGAGGCACTGTCAGACTGCAGCAGTCAGTAGGTACACAGTTTTGCAGCCAGGGTGGCTCGTAGCATGTAGGGGGAGCACTTAGGCTTAAGATGCTAATTTTTGCGAAATGTTAGCAGCTGACTCAGAGGCTAACAGCACCTACACAGTTTCATTTTTCACAGCTTTACAATTCCCTCTCTGGCACACACATACTTTTTTAAAGAGCAAAATTATTTTTTCAGCAAGTGTATTGCTCACAATAATATGCTTATGCTTCACTACCACTTCTTAAGAGAGTTATTTTTTATTAAACTGTTAATCAAAATATTAATACATGGAAAATTTATGCGATTCAGCTGCTCAGAAGGATGCTGTGATGGATTGTGAAATAATAAATGTGTGGGTGAAAAAAGCGATGAATGACAAATACTGTATTTAACTTTGGTGTATCAACTGTATTGAGGATTGCAAATAATTCATGGATTATCAAGCATCTCATATACCTGGAGTGTTATTTTTCATGCCATAGTGCATTTAGATTCCAACTGCACTGTGTCAGTCAGCCTAATGCAGATATAGCAAGGAGGAGGACATCCCTGAGAATGTGTGCCTTTGTCCATTTTGCCACTGCAAGGGAGGACTGGGGTCTAGGCAAGCTGTGATCAGTGCCTACCAGGCAGAGGAGCACCTTGTCAGCCAGAGAACTGCAGAACTGTTGAATGATTTGGGTTGGAACAGACCTCCAATGGTTATCTGGTCTAGCCTGAAGCTCAAATCAGGGCCAGAACAGGCCAAGTTACTCAGGGACTTGTCCAGATGAGTTTTCAATCTCTCCAAGGAGAGATTTCACAGCCTCCCCTATTTGACTACCCTCATGGGGAAAACCTTCTCCTAATATCTAACTGGAATTTCCTGTGTTACAACTTGTGACTATTGCCTTTCATCCTAACACTGTGCACCTCCAAGAAGAGCCTGGCTTTGTCTTCTCTATAGCCTCTCGGTGGGTAATTGGAGGCAGCAATGAGATCACATTAACCTTTTCTCTTAAGATCCCCTTAGCCTCCTCCTTTAAGAACAAAACCAGTTTTCCCAACCTTTCCCTTGTATGTGCTCCAGCCCATGACTGTCTTGGTGGCCCTGCACCAGACTCACTCCAGTGTGCCCATGCCTTTCTTGTACTGGGGATTCCAAACTGGACACAGCACTTGAGGGTTCCTGCGCTGAATAGAAATATTGAGGTTTGGAAGCAACATTGATTTTAGCTCAAGATATGCAGTCAGTGATCCATATTATCAAGCCTGCAGAAAGTAAAAATGGTAAATAGCAATTTTCACTGTACTTTGTTAATTTTCATATTGCACACTAAAGCTAGTTATCTGACTGCTGATAATTCTGTAGGCAAAGATGGCCACCACTGGATATTTTTTTTCACCTATGGTATCCAAAATGGTCCTAAAGAATCTTAAAGATGAAGATAGTGTGTATTGACACTTACAGTCTCTTCATCTAGCTCATCACATCTCAAGTCAGACCATATTTACATGAGTGGACACACTATGGGAACCACAACCAGATTAGAACAAATAATAAGGTTTTGGTATCTCAGATTACCTAACTGGAGGTAAGAAAGGAAACTTTTTAAAATATGTCCATGTTTAGAGCTGGAAGAGACTGATGTATGACTCTGAAAACTTAAATTCTGGCATTACATGGCCAAACTCATGATTTTACTCATGCAATAGCAATTAAAAATCCACTTTGATAATACAATGCTTGAAAAAGATTTGTGCTGGAAAAGGGCCAATAGTAGAAACTGCATTTCAACTGGGTCAAGTGCAAGTGACTTTGGAGATCACTAGAAAGTATTTCTGTATGCAGTTAGCTGTTTCTGCTGGAAGGTGTTCAAAGACTGCCTTGTGGGACATTATCTCAACAGGAAGGAAGTAACTGTAGTACCATTCAAAAAGGACTAAGGCCCAGGAAACTCTGGTTAGTGACTGTTAGCAGCATAAAGTTTGTTTGGTGGCAAGAGTCCTTTGTGGTCATTTACAAAAAAAGGATTTTCTAGTAGCCTTCCTCATCTCTTCATAACAAAACCATAGCAACCCCCACGCAAAGTATGTGAATGAACGTGCTGCTGAATGCCTGTTTTGTAGGGGAATGGCTGGCAGTTTTGGAGCTGTGGCCCTGGCAACAATGATGCCTGGGTGTTTTTCTGTAAGTACTTGAGTTGTCTCATACACTCTTGGAGTGAAGGAGCAGAAAGGACTGTTCTAATCATTTACCCTGACTGCCAGCGTATCCCAGACCATAGAACTTCCCTCAAGCCTTGCCTGGTTTACGCCTTTAAATTGTGTTTGAGCTAGAAAGCTGCTGCTTTTCAGCATTTATGACACTGCTGTGAAAATGCGCTTATGAGAAACAGAGTCATCTTGACAATTCTGTATCAGTTAGAAAAATCTGTGACCAAGTTACTAACACACTTCACTGCCTTTTGTTAAAAAAACAACCAAACACCAAATAAACAAAACAAAAATAAAGCTAAGAAAAAGTCTGTAGGAAATAATGGGACAGACAAATACATCACCTATTAGAAATACATCCACACCTACAGAATACTACAAAAGGTACAGCTGTAAGATATTAACACTTGCCATTGTTATAGATAAAAAAACTGAACACAAAGTTGTGAACCAGAATCCTTAAACAACAAACAACAGAGCTAATAGTTCATTAGGATCTAAAAAGGAGTATAAGATTAAGAACACAAAGATTTTCTACATTTTTCCATTTACCTGGATCAGAAATTAAATTGCTGTATGGACTTGGCTGAAATAGGTGAAAAATCTTTAAATTATTTGTAAAACAAGTAGCTGTTGGTTTGTAAGATATGCCTGTGTGGCTCTACTCCTGCACCTGAAGGTGATTGACTATGATAAATGATTGACATGATAATTTCTTACTGCCTGGACAGGTTATTTTTTCTTAAGACATAAGGGACTTGTTTTATAAATAATGGCACTCGCAATATATAGGTACTATTTTTTACAAGAACAAACAAACAAAAAACCAAATAAATAAATGCCCTGGGTGTCTCTAGTCTTCATGCAGAAGATTTGGAAATAAGTATTGCTGAATTCCAAAGGAGGACAGGACTACAATGCAAGACTGAAAGTAGTTAATTTTCATCCTCAGCTTCTTCTAAAGGTTGAACTAGAGAATCTTTTGAACTAGCATGATGTGACTTTCAGAGGTTAGATGCTTACAGTGATTACCATCTTAGTGTATCTGGGCTGGTTTTCTTTGAAATAATCTTTTGTATGGTTCAGATGGCAATTTTTGAAATCTCTTTATGCCTGGTCACTTCATCAAAGTCAACTCCCTTAGGGAACAGAAGTTGTAGTGTGGATTCTACATACCTTTTAAGGATTTATCTTTAAGTAAATATAAAACAAGATGGCCTGTTCTACACTGGAAGCAGTAATTCCCCAAAGATTTTATTTCTCCTTCATGTATCTCAACACATGATGACTATGCACAGGGTCTATATAGGTGTCTATGTACCTGTCACTTGAAATGTGAAATGGAGTACAGTGTATAGCATTTGTCCAGAATAGAATTCGGTGTGATTTTTTTTCCTCTTTGCTCCTGGGGACACATCTAGGCAGTTGTCCCCTTTATCACATGACTATGGTTATGATTCTCTTCTCACTTTTGACATTATGAGGATGCCCTGTTTCACTTGGATTAGGACAAACACAAAGGCTGTAAATCAGTCTGGCTTGCTCATCACCTCAGTCTGACTCCACAGTCTCCTTTGGCTGTGTTTCATTTGTGATGACGTGCTGATTTTCTCATTCTGCTCTCTATACAATTGGATCCATGTAAAGATACTATAAATTTCAATAAAACCAAACCAAAAAAAATCTATCAAACTTAAACTAATGTTGGTTTCTGTGAGATGCTACACTTAAAGTTCAAAGGTCTGGTAAGTACAGAAGGCTTTCCTGCCTTTAATGCCTATGGCTTTGATGTTCATCAGCCACTGAGAGCCATTTATTGCCTTGTAAACTTGGAGGCAATTACCTTTCTGCTATTATATCAGTTGTCACATAAAATGGTTCTCCTTTGTTCTTTCTTTCTCTGTGTCTCTTCTCAGAGTTATAATTATTTGTCAGAAGTATCTCTCACTCTTGGGATTTCCAGTGTTCCTGTGTGGAATATCTCCTTTTAGCAAAGAAATTAGAAAAAAAAAATCAGAATTTGAAACAGAAAACAAAATCAAAATTACTGGACAGAAAGAAACAGTAGCTAGTTAAGATTTTTATTAATGGAACAACGACAATAATGTTCACTTTAAAAGTCATTTAGTTAACCTACTAGAATTAAACACAATGACATCCATTCTCAGCACTTGATCAGTCAAACACTAATGTAGCAGGTAGGTTATTTTGACTAAAGTTAAATAGTATCAAAAAGGGAAAGTAGAATAAATATGCAGATTATGTGTTGAAATCAAGTAGGCCAGATCCTCTGCTGGCATCTAGTGATGTAGCATCTCAAAAAACAACCAGCATGTTTTACCCCTGCTGAGGATCTCTTGACAGGTCTGTTTGGGTTACAAGAACATCAATGAAGGGAGAATTCAGTCCACTAGAGAGAACTATGCTTCCTAAATGTATAGTCAGTGAGCATTTTTTCAAATTACTCCTTTGGAGTGCACTCAAGGGTTTACAAAAGAACAAAGTAGTGACAAATGTGTTCTCTTGTCACTTGCTTGGAAAATTGAGTTCTGTTCAGTGTTCTGAAGACAGAACAGAAAGAACACAGTGTGAACAAGAACATCAAGACCTGAAAATCTGACTTTGATCTCTCTCTTAAGAACTAACCAGGAGCACTGTGACATTCTGTAAGGAGGCTAGATATTTTAAAATCTGTAGTTGTGTATGATGATGGCTCTTACAAACAATAGAGAAGTGATCTCATTTGAAGCTCACAGCACTTCTTTTCCTCTGATACTATACAGTATGCATCCTCTTTTCTTTGCCAAAATGCTGCTGGGCCTCATAAACTAGGGCCACTGACAAGATCCTTTTACTTCTCTTTTTTTCAAACCCTGTAACTACGTGAATTAAGCTCTGTAATATCTCTAGTAACCTACAAGCTATGTGTCAGGCCCTCTTCTAACCCCAAATTTTATTTCTATTATCTAATCCTTTCATGCTGAGCCTGTCCTGTTCAATGGTGGACACCCTCTGCAATCTGCAGGATGGACGATGAAAAAGGTTGGAAAAAACAGTGGAGGCTCTCATATGTGGGAGCCAGTAGGTAATATATATTGTGACACTGTCAAGAATGGAGCACGGTAGGGAAAATGGGTGACATGAATAGTTCTGTCTGTAAAGAGAAACAAAGCTAGAAGACTTTAAATTATACCAGCTGGATGATACACCACAGTATATTTCTAAATGCTTGAGCCCAGAAAAGGAAGGAAAATGTGACTTGGAGTTGTTATTTTTAAGAACCCTTAATTTATGGTATATCTTAAAGTCTTGGAAAATATTTTGAAAAGTTTTTTCCTTCAATCATTTTTCCCCATATCTATTTTAAATGTCCTTTTAATCTCTGAATTGTTCTCTATCTAAAAAGAAATTTCTGGTGCTGATTATTTGCATACTGAGTTTCTGCCTATATGTATGGTAAGTTAAGTTTTTTTAAAGAATTTGCACTTAAAGCAAAGATAAAAGTGAGCTATACTGATGAAGAAATTACATCAAACAAAGCAAGCTAGCCTTATCTTAGGAAACAATCTGTCATTATGGGCAGATTTAATTTGAATTATTGAAGTAGAATTGTTAGATATTAAAAGGACTTAAAGTGAGAGAGTCATATTCATTATCCTTTAACTGGAGTCTCCAGATGTTACTATATTTTCACAGGACATAAAGGTCTAGTTCCAATCTTTTATTGCTAACTTGGATTTATGCACCCTGCAAGAAATTACATTTCAGATTAGCTTGAACTTTATTATGCCTTTTATCATATTTTTTCCAAATGTGTAACACAAAGTGAAGCATTAGGGCTGTTTAGTCAAAGGATATTAGATAGCCTTCCTGGAAAATTCCTGCATAACTAAATTCCATTAAACATTTTGCTTTATGTGGGCTTTGAATTGTCTTATAGAACTTCACTATAGAGTGTAGAATTCCATGAATAATTATATAAAACTTTACCAAAAGTATTATTGTCTGCTATGTTCTTTGAGTCTTGGCCCTCACTATCTATCTGGCAAGGCACCATGGAGGTCTGAAAGACTCAGTTCTGACTGCAGGAGAATTCACTCTGCTTATATAGACAACTTGATATGAACCAAGTAGATGGGTAGTCTATGCCATCTTCCAAAATCCTCTGCAAATAGACTGACAAAATTATCCTGCCATCCAGGGAGTGAGACAATCAAGATGAATACATCTGGAGCAATGCCACACTAAGCAGATACTCTAAGAATACTATCAGTAGGCTAGTCATAATCTGAATAGGCATCAGGTTTTGTAAATTAAAGAAGGAGCTACCCTGGCCTCCAGGCAACCAAAACTGTATCTTCAAGCCACAGTATACAGTCAAACTTGCAGTGACTTTCTCAGTTCCTCATTGTGCCTCTTAGCGGTGAGGCCCATGATAATGTCTTACACACTTTTAGTATAATTGCAGCAGAACCTTCACAAATTGCCTCTTTAGGTGCTTTCTGTGGTACATATAAATAATTCAATATTAATTAATTTTAAGTCTGATCTATATATCTTTTAAAAATATCTGTGTTATCAATTGCATACATTGCTCAAAGAGGAGTTAAAATAACTGAAAAGCAAATGTTAGAGTTTATATCAAAATTCTGTTGACAGCTAATATCGAAAAAGCCACAAAACAATCACAATTCCTTGCCCCCCAAACAACTTCTCCCGGTACTTTGGCTATCCAAGAAGCCCTAATAGATTGAATTTATTTTTTTTAGAGAACACATATCTCAACTTTAAATTATTTATGCTATTGTCATTGTGAAATTGGGTTATTAGACTGCATTGTTCATAATCCACTTCTTAAAAACATTTTGGACACTGAAAAAGTACTGAATGTGCCTGCCAAATTAATGAGCAGAGATTCCTAAAAGAGCATATTATTTCTGTGTTCCATGTTCTGTGTTTGGAGCCAAAAGGTTTTCAGAAGTTGAAGGTTTGCTTTGTCTTACAAAGCATTAAATCTTTTGGATTCTGTTTATACCAGGAAAACATCTATCCCACTCATCCCCTGCCATGATACAGCAATAGTTTCTATCACATGTGGGGCTTATGGTGACAGCATTTGGGAGAAGAAGACATACTTACTGAAGTTTTTTGAAAGCGTCATTTATGTGAGTAGGATATGTAACATGTATTGCGAAATTACGAGGCAGCCTGTGCAGCGATGCAGGGCATTAGTAGGGAAGAAGCAGACGAATGTTACAAGGCACGTGAGGACAGGGTAGAATGATCCTGACAAGCTTGGTTCCACTCTTCAACTTCTTTGCCGAAACGCACCTGTAGTGCACTTTGTAGTGCGATTAATTTCAGAGCCATTTACTCCCACTTCAGATTCAGGGTGATTAAGAAGGGGAAAAGTGTTTCTTTCTAACTCACATTTCCACCCTTAGCTGTATATGTAATAAGACATGCATATGGTTCCCTTTACCTGGTAACAACTGAATTTTGAGGTTGGAGGTTTCATGTCAATCACTAAAGAAAGTGGGTGCTGAATGCTTCAACATAGGTTGTCCACATATATCCTCATCACCTGAAAACTTGAGTTTGAAGACCTCTTAACCCCTCAGCCCTCACAAGCAGTCCAGTGTAGACACACACAAGGTGTTATGCTCGGCTCTCCATGCACTTTAGAATTCTTTTGCAAAGTTTACAACAGAAGAAATGGCCCCTGAGAAAGAAGAAATGCAGTCATCAGCATGTATGCAGGCAAAATGCCTTAAAGCCTTCCAGTTAACATAAGCAACCTTTCCTCACTTAAATACTTGTCTATATGTGGCAACGGGTAAACACTACCACCTTCACCTACCCTGGTTAACCACAGAAAGATTTCAAAATCATTAGGTGAATGCAGACAGAGGGATTGCTCTGCTAGGTATAACACTGCTGAGAAAACTCACTACTGAGCTAGGTGGAGCTCCCACTGGCAGTTCTATATAAACTGGAGAAACAAGCATTTCTGAGATGTTACTGAGGTGCCTCACAAACCTGTGGAGCATGTGGGGATCGTATCTGGCAATTTTATTACTCCATCTAAAAACATGTCTAAAAGCAATTGCCCTTATTTATGCAGTTTACAGGAATGGGCTATGCTAGTCAAAGACTGAGTGATCTCTGAAATCAGTCCTTCTTCGTCAGGAAATTGTGTTCTCACCCTGGTCCTTAGAAGTGCTAGATAATAAGAACTAGTGTAAAGTCCACACATAGGTACATATCTCCATGAGAAACAGAAAGTCCAGGGTACAGTTCAGACAAGACCATTGAAATAGAAGAAAGTCCAAAATCCTCAAAAGAACTGCCTAAGGAAATCCAAAGGCTTTTTTTTTTTTTTTTTTTTTTTTAAGTAGGAAGGGAATCCATTCTTTTCCCTTATTTGTCCATATCACCAGTGAATAAGAGCTGACAGATGACACTAAAGTGGGCCTGAATGGGCAACTCAGGCTTCTCCAAATCACTTCTGAGATGCAAATCATTTTTAAAAGAGACTTCTAGAAACAAGTAGACTGGCAGCCTTGAAAGTCACTCTGCTAGAAACTAGAATGGCAAGCACAAGAATCATGGCTTGAAGATACCTGAGGACTCCAGATGGCAGATTAAGTCAGTCTTAGGTTACGAAGTCTCGTGAAGCCTTAGAACTAGAGAAAAAGTAGCGGTGGTCCCACTCTCCCTTTGCATACAGCGGAGTATTGCTGTATCCTGTACTTCAGTACATATCCATCAGATAGATGAATGTTTCCTCAACAAGTGGGAGTGGGTGCTGACCCTTGTCTGTCATGACAGAGCCAACACTAGAAAAATAAGGAAGACAAAGAGAAGAGAAATAAGTATTAAACAAGAGGAAAACTGAAACGAAACAAAGGCTGAGAGTTTACTGGAAAAAAAATGAAAACAAGAAAAACTGAAGAGAAATTCAGACTATAAAACCTCTAATGAAAGAGGTACAGCAAAATGCTGTGACTCAACAGGACAGCTGCATCAAGGTAATGGTGAGAGACAAGGCCCCTGCTATTTTGTGATAGGTGCATAATGGTCAGGACTGGAGTGAGCATTTATATGTAGAACTATGAATTCTTGGTGCCTAATGGAATCCACAGGTGGTCTATGAATACAGAAAACCACACAAACTACATTTTTTGCTTTCTTACTATTCCTTATGTCATAAACTGAATAGTTACTATGAAATTAAATTAATTAGGGGAAATAAAGCTCTGTAATGTTATTACCACACTGGTACAATGCAAAATTATTTATACTAAATCACAGCATTCTATGTGTTTTGCAAGCAAATGTTGAGTTTGAGACAGACAGGATACTTGGTATTTTTCTTGTTAGAACTTTACTGTGGAATCAGAAAAAAAACTTTCTCTGAAATTATGTATAACATACTGAGACAATGAATTGTTACTGGTTTATGTCATCTGATCATTTGACCTAATTTTTAGAAGAGAGACAGCGACTACAAGAAAAATGGACAGAATAAAATTAAACCCCTTTCTTTTTCTCAATAATTATTCAAATTCCTTGAACAAATACATTCAAAGCTAATAAAAGAATCAGACTGGCACAGCAAGGGAGTGTCCAGATCATGACTTCTTACTATAACTTAGAATACTATTTATCAGCTTCTTAGTGAATGACCCTTCCAAATTTAAGAAACATTTTGTCAAATGAAATGTCAAAAGAAAACTGACTCAGGAATGAGTTTCTTCCTGGTTTAAGAAAATACGAATGCCTCATTTTTTTCCTCATTCTTTTTCTCATTCCAAACTGGTTTAGGCAGTTGCAAGGTCTTATAAGACAAAGTACAACACCTAGAATTAATTAGAAATATTACCTTCTCAGGAAATCTAGCACTTCAGTTCTGACACATTGGAAGCCTCTGTTTTCAATGGCTTTACAACAATTTGCATTGTCTAAAGATCTAGACTCCAGAAACAGTCAAGACTTAGGCAGCAATGTAGGAATACTAGCCCAACTTAATAGTGACACTAAATCCATATGCTGGGCCTATGTAAATTAGTAAGCCTTCTCTACTTTTCAAAGATAAACACATTTCTATTACCTGCATTAGTGATAGCATTAAAATTTTAACTTACGGTAGCATCCAGGGATGAGGCCTTTTTATGCTGAAAACTACAAGTGACATAAGTAAGAGAACAGGTGGGCTTATATTAGGGAAAAAGAAAAGCTAGATCCCAATTCAGCTTTTAATCAAAAGTTGTTTGTAGACAATCTCAAAAAATCTGTTGCTTTTGCAACATAAACTAAGAACACTGATTAATGCATTTTATGTTATTATTATTTTGCTGCTTATATTGCTTTGATAGATGTACTATGAATAATTGAAGTAGCATAGATATTCAGCCCTTCTCCAGCCTGACTTTAGTTTGGACTCTCATACTGTATTAACAGTTCTGATTTGTACTATCCTGTGTTCCGTTTCCCTCCTGTAAACAGTTCAGTTCAAGCAGAATTAAGACCTCTTGCTCTGTCTCCTTCCATGGGAGAAGGGGATGCCAGCTTCCACTGTTGTCACTCTCCGTGTTTCTAAAAAGACCTCTAGCCAGATTCCTACCAGCTTTGAGCACAGACACAGCGGCAGGGGCCTTGCGTGTTACTAAAATGATGAGGGAGGGGAAAAAGCATTGGGTATGTTTCCTTTGCTTCTAACTTCTCACTGTCTCTAACGTAGCTGCTGCTTTTCTTTATCATTCTATGTCTTTTTGAATGCAGACAAGGATAATCATGACCATGTTCACTTGACAAAAACAGTATATGGTTCACTTAGAAATATGGTTCACTTAGAATATCCTTTCCTATTACATGGAAACCTGAAATATTTGACTTAGGGACTCATCCTTGGGAATAATTTAGAAACCCTTAGAAGAGATGGGAAAAAACAAGCATGCTAGAAAATGGGACAAAAAAAGTGTTCTTGAATTTGAAGTGTTTCCTACTGCATGGATTGGGAGTGATGTTAAGTTTCACTGAGCCTCGTGATACCTACTTTCTGTAACAAGAGCTCATGCCAGGCTGGTTTGAGTGTTAAGTGTTGAGAACCTTTAACTCCCACTGACGCCAATTTGATCTTAGAATTTTTGGAGCTTTGCAGAATCAATAAGAAAAGTCAATGGCCCAAATACTTAGAGCTTCTTAGCAAGTTTATGTGTCTAAATTAAGGAAAATTCCATTATGAAGCATTTATTTATCATTATGAAACATTATAAGTTAAGAGTATACGTGCTAAACAGGCACTGCATTCTACAAAAACTCAGTAAAGAACATTCTCTGCTCTGAAAGGTTTAGTTTCAGTAGCTGAAAAAGAGCTAAAAGGAGCATTTTCTTTTAATTGAATCCACTATAGTGGGTACTCATAAGTAAAACATTTGTAAAACATTTTTTAAAAAACAAGACCTGTATCTCCAACTGTGTGTTCCAAACACTACAGTGTGTATGGCAAAGAGGTACTGTTCATGATTTTCAAACAATTTTATGTATATTGTCCAGCGCTTTTCTCTTATTGGCACTATTGGAAAGAAATGCAGATTATTTATTACTTAAACTGCAACAGTTTATGATGGAATTTTTTTACCATTATCTGAATCCATGACTTTTAACGAAGTAAGAAAAGTCTTCAAAACTCTTGCCTTCAAAATTATCAATACATTTCTTGGCATACTAATAATGGGAATTATTGACTAACAGTAAACTACTTTTCAATCATGAACAGTTGTTTAAAAAGCTGGAAAATCATGCACAAGTAATCCATAAATCTCTTACTCCCAGAATTTTCAGCACTGCTTTCCTGTGCCTATTATATACATGTGTGCATAGTCACGATTAGTTTTTGGCTGCCTTGCCTGTGTTTCTAGTATGTAAAACATTAAGTTTGAGTCAGTTGGCATTTCTTATTTCAGTTTCTCTAGAAGTAACTTATTTTCCCCCAGCAGTTCCCAAGAACTTCATGGTTGTTCTTAGCAACTGACTAAAATGGATGAGAATTTGTGAAAGAGTGCCAAGGGATGTTAGACACTAATTGTCATTTTTGAGAAATAGTTCAGCAGAAAGTTTAGATGATGCACAAAATATGGAAAAAGTGTGAATTATCCACTTAATCCTAATCTTAGAACACTGATGATATTCAGATGTAATAGCAAACAAACCTTGGAGGTAAGCTTCACAGTAATGTCTTCTGCAAGCCATTCTATTTCTAGTATATTGTTAGTAGTACACTGGTAATGAAATCTAAAGGCAAAGTTGCTGAAAATCTTGGCCAGCAAGTGACAGACTTTTTTGGAAAGACAGTTAAAATTGTAATTATCATGTAGCATGGTCTGCTTTTCTATTAAAAAATGCTCTTAGTAATCCTAGAGTCACTTCCATCTGTGGTGTGTTTCACTACCATTGCACACTGATGTGCATTGTAACACTGCAAGAAATGCAAAACTTCTCTGAGGCCATAAGGCAGTAAAAGTATTGTCTGTGAAGTTTTTTGACTGCTATTAATGGTGAAGCTGTAGCTCACAGCACTGATGATATACACTTCAAATAGAAAATTGCTTTTTGAAAAAAGTTTTCCATTCTGAAAATTTTTAGCACACTCATAGCACCATTTTCTAGTGATTCCAGAAAACAGTCTGTGCTATAATATGTCCCATACCATGTCCTCAAATTTTCAAGACATCTATTATAGATATCAGGATATGCAACAGAAATTTTCAAGCCATGATCAGCATAATGAGTAGTAAAAATAAATCATGTTCCCACTACTACTGGCACTTGTACAGTCTGTAGCAGCAGAATTGGTAATGAGACTTAAATTGCAAACATGATCTACATGTAAAGATACCATTATAGCTGACCTTATGAATGTATTTTCATTTATCCTGATTGAGACTTAGATTTGTAGATCTTAATCAAGCTATATGTCTGTTTCAGTGATCTGTGGACTCAAAAATGGGTGCATCACATCTAAAACTCAAAACAGATTGAGGTATTGTACTTGCAATTCTAAACACCATAGTTATAATGCAGTTGTATTCCAGTGGTATGGCTTAAACAGACATATTTATTACATAAATGTTGCGTACAAGTCACCAGAAGTAGAGATATCACAACTGATGATCACTGTGTGTACATATTCTTGGACTAAAATTACCTGAGATACCAAGACAAATGTTGAATTATAATGCTGTTTGTTATTGTAATGCTTAAAGTTATTAACATTACTTTTTCTGTGTATTGTGTATTGAAGGGAACAAAGGATTTTCAAAGTTGTTTCACACATTTTTTTCAGACACACATTAGTTACAATTCATATTCAACCTTAATTAAGTTCCAGATAACCTAATACAGTCAGTGTGGATACCCTGAATTTTCAGTGATCAAAAGATCTTTGATCAAGGTCGGATGTTCAATTGCAATTCATAACCCTGAGCATCAGTTAGTTCTTTGCAGATTCATATTCCTCATAGGCATGAGAAAATACATTGAAAAATTGAACTTAACTCTCACTGTCACCTAAGTCTATAGACTTACTATGGAATAGTTTGAAGGTGTTTTTTGAGAGCAATATTTTTAATTGAAAAAAAAAAATCACAAGTTCCTGAAATGTTGTGATTACATTTTACCAAATTTCTGAGTTCTGGAATGTCAAAGACGAGCTATTCTAAAGTTTTTAAAGAATTTATAGTACAAATATATTCTAAAATGCCAGTGGACAAAGGTCTACTGACTTCATGGAGCTGTGTGATTCAAGAGCCTAAGGGCCAGATTCTGCTATACTTGCTCACCATGAGCAGGATTTCAGCCTGTAAGCCTATTCTTTTAATTAGCGTCTCTAACAATTAGAATTGATTTTCTTATTGGTACAATAAGGAGTCAGATTTTTACATTCAATCTTCACTTATGAAAAGTTGTGGAAAGAACATTTCCTTTCATAGAGTCATTTTGAATCAGTAATTATCATGTGTTTTCCATTATAAAAAAAACAAGCCCACAAATAAACAAACAAACAAACCCCACGAAAAACAGATTAAGGAAGCTGAAACCTGAGTTAAGGTTTTGCAAAAGGATTAAACAGTAAATATGGTTCCTAATTTTCATTTCCATAGAAACAAAGAAATAGCACTCCAATTGCTTAGAAATAGATCTTCTAATTTACACATTTCAAGTGTTGAACCATCCCTTTGACATTTTAATACTGATGTACATTTTGCAAAAAGAAACAATAAAAATCCTGCTTTTGTCCACCAGTTCTTAAGCAGGCAGAGGATGATGAATATGCTAAATATTTTGTCTGTTCCATCTTACATAGAAGGAAAGTCAAAATAGACAACATTAGCTGATGTGAGCTCTGTGTTTGTCACAGAAGAAAGTAGAATAATAGCAAAAATTCCATCTACACCTAATGAAAACTCTGTCCTACGTTGCTCATTCAGCCATTGCTTTCTCATATGTAATGACATGGGGGAAATTTTTCCTTGGTAAGAACAAGAGGTCTGGACTCAAATGTAGTATTTAGGCTGGGAAGTTTAAATACAATCTGACCCTATGTACTTCACAAGAACAAAATGAATCAGACAAAAGAATGTTATGTGTATTCAGGTTCAAACACCCAATCAATCATCTCAAATGACATAAATTGATTATAGACAATCTAAAGGCACAAGTCTCCCTGAACTAATGAATTTGATTGTCCCACTTATTTAAAGCCTAGCTAAGTGCCTAGTATTAAGTCTGAAGGTGTCTGCCACTTTAAGTAGCAAACGGAAATCATAGATACTCTGCCCTGAGATACCTTTCCACGTTTACTATTCCTGACAGCAATTGCCTTTGTCAGGATTTGGTTTGAAGACTAGGAGATTCTCCTTTAACTGTAAAATATCAAAGCAGAGAGCACTGAATTTAATGGGCCTGTGAATGGTGAATAGTGAAAAATATCCAGTTTTGAGTTAATAAATTCAGACACACAAAAATTGAAAAACCAATTAGACTAGACAACACACACTTAGGAAAATCTAGCATTCACAACATACACCATAACTTGGAAGCAAGAATTAAAAGAGCAAAAGTATTGTTAATAGACTCTTCATACTAAAAGCTGGGTGTTGTTTTGTATGTCCTGCGACTTGTGGGGGTACTACATAAATGTGACTGTTTTACAGACTAGCAGATGGCCAGTCCCCAGCTCTGGACAACAAAAGGTGAGGAAGCAAAGGTCTATGCTACTTCTGAAATTCGAAAGTATCACAGACTTCTCTGAGAACTGTGCCTGTGGGACACAGGCCGATGGTCACAGAACATAGCCTGAATGTTATCTGCCCAGATAGTTAGAAACACTTATCTAGAAACAATAAAACAATAAGATAGCCACACTCCCCCCATTCCCTTCTGTACCCCATACAATGTACATTTGTTGTGCATTTTCTTCCATTCCCTTGGCAGAAGAACAAACTACAGCTTTGGAGTGGTTCTAGTTTGTGTTGATCAGCTGCTATGTGGAGCTTAGAAGTGGGTCTACCAACCTATAAGTTTGTGGTATTATTTTCCTTCTGGCTGGAAGCAGTAAAAAATCTGTAGATATTGTTTTGGGGTCCCCAATGAATGTCTGTGAAGCTGACTGTGGGAATAAAAGTTTGGCTGCAATTACATTGCCACAGTATTACATTTCCAACTCCCAATCCCTGTTATACCATGCTTGTTCTTCATCAGAGAGCCACAGAGGAAATGAAGCTATAAATCTAGTAAGAAGAGAGTGCATTTTATCTTTTTGAAGTTAGGCATGAACAGCTTTACAAGAATTCTTGAGAAAACTGTAAAATGGGGAAGTCACTCTAAATACAGAGATGTGCTAATTAAAGTAAGTAATAAAAATATTAATAAATTTATATTAAAAAGAGGGGGAAAGGAAATTATTTAATCCCTTCTGTTACCTTGTGATGTCTCAGTGCCCAACTGCATGAAATGAGGGGTAGGTAAATATTAGCAGAGAGGAAAGATAAAGTCATCCTAGGTGGGGTTAGAGAAAGGGCAGGACACTCAGGGCAGCCGCCCTGGATGCTGCAGATAGTCATCTTCAACAATAGGAAAAAGAATGAAGTAGCCAGAAGAACTCTCAAGGGCCAAGTGTGCATTGTATAGGCTAATTACCCAGCAGTGACAAACT